>NC_140077.1:92096187-92447679 GCF_964194135.1 Talpa europaea | reverse complement strand
GTCCTTAATTCCTTCTGCCTCTGTCAGTTAGGAAGATTTCTTTTCATAGTTCTCAATGATTTAAAATAAGACTTCCAGAAATCAATAGCTCAGACAGAAATGAAAAATGCTTATTCTTTTATTACAAATGATAATTGGGGAAGAAAATTAGAAAAGGGAAGGGGGAAGAATGGCTCATTCCAGTGACCTCATTTTCCCCATGTAATGTGCATTTTTCTTAATTTGCTGGAAAATCTTGATGAAGGAAAAGTATAAGAAAAACCATAGCAGATTAACTAAATAGATCTGTATATGTCTATATGGCAAGGCATAAACCTGTATAAAATCATTAATATAAAAATTTCAGCATGAAATGGGAGAAAAGCAAATTAATTCACATGCATATATATATCACATGTATACACATGTATACACATATATGTGATATCACATGTATCACATATATGTATACATTCACATGTATATATATCTTTGTTGTTATGTTGATTATTTTCTAATTCTATTCATCACAAGCAGGCAGAACATTGCACTTTGGCCTCCTGAAAATGGAGATCTCTGGTTCAATTTCATATTATTTTCCTTAACGTCAGTAAGATCACTAATGTGTTACAGAAAGAGAGGGAACAGCAGAGGGCCCCCGATGATCAGGGCAGTTGGCTACTAAGTGAATAGTGCAGATGTTTAAACATGCAAACCCTGATATCTACTGTAAAATTGCCTGGTAGTGAAGAAGTGAGAAAACGTAGTTGAAATTCCAGGTACCCTTTATCAAAGATTTTCTTTTGTTGCCAGGTTAAGACAAACCTCTCTCTTTCCAGATGTTCTAAGCAAAAGGAAATCAGTTGGATAAGATGCATCAACTAATGCATTTATTTTAGAGAATATTATTCAGCCACTAAGACAGTCAGAAAAGTATGTTAAACAACTAAAGTTTATCACAATACAGTATTAAGTAAAAATTCCATATGATATGGCACACAAAGTATAATCTCTATTATCTATATGTGTCCAGATATTCTCTGAGAAAATATTGGAAAGGAATATATGCTACTGTTTGCAGTAACTATCTGGAAACTATTACTCTAAATGTACTGCATGTAAAATAAGTGGAATAGTCTCATGAGTGAGTGGTAATGAAAACTAAAATATGCAAGAGATGCTTTTTCTTGAGTGATGTGGCTGCTCGGCTCAGAAAATGTAGCCCCAACTATAATTACCAGCCAGCATCTTACCTCCTCAGTGCCCATTTGGGATTTAGCTGTGCAGGAGTTGGTTAAGACCAAAATGAGCCAAAGCCAGAATCATAGATATAATATTGGATGACTTATAGCACTTCCTTGAATTATAGTTTCTGCTTCTGACTATAAGTTGCTTAAAGCTGGGGCTTTTATCTTGGTCATCTTTGTACACCACACAGCACCTGGGATTTGAGCCAGCAGAGGCACAAATACCTACTTGTTGTTGTTGTTGGTGGTGGTGGTGGTGACTGTCTGAGGACAACATGAGACTCACAAAGGCATTGGAAGCCCTCATTGAAACTTGTACTTTCCCAGAATCTCATTGCTTAAGAATGTGAATAAGGAACTTTTACCTTCTATTTGGAATTTAGTTCCCAAGGCCGTACATCCTTGACTGTGAGCAGAATTCCACAAACAGAACTGAGTGTTTTGAAATCTGCCGTTGGGATCTGAGTCTCAGCCATGGCTCCTTCTTAGCTTTAGTAAAGGACCAGAGATGGAAATCTACATTCCACAATTCATTGCTCTGGTCAGTGAGACTGGAAATACTCATGACTTCAATAGGGTATGAAATGTCAGTTGTATTATCTTTTTGGAACAAAGGCCATGTTTTCTAAAAACATTGCTCTACAAATACCAGAAAACAGATGTAAGACACCTGAATTAGTAGGGTTTGGGTCCTGGTCTGCTACTTACTAGCTGTGAGACTTTGGACAAACTATTTCTCTATGTTTCAGTTTGCTGACTTAAACAGTTCTTGCAAAGAGTCAACGATTAAATTAATAATATGCTCCTAGAAGAGTGCCTTGTACATAGTAGGTACATAATATTGGAACCTGTCATTCTGGAAAAAAAAAAAACTGTCTAATGGCCTGGCATTTTGTCCTCTTTAGATTGGCAGCCTTGCCCCAATTCCAAACATGTTAGTTCCTAGATTCTATCGAGAAAAGTGTAAAAGTTAAGTAAGAACTTACTGTTAAGGAACGTTAATAAAAACATGCTCTTCTATAATGAGAGACTTTCCTAAGCTCAAAATGACCCTCTGAAAGTTGTTTATTCTTTTTTGTTTTGTTTTGTTTTTTTAATAGAGGCATGTTTATTTATTTATTTATTTGTTTGTTTGTTCTGTTTACACATGCACTGGGTACAGTCAGAAGCGCGGGAGGGTGAGAGAATTCATCAGAGCCAGAGCAGGGAGCAGAGCAGGCAGAAGGACCGAAGTACACTGCTGAGGGGAGCAGCGGGCGCCAGGAGAGGTCTGCGCGCCTAAAAGTTGTTTATTCTTTACAAGCGAACTAGTCCCATTAATAGATGGCCTGTCATTACCACTGCCATTCTGTGAGAACTCTTCTGGTTTGTTACACCGCACAAGTCTATCTGCACACTCACAGAACTTCTAGCAATGGAAACTTCAACCAAAAGGACACCACGAACCTGCATTATTCAAGGGGATATCTGCCTGCATTATTTACAAATCGCTTTGCTATCACCGTTGACATCATAAAGAGGGGTGTGGAGGAAATATCTATCAGCCAAGAGTTTCTCTTGATTTAAATGATTTCTTATAAGTGGATTCTTTTAGCTTTGCATGCTCAGTGTAATTAGTGCATATGGTCCAGCTGTGAAGAAATAGCTGCAGACCCCTAACTTATTATTAATTAGGCTCATTAAAATGCAAGTAAGAGAACGTTGCCTAGGCAAACAATACCTTATCTCAAAAAGTCATTACTTGACAAGAGCTAGTCTTCCTAACTAAAGTCATTACTGATTTGTTGTGGAGGGTTTTTTTCAAGCACCGTGGGTGCCAGTTAACTACTTTTGGCTGACATCAAGGACAGACATGCCCCACGGGAAGGAGCCCCTGGTACAACACAGCAATTCTATTCACATCATTTCAAAATACATCTGGGGGAGGTTAAAGGTTGACAGCCCAATGACAGGCCTTCTTCAATTGCTGTGGGGTCGCAGCAGGAGCACATCAGGAAAATTTCCTCGGCCCCTCTGAATTTCTTCTATGTTCACATTTCTTTTCCTGTCTCACAAGTAGGGAGGGATTGGCAGCTTGGTGACAAACACCTGGGAAAGAGAAATGTGCATTGTCCCTCTTAGGACCTAGGGGGGCAAGGAGGGGAAAAGGCACCTGTGTTCAAGGGGGACGCTCTCCTGATATCTGACCAAATCAGAGGGCAGGGCCAGCTGGACGGGACTAGGGATGTACAGTGACGGCCCCATCTCCTCTAGTTTGGGAACTTTCCCAAGGGGGTGTGTAAGTTAGCTGCAGCCTTTGATCCCTAGAAATGTGGCTCCATAACCTGGTAACTCACAAATTAGTTCAGGTAACTTGGTGGAGGGCTACCCTGTCTGAGGGGTGCCAGAGCACAGGTCACAGAAGATCAAGGAATGGCTGCTGGGGAGAACCATCCACAGGTCCCGGAGAGCTCACGGCTTCAGGGTCAGGTGCTGCAGTGTGATCTTTGAGGGTCCTGGGTATTAGTCTCCAGGCACACTCTCTCTGGCACTCATTGCTTGAGAGCAATAGAAAGAGCAGTACCTCGTCAGCTGCTTTCCAGAGCTCTAGAAATGCTTCCCTGTCTTTGTAAGTCTGTGCACGCTTCGGTATAAATCACGACGGGGATGCAGGCTCTGGTCTAAATGGATCAAAAGAGGCTATTGACAGATGCTGAAATGAGTGTCTACCTTTAACACCAGGTCAATTGATAAGTGTCTGCCCTAGACTTTTGACTGACATGAAGAGCTGTCAAAGGAACCGTCTTTCCCTGGGATGACAATGAGGCAGGAGGAAAGAAGAGAGAAAAGGGAAACCCAGCGCAGGACCTGGCTCCCAGGTGACCCTCTCATGTCCTCGCTGGTGCACCCCTGCAGCTGCAGGTTGGAGATGACATTCAGCACCTGAGCTGGCTCAAGGATTAGAGACAGACATTTATATCTGAGAGTTCCAGGGGTGGGACTTAGGAGAAATTAAAATAGGTCTCTAACCAATAGAACCTTATCACTAATTTATTTTTAATCCTATTTCAAAATGATTAAAAGATAAACCTAAAATGGAAAACAACAAACAACTTTTCCCCCCATGCGATCCTATAGGGAAATGTGTACCTTAATAGAATTAGGCACAAGAAGGGCGTCAAGGGGAATACTGTGGAGTGTATCTTATTTTTGCAATTTCATTTGTTCCATATTTTCATCTGATGAGTATCTGCAGAGTTATTTCATTGAGGTGCTTTCATTTGTCCAGAAGCTGGAATTATAAAGTTCAGCATTTCACTTCTGACAGGCAGTAGATTCAATTGTTAAAGCTCAACTCTGCCCCAACCCAGCCTGCATTTGCCTTAGGGGCCACAGCCACTGCTCCACGGAGATGCCTCTTCCCTTACTGGAACCCATGCTCCCTGACTTTCTCACAGGAGGACCCCCGGTCCTCGCCACTACCTTTTGAGGTGGATATTGTCACCCCTGCAGACGAGGAGACTGTGGCTCACAGGTTCTCAGTAACTGGCTCAAGGGCAATGGAACACTTGTTTTTTAATATAATTGGAATGAAAGAAACTATGCTAAAAGGAGTGATTTGGAAAGAAATTTACCAAAATGCCAAGGACATTTGTTGCTTACTATACTTCATTCAAGATGATTTTGAAAGTCTGTCATACTTTTCACCTAAAAGACACCTAAACATCCAGGCAGGAGTGGATGTTTACATGCAGTGATAGATGCTTAATTTTGATAATAATGATGATGAAGACTGTGGTTGTGAAACTACTTTCAAAACTGTAGTCAGTTCATGCACCATAGCCGTGAAATAGCTACTTTCCTAATAGGATACTAGTAGATGATTGACAGCTCCTTATAGACATCTGCAGGATATTCAGAAAATTGAAGTGTTGTATGGATGAATTATTTAGAAATATTTCCATTAATAGATTAGTTTTTACTGCCATTTGTCTGGGGTTGGAAAGGAGGGTTCCAGAGACTGACATCAGCAAGAAATATTCTTTTTTTTTTCTTTATTGTCTCTTTTGCTTTATTTGAGTCTATACCATACTTACAGATAGGTGAAGTGTCTTTTTTTTATTTTTTATATAAATTATTTTTTATTTTTATTTTCCCCATACAACTGCGACCCCCTTATTTTGACCCCAATCACTCCCCTCCCCGCCCCCCCCACCCCCTGGAGTGTCTCTGGTTCATAGTTGTTTGTTGATTTTGATTTTTACCTTCTTATAGTTATTCATTTTCCTGGTCCCTTATTTAGGTTTTCTAGATTCCTGCTATGAGTGAGACCATCCGGTATTTTTCTTTTTCTTTCTGGCTTATTTCGCTGAACATGATCCCTTCCAGATCCACCCATGTTGCTGCAAGTTGCATGAGTTTATCTTTTTTGAATGCTGAGTATTCCATGGTGCATATATACCACATCTTCTTGATCCACTCATCTATTTTTGGGCATTTGGGTTGATTCCAAAGCTTGGCTATTGTAAATAGTGCTGCTATAAACATAGGGGTGCAGGTGCTCTTTGGAATTGATGTTTCTGTGTCCTTTGGGTAAATACCTAGGAGTGGAATTGCTGGATCATATGGAAGCTCTATGTTTAGTAGGTCAAGAAATCTCCACAGAGCTCTCCATAGTGGTCAGCAAGAAATATTCTATTTGCCCAATGTGTGTTACTGCTTGAATGTATTTTAAAATTTTTTTAATTGTATTATTTCTTATCATGGTCATGTTGGTTTAAAACACTGTGTGTGATTCAGGGGTATAGGATCCCACCTCTTCAGATGTAGGTTATCACACCACACCCACCACCGTGGCAGCTACAATCCTCCAACATAGTCCATCGGCCTCCCTACTCCCTTTCCTGCCCACCTTCCACTTTCCCTTTCTACGAGCCTCAATCCTGCAGCAGATTTCTTAGCTTAGTGTGTTCCTTTGATTGTTTCTTTATATTCCACATGTGCATAAAATCCTCCACTATTTGTCTGTTTTCTGCCTAATTTCATAATCCCCTCCTGTTCTATTCATGCTGTCACAAATGGCAAGCTTTCATCTGTTTTTGCTTTTAATAGCTGAGTAGATTTCCCCTGTGTATATACATCCCATCTTCCCAGGTCACTTATCATCATTGGACGCTTAGGTTGTTTTCATAACTTGGCTATTGTAAATGAACACAGGAGTGCATGTATCCCTTTGAATTAGTCATTTTGATTTCTTTGGGTAAACACCTGGGAGTGGAATTGCTGGATCCCGTGGTAGATCTACTTTTTAGTATCTTGAGGAATGTCCATACTGTTTTCTATAGGGCCTGGACCATCAACAGTGCACAGGTGTTCCTTTTTCTCCACACCCTTGCCAAAACTGGCTGCTTCTGGGCTCCTTGATATGGGCAAGTATAATTTGATCCTCAATCTGGTTCATGTTCTTCATTTGCTCCCCCATTTAAGACCAAGAGAGTAAAGCTACTGTCAAGATATTCAGATTCTGAGTAGCCACAGAGGCAAATTGTCATGAAAATCAACCCTGAGAAGCTTATTAACCAAAAATGAATGGTGGGGGGAGGGAGGGAGGGTAATGGAGAAGGAGCAGGGGGTCTGAGGAGGACTCATTCCAGATTTCAGTTTCTTTTCCTTTTATTTCAAGACTCTGATGATCTGTGCACATTTGGGAACATAGAAGTGAAATTACTAGTAAGATTCACCAAAAGGGAAACTTGCAAGGAGAGTAACTTAGAAAAGCCAAGCTGGCAGCACCTGCAGGAGGTCATGGGTGAGCTGGGAGCAGCAGCAGAGTAAGGGTGGGGCAGGGATATCCTGTCTCATTAAGCTCTTGAAAAGCTCTCCTTTTCAAAACCTGATGTTCTAGGAAAGAAAGTTTCAAATCACAATATAAAGATGCACAAAAAATGCCAGACTATTTCCTAGTCAAAGATATATCTTTTTTTCATGTCCATTTTATAGCTGAAGAAATGAGACTAAAGTTAACAATTTTCCCAAAGTTGCATAGTGGCAGAAATTGAAAGTAGCAAGGAGCCATGGGCCTGAAGCTTCAGGGTGAACCTGGCAGCCCATGACAGTGGCAGGGGCAGGCAGCATGCACACGGCAGACCTCTTCTCGGTGTCTCTGCCTGCCCTCTCTTCTCACGAGGGGCCAGTCACTGGATGCAGGGCCCACCCGACTCCAGTATAACCTGGTCTATATACACATATAAAGAGTCTGCATATTTGCCTCAAGGAAGATAGCTAGTTAATTAGTTTTAAAATGTGAAGTCGAGGGGCCTCCCTGGTGGCGCAAGTGGTCAAGGTGCAACCTATGAAGCTGTCTGTAGCCTCTGCAGCATGAGTTCAATCCCTGACCAGCCAGGGAGCAACCCACATGGCGCAGCAGACCTCTCCTGTCTCACCTGCTGCTCCCCTCAGCAGTGTATTTCAGTCAGTCTGCCTGCTCTGTTCTCCACTCTGTCTCTGGTGAATTCTCTCACCCCCCCACACCTCTGGCCTGTACCCCAGCTCTTGTGTGCATAAATAAATAAATCTTAAAATAAAATAAAATGTGAAGTCGAGAGATGCCAAGTTTAAGAATCATTTACCAAAGCAGTAACCAAACCATCATGACAACGGGGAAACTCTTGCTCTATTTGGAGTTAAAAGGGTTCAAATGAGAATGTAGAGACAAGAACAGTTTGCTTCAGGCCTGCACAGAGAGCCAGTCACCAGAGCTACCTGATTTCCTGGCCGAGGCGCCTCAACCAATGTGCTCATTTTTCAGACAGTAAGTGCTCAGTAATTGAGAATTGCTTCCACTTTAGCTGACATCTTTCTCTGTTTGTGCATAAACTGTTTGTGATTTTATCCCAGAGAAAGGAAAGTACCTTCAAAAGGCCTCACCTAACTTTCCTCTGAGCTAAAAAGGTACAATTTTCACCAGGCTAAAAGTTACTTCTCCACTCAAATCTGCTATCTTTCCCCTTCTGTTTCAGGGCCGCCAAGTGTTATCAAAATGCCTCCCTGACCTTCTCCTTCCCTTTCCACCACACTCTGACACATCCAGCCTAAATCTGCATCTTGTATCACCTCAGGAAACTCATGGCTAATTTCATTATTTGGGAGAACAAAAATGCAAATGAATCCAGACAACTGGTGATTTCCTCGAGGCGGAGAGTGATGGAGGGCTGAAGCCCACCTTGTCACAGGCCTCACACCCTCCTGCTCAGACAGGCCCTGGCAGGGGGAGGGCAGAGAGGCTGCGGGAGCAGCGGGAACAGATGGCTGGGAGGGGAACAAGATGGAGGAGCCCAACTTGTGGGAGAGACCGGGGAAATGGGTGTCAGTTGTGTGGCCAGTCAGAGGGGGCACGCAGAACAGGGACTGTGCCCTTACCAGCATCCCAAAACACCAGGCACATCCAGGCACACGCACCTGGGCCACCTCGCTCACAGGCAACCCATGTTCCTCTGCTCTGGCCCACAGGGCTGGGTCTCTCCATTTTCTGTTTCTGTGAAATCAACATCTGCTTTCCCCACAAAAGTAGATATCTATCTATCTATCTATCTATCTATCTATCTATCTATCTATCTATCTATCTATCTATCTATCTTCTTAGAGAGAGAAAAGCTGGGAAAGTTCACTTCTTTTACCCTGAATGATTCTCAGTTTGCAGCCCAAGGGGGTAAGACTTCAACTTTATTTGTCCATAACTGATCTTTTGTTTCCTGGTCCTACTTTGCCAGCTGGATGGAAACTCTCTCATCTGTACCCTCCCTTCCTCTAGAGCATTGCTGAAAGAGAGAGAATGTAGAAAGTCCCAGAGTGGGGCTTTAGTGCCCCTCTGTCCACATTGCTCTCCACTGAGGCAGCCATCTTCCCTGTCAGTCCTTGACTTTTGGGCCAACTTTACAGCTGAAAAGGTCATTTCTTCTTGTCCCTCCATGTCCTTCCAGCACACATGGTGCTAAGTCTAGTGTTCCCTGGGCCATGCCAGGTTGGGAAAGCCTCGTGCATCATCTCAAGCTAGGTTAGCATTTTGACACTGAGTTCATAGGGGTCATGTGTTGCTGCCTCTTTTTCTTAAAAGCCTATCAGGGGGCAGGTTCCTACAGCTCCCTCATACCCTTCACTTCCCTGCTAAGCCTCCTTAGAGAACCTTCACCTACTCTGGGCCAGAAACCTGCCTCTTTCCCACTCTGGATTCTCCTAAGATTTCAACCAAGAGCTGAGACTAAGGAAAAAGCAAGACAGCCCCACCTTCCACTAACAAAACAACAGTAGCTAGAATTTCTAAGACATTGACACCACTCAGAAGAGAAGAAAATATGGGTGTGCCAATGGAAGCCTCCAGTCAAATCTCATTGGGATGGATTAGGGACTCAACATCTCCTTGAGTTATTCCATTAGCTGACAGATATTTTAGGTTAGGTGAGGCCACCCTAGTGGCCTTCACTCCAGTCTTCTGTGTCGTCAACTACCTCTGAGACTGTTTGGTCGTGGAAATTCGAATGACGTTCTGGTCAGAAGATCAGGGTGGGTTTCCGGTGTCTCATGTTCACTGACACAGGCACCTAAAGTCCTAGAAATGTGGACGGGGTCTGAACTGTGGAGAGGACAGTGTTGGGAAGGTAGAGAGAGGGACGGTGGAGGAGCTTGATGCTCAGATTTAATCATGACCTTCAAATCAGCCCATTGATTACAGCAAGCCTGAGAGGGCTTGCTGGCAACTCATAATCATTCCTCTCACGAGTACGGGGCTTGTCACATTTCCTAACACTCCTGCTTTATTCTCTTGCTTTGAGCTCACAAAATCTTTGTAAAATTGGATTATATTATTTATTTTCACTCTCTGTCCGAGTCCACAGGTCACTGTCCCAAAGCTTCCCGGCTCCTAAGGACACAGCCACAGTCCAGGCAGGGCTTAGGCTTATATAGGCTCTGCCGGTGCCACCACAGTGGCTCTCTGTGGAGTTAGAGCCAGAGGCCACAGCCACCTGCAGAGGGAAACCCCAGTGGTTTTTCAGCTTTAACTAGAAAGCTACTGCCAAGAGGTGTGTTTATAGGACTTACTAGAGATTGAAATGTACCCAGTTAACGACAACCCGTAGAATGCTCGAGAGGCCGTGTCATTTGTACTGAGAAATCCTGTCCCAGGTTTTGGCTTTTCAAGATCTCCCCATACTGTCACTGCCTTAGTCTCTGATGCGTCCCAAAATGACAGGACACCATCAACTGACATCATAAACGACACAACGTCGTGAGCATGAGACTCAACACAGTCCGTTCTTCGCATCCTAACACTGAAAACTCTCTGGGACATGGTTTCCCTCCATTTTTGCCCGTGAGCTGAGCGTGCCCATGGGCCACGTCGCAGGCCAGAGGCAGGGGCGGCTGTGGCAGGCGGGCAGATGCAGTAAAGCTCGGCCAGTGGGGTCCCTCTTCCCCGTGTCTACTGCTCTCCTGTCTTGCCTGCTAGTGCCAGGGCACAGCCCCTCCCTCCCTGTCAAGAGTGTCGCCAGCAGCACGACACGGGGTGTGTGTCCGTCACGCGGTGCTGCCTGCCATGGTGGCCCATGCGGTGGGGACACCCTCTGACCTGACTCAGCTGGGGCTGGGGGCAGCTGGGGGTGGTCAGCTCCCACTGAGATTTCTGGCTTAGAAATATCTGCTGCTTGCTCCAGCTGGGGGTTGGGGGAGGCGGGTTGGTTGGCAAAGGACGGGTCCAGGCGCTGTGACCCTGAGCCCTGCCAGGAATTACCTGGCATCTGGAAGTGGTGGGTTCAGGTGAACAATGGGGTTCTGTTGCCACTCAGGCTGCAGGTTCCTTTCACCCTCCAAGCCTACTCTGCTCACTCCCAGTATCAGCTGAGGACCAAGTCTCACCTGAGCAGCCTGGAGCACAATCAGAGCCCCAAAGCTTAGCAGCATTGGCTCAGGGGTGTGGGGACTGATATTGCTCCAGGGCCTCTTTTCCCAGGTCTGGAGGGCGGAGGGTTTGATTTGGCTCAGGGCGTGAGAACACACAGGGCAGGCTTCCCTCTGGTCCGTCTGCCCCTGGGGAGCCTGACCCATCAATGGCTTTGAGAGGTTGTGCTGCTCCCTCTGCTGAGCTGCCGTGGAGAGCGAGTTAGGACCACCCATCCCCTCCCCAACTTGGTGCTTCAGTTCTATAGTCAGCTCTCAGGGTTAGTTTTTTTTTTTTTTTTAAAGATTTATTTATTTTTATATAACAACCGAGGTACAGGCCAGATGTGCGTGGGAGGGTGAGAGGATTCGCCAGAGACAGAGTGGGGAACAGAACAGGCAGACTGACTGAAATACACTGCTGAGGGGAGCAGCAGGCGAGACAGGAGAGGTCTGCTTTGCCATGTGGGGTCTTGCCAGCCGGCTGTGATCGAACCTGTGCTGCAGAAGCTAAGGACAGATTCACAGTGCGGCACTCAACCGCCTGTGCCACCAAGGAGGCCCTCTCAGGGTTAGTTTTTAAGCTTGTCTTGACGTGATTATTAATTTAGTTACTTTATATTCCACATATTAGTGGCACCATTCAATATTTATTTTTTTATCCTTCCGTTTATTTCACTTAGCATTATCCCTTCAAGCTCCATCCATGTTGCCAAAAATGGTATAAGTTTATCTTTTTTGATTGCTGAGTAATATTCCTTTGTTTATATGTATCACATCTTCTTGAACCGCTTATCTGTCCTGGGGCATTTAGATTGTTTCCATATCTTGGCTAGTATTGATAGTGCTGCTATAAACACAGTTGTGCGGGTTTCCTTTAGAACTAATATTTTTGTGCTCTTTGGATAAATATCTCAGAATGGAATTGCTGGGCCATATGGTAAATTCACTTTTAGTCTCTTGAGGAATCTCCATGCTTTTTTTCCATAGAAGTTGGATTACTACATTCCCACCAACAATGTAATAGGGTTCCTTTCTCTGCATATCTTCAGCAGCACTTGTTGTTTGTGTTGTTGTTGTTTTTAATATGGGTCAATCTTATAGGTGTGAAGTATTATTATTATTTTTTTAAGATTTTATTTATTTATTTATTTATTTATTTATACAAGCACTGGGTACAGTCAGAAGTGCGGGAGGGTGAGAGAATTCATCAGAGCAAGAGCGGGGAGCAGAGCAGGCAGAGGTACACTGCTGAGGGGAGCAGCAGGCGGCAGGAGAGGTCTGCGTGCCATGTGGGACCCTCCTCCGGTGGCTGGGAAGCAGCCGGGGATCGAACCAGTGCTGCAGAGGCTGCGGGCAGCTTCGCAACCCAGTGCTCAACCGCTGCGCCACTGGGGAGGCCCATGTGAAGTATTATTTTTATTGTAAGTGCACCAGTCTGTTCAGGTACTGGTGTGGATCTTGAGGAAGTCACAAGACCTCTGTTGTTCCAGGGAGGCACTGGTGGGGTCCCCTAGAAGGTCACAAGTCCTCTCACTCCTCTGGCATCCTTCTATTTTGCATCTGGTGTCTCACTGGTTTGGGGGCTGGAAGGAGCTGCCAGGATGTAAGTTAATATTTTAAATATGTATTGTTCATTAAATTTCCCTCTGCCCGTATCTAATAGCACATCACTTATTTGTTCCAAGTTATACTGGAAACTGACTCTTTTATCCAAGAATATGTCATAAGAATAAGAAAGAAATGCTAATACTCCCACTGACTGTCAATAAAGGTATGTCGATGTTATTAATTTCATAATTAATAACTTCACTAGTTTATGTTTCATAGTTAATTTCAGATGACCTGAGCTAAGATAACATAAATACAAAGAAAGCTGACATTTTGGCCAAGTGGTAGCCTTATAAAATGTGAGAATAAATAGCTCCCAGTGTGACATGATTTCCAAATCCTGGAAAGACACTTCGTCTCCAAACTTGTACATTATTTACTAAATTCCTTTTCCCAGCTTCCTCACTTTATGAAATTTCAAGTTGACAATCTTTCATCTCTTCCATATTTCCTGAATTTCATTCTTCAGGATCTTCCAAACTCTCTTATTTCAACATTTATTCCAAAACATATAAAATGCAAATAGCTTCAGGGAGAAATAACAGCCACTGACACTTTGGTTTATTTGGTTTTCTTTTGGTTTATTTATTTTTTTTACTTATTTAGTTATTTGTTTTTGTTCAAAAATGGTTAATTTTTATTTAGAGTTCCAAGGCATCCTGCAGAGGAGGAGGAGGGAGAGGGATCAGAGGGAGGGAGGGAGGAGCCCAGGGGACTGAGGTGATGGTGCACGGGTGCATTGGGGAAGGAAACTCTATGGGGACTACACCTGAGGGGGTGGGGGGAAGCAAATATTGTTTAAAAATGAGCAATGGATGATGTAAAAAAAATATATAAAAAATAGAAATGAAAAAAAAGAAAAAAATGGTTAATTTTAATTTAGAGTTCCAAGGCATTGTACCAACAGAGGTTCACTTATGTCTTACTCAATTATAAGACTGAATAAGATTTCTATCTCTTGTTGAAAGATTTTGATAAGTGAAAATAGATAAAAAACTGCACATTAAAGGGAGGAAGACCTGGAAGTATGTCTGGAGTGAGAACATTGGAAGAATAAGCTAACAATTCAAAAGTATTTGAGCCATGGAATAATGCATGGTATAAATACTCAGAAACACCAAACAAGTTGGATTTATTATTAAGGTTGTAAATCTAGTAGAATTCTTTTTCAGGTAACTTAGCTACATATGTGATATAAATTTTTCAAAATTTCCCATTAAATCTAATAAATAAGTTTTGATTTGCAATATCATTTAACCATTGATTTTTTTTCTTATTTTCATGGGAATAGGCTAAAAGAATTTCATTGCATTTTCACAGGAAGAGAAATTTTTCAGAGATCTTTTAAATGTAATTAAGAGCTGTGGTCAAAGCCTTGGGAAAGGTTTACCAAGACTGTCACTGCAAGTTTCTGAGGTAATCATCTGTATCATCTTGTTCTGCTACAATCCTCACAGATCTTAAAACAGTGACTATGCCTAAGAGAATGGAGACCAAGCTGGGGTCATCCCAATGGTCTACAGGTGATGCACTTGGTTTTCTTTTGGTTTATTTATTTTTTTTACTTATTTAGCTATTTGTTTTAGCTATTTATTTTAGTTATTTTATTTTTATTTCTTTGTTTTTTCTTATTTTCCTTTATTGTTTTTATTTGCTTATTTTTTTCTACTTTTTCTTTTTTCTTTTCCTTTATTGTTTTATTATTTGCTTATTTTTTCATTTTTTTCTTTTTCTTTTTATTCTTTCAATTTTCAAATTTTTTATTTCCAATCTTTTCCTCATATTTTATCACAACTATGTTTAAGAATGCCATAATCTTTCCAGTAGCAACTGAAAGGAAATATTTTTGTGGATATGTCTTTCAAATTTATATATACTCAAGCATCCATTTCTATATAGTATTGGAGCCCCCTCGCCCCCATCTCTGGCCTGTAACCCAGCTCTTGTATGCATAAATAAGTAGATCTTTAACAATAAAATAAAATAGAAGAACCACACAGTGGTGGAAGTCTAGTCACCAGTCCTCCTTGGTGGCTTAGCTTGGCTCCTGGGTCTCCTGGTTCCCAGACAGGATCCTCTTTTTGTCTCCACCCTCCCAGCGCACACTGACCATGTTCCCTTAGTATCATTATACTAGTTTGTATGGGAATGCTTTGGCATGACCTTGTAATCTCCTACAACAGCCAACCAAATCCTTCTGGCCCCTGGTCCTGCCCCGTAGGTGCTGATAGTACTTTGCCTCTGTTAAATCCTTGAGTGCTTTCAGTTCTTCCTGTTCATTAAATATAATGCAAGTGACTCTGGTCTTTGAGAAACTGAGCTGGACACGAGAGACCATGCCCTTCTGTCTTTTGAGGAAACAAAGTGGAAATGATCCTGTTAATTGACTCTTTTCAGAACCCAGTCTGAGTAAAATATAAATGCTTGCAGGCGTCTTCATATGCAAACTGCAGTTTCTCCAAAATGACCTCCCATTCAAAAATTGAATGCTTTTGAGCTGTATTAATCCTGACCATATCCAGGAGGGAGAAACTGAGGCCCACCAGATGCTTTGGCTGAAAGTCTTAAGTCTTGGAAAAAGCCAGAACTCTCAAATTCATTTGTCTTAGTTTACAGAGATGCTGTTTTGCTTTTAAATACTTTTCCCTTTCATATGCATCCTTTGGCCTGATGGCTGGCCAGGGATTGTATTACCATGACTTGCTTTCTCCAGGGGAGGACAGGGAGGCTCTGAAAGATGAAGGAGGTACCAGCCTGCAGGGGATCCCCAGTGCACTCTCACCCCATGCAGGAGCAGCATCAGGGCCCATTTCTGAGCTGTGCTCAGTGGGCCGATGCCTCCTTTTCAGGGAAGAGCAGCTGCAGCGAAGTTCTGCAAATACTGTAATAGAATTTGTTAACCACTTCCACAGTATTTTTAAAGTAAATGTCACACTGCATTGTAACAGGGAGCTAACAACACATTCGTGCTTTCAGTCTCATTTAATTCACTTTCCAAATACTGAAGTCTCTGCGATGCCTGTGAGAGGGCCGCATTCAGTGAATTACTGGGCAGCTGGGCCATTAATTTCTTCCCTTTTCCCCGGCTTCCTCCCTGGGTAGCTTGTGAAGTTTAGTTATTGCTAGGCTGCCTCTCACGTTGCTCTCCTAGAGACAGTGCAGCCATGGGGCTACAGACTGCTAGGTCTGTGTCCGGGCCACTGGAGTAGAAAGTGACCCCACTTTGGCCTGGACTCTCTAGGCCCCCCACCACCTTTGCCTGTGGCCATAGGCAGAGCTGGGCATGTAGGATGCAGGGGGCTCTCCCCTTGCTATATCCGAGGCAGTTATCGGTTGAATGTGTGTTCCCAAAATGCCAGGGCTGAAGGTTTAGCTCCCAGGACCTCAGAATGTGATCTCATTTGGAAACAGGGTCATCGCGGATGTAATTAGTCAGATGAGTTCATGCTGAAGTTGTGTGAGCCTCAACCCACTGAGAGAGTGGACTAGAAACAGAGTTTTTGACACATTCTTTGATCTGACCCACACTTCTCTCCGTTTCTCCCACCCATAGCACAGACTTCAAGGGTGGGCTTTCTGCTTGCTTAGCCCATGCCCAGCACTGGAGACTCTCCAAAGGGGGTAAACTCTGGGATTCTTTTGGGTAGGAAAGAAGGTCTTAGAGGAGCACAGGTTTACCAAGTTATGTCTATGTCTACACAGCCTGCACTGCCCAGTATAGACACTTAAGACAACAAGGGACTTGAGGGGATTCCATAGATACCCCATCTGTGCTCTGGAAACCCTTGCATAGTCAGGCAATAGATTCTGCTCTGTCTCCAGACTCCCAGTTAGGAGTGTGCAGTAGTGATGGTACCTAGGTAGTATTTCACTGGGTTTGTCCCAATAACAATAACAACAACAACAACAATGATAGTAATAATGATGATGTCAACAACCACTACTGTGACTCAGTACACGCCCAACCCAGACTTGATCCCTTACCTTGTGATCCTGGGCAGTTCATTTAATCTCTCTATGCCTCAGAGTTTGCTAATTTGTAAAAGAGGGCAATAATATTGAAACCATTAAAAGTGTTATTCTTCCTTATTACTAATATCACAGACAAGCTAGGTAAAATCATGCTACTTCAAAGGTGTAGAAGTTGAGGCTAGGGAAGGGTGAGCAACGTGTCTAAGTTCACCAATGAGCAAGTGACACCTGTTGCCACCTCCAAAAGTGACATCACCCCTTGTGAAGCAGAGCGAAGGGCTTAACAAGGCTATCACCAGGAACAGTAGCCGCAGAATGTCACCATACTGCATGGTTGGCAGGTTCCCAAGAAAGATATGACTTACGAGGCACTGAATGGAGCACGTTCACTCATGTAGAAAAGAGACAGAGCAAGGTCAGTGTCAGTGGAAATGGAAATGTATAAAAAGAACCTAATAGATCAGATTAAATATTTGCAGGAGTAATAAGATCATAGGCTTAGGGGCATTTGCAGAACACACACTGTGTGAGCAATCTCACATCAGGTGAGACTGAGAGGTGTTTTCTGAGGAGACACAGGCAGGTAGGTTTGGGGAAATCATCAACTCACTTGTAAATACACACACACGCACAGAGTATAACACAAATGTGCACAGTCGTTTCCACATATATTTGGCAGCTGAACTGACAGCAAGTTAGAGAGATGTACACACATGCGGCTGCCACAGAAACAAAATGCTTGCTTTGTCATAAGAAATGTAGCCTTGTTTTTCCTTCTTAACTAATTGAAGACAATCAAGGAGGACAATAGACTTTAGAAGCATGTACCTCTGAGTTTGCATGAGTTTTACCATTTGCTATTTGCATGTGGCTGGATTAATTAATTTCTCTAAGTCTCAGTCTCCTTATCTGTAAAATGGGATCATATTTATTCAAGGGATTATTATCAGGGTTAGATATGTCCATAGTAAAATTTTCAACAAATAACATTTTATGCATCCTTTCGAATAGCTGCTGTATTACATAATATGTGATGTGTATTGCTGGTTATAAATGTAGCACATACTCAATGCAAACAATTTAAAAAATAGTTGGATCCTATGCATTAATTTATCAGAAAAATAAACCTGTGAAACATTAACACTGCTCTTACTGAACTGCTCTATTTGTTGGTAGGAATTTCCAAACACTAATTTAGATATATATACACACCTGATAGAGATGATACACCCAGATAATCAGGGAAGATGACCAAGCTGAAACTTGATAGTAAAGGAGCATTTTTGAAAAGACATACTGAGAGGCAAGAAAAAACTAGAAGGAAGGGAGGAAAATCACTGTGGCAGAAGAGATTAAACAAGTTGAAATCAGGGAGAAAGTATGAGACAGGAGTGTGAACATGAGACTTAGACGTCCCCCCAACCCCACCCAGAGTAAACCTTACCAGGGCAACCTACTGTCTGTTATGTGGTTTAATGGGACAGACTTCCCCTGGTAGCCCTGGCTGAAGGATAGGCAGACTGAATTTGAAGGGACCTGACTCAGGATAAGGAAGCTAGTTTCATAGAAGTTTCATTTTGGGATTTAAATATGTCTGGGTCTGGTATCTCCATAGGCAAGGCTATCTCCTTCAGAGGACTGGGGCTGCTGAAAGGATGCTGATTAGGGGTCAGGCTGAATTTCCCAGTCTACATATGTATTGCTGAATTTGCCACCATGTGGCATCGCGATCATTCAGTGGGGTTCTAACTTATTATGTGTTTGGTTTTGAATATGCCTCATCTCTCTGGATCTGAAGCAAATTCTCCCCTCACTTTACCAGGCATGGCAATTCTCTACATTTGCGGACACCCATTCATTCCTGCAGGGTTCACAAAGCCAGGTAGATCACAGGCATTAAATTGCATACTCCTAGCCTTCTTTTCAGAAACCTGCGACAGAAACTAAACCTCTCCAGACCAGAGCTAAACACTGACATATGCTTGATACGTGAGGGAGTCTGAACTGATTGTTAAATATTTGAACAGTGAAAGAAACAGGAAGTAATGAGAAACAAAAGCACTCTCCACGTCTGAGTCACAGACCTGTTTACCCCAGCAGACCATGCCAGCCATAGCCAGAGGTGGGCCTAATTAGTTATACATATTTTTGGGTTTGGGGAAAAAAACTGTCTGCTAAGATCCGTGTGCCAGCTGCTGAAACTAGTGTGGTAACAGACCACTGTCAAGGAGTCTCTAACTTCTACTTCAGTCTCAGATTGCGCTCAACAGGCTTTTCTGGGTAGAGATTACTAGTCCTTATCAAGAGCTCAGAGTCCACCAAGCTGTATACTTGTTTGTTGAGCTGTTACTTTTTACTGGTAACTTTTTATTTAATTTTTTTTCTGCTGGAATTTGGATAATTCAAAAATATGCATAATTTAGCATAGCCATTAACATAAGTTAGGTATATCGGTAATATGTATCTGGAGTTTTGACAGGCATATAGTTTCATAGTACAGAATTAGAAAATTGCAGTACAATGTACCTAACATAAAACTTATTCCCTCAACCATTTTTTAAGTGTGCAGTTCATTAGTATTAAGTATAGTCAACCAATCTCCACAGGTTTTTTGGTTTGTAAAACTGAAACTCTATAACCATTAAGCAGCAACTCCTTACTTCCTCCTCACTCAGACCATGGAAACCTCAGTTTACTTTCTGTTTCTATGAATTATGTACTTCATTTAAGTGGAATCAAACAATATTCGTCCATTTGCGACAGACTTATTTTGCTTAGAATAATGTCTTTATAGTTCATCCATGTTGTACCCAGAATTTCTTTCCTTTTTTATTTCTTTTCTTTTAAAAAAGATTTATTTATTTATTTATACAAGCACTGGGTACAGTCAGAAGCGCAGGAGGGTGAGAGGATTCACCAGAACCAGAGCCAGAGCGGGGAGCAGAACAGACAGACTGACGAAACACTTTGCTGAGGGGAGCAGCGGGCGCTGCAGGAAAGGTATGCTGCTCCATGTGGGACCCTTGCCGGAGGTTGGGGATCGAACTGGTGCTGCAGAGGCTGCGGACAGCTTTGCAGCCCAGTGCTCAACCGCTGCACCACCAGGGGAGGCCCTTCTATCCTTTTTAAAAGCTGGATAATATCCATTGCATATACAGTCATGCCTGGCTTAATGACAAGTCAGTCTGTGATAGACTCATTTATGTCAGTGGTCCCAATAGATTTTTCCATATAAGCTAGGTGTGTAATAGTCTATAACATCTAGGTCTGTTTAATTATAATGCATAAATTTGCACACAGTGAAATCACCTAATGGCACAATTCTCAGAATGTACAGAATGTATCCCCATCAGTGAGCAACCCATGTTTGTGTGTGTGTGTGTGTGTGTGTGTGTGTGTGAGCTTTTGTTTATCTATTCATCCACCATGAATATTTGGGTTGTTTCCATATTTTGGCAATTAATATATAATGCTGCTATGAATGTACATAAAGTTTTATATCCATCTTTTCATTTTCCATTAACATCTCTGTGTATGCATATTCAATTTTTTCAAGGTTGGTATGTCTCTAGAAGGATCACAGCTGTGTTGACACCTCGATTTTTAGTTCAGTATTATACCTATTTGGGTTTCTGGCCTCCAGAATGCTAAATAATAAGGTTGTGTTAAGTCATTTAGTTTATGGCAAATGTTACAACAGCAATAAGAAATGCATGCACTCCTCTCATGTCCTTGTCCCCTACTCCCATTTCTCTTTCTAGGCTTCCTTGCAAGTGCCAAATTGAAAGTTTGGCCAGCGAGCTCTGAGGAACCACAGCTGGAGCCAGCCTCAGTGGACCTGGAGGCACACTGCACCTCAGCGGAGCTAGTTTGTCAATTCAGGGGGGCCTGCAGCAGTGCTGGGACACTGGTTCCTGTAACTGCAGGGTGGGCTGCTATTAGGACTCTGCCATATTTGCCCGGGTCCCATGGGCCTCTCTCCCTGTAACTTCCAGCTGCAAAACCAGGCTAACCTAGCAAGGCCCAATCGTCTTCTTGGTGGCCCCAAACCAGGAGCCACAGGACTGAGGGGCAACCTCTACTGCTGGAGCCCTGTGGTTAGCCTGGGAGCAGCTGTTATGCAGCCTGGGCCTAAATCCGTCACCCAAGGGCCAGTCATTGTCATCAGAGCAGTCTGGGTGCTGCTTGCAGGCAATAGGCTGAGGCAGCTGGGCACCTCAGAGCCAACAAAGCCACCGTCATGGCCTGCAGGCTCTGGCACTGCGGGGATCTGGATTCACATTCGTTCATCAGTACAAGAAATATTTACTGGAGGCTACTATGTACTAGGCATTAAACAAGTATTGGCATGCAAAGATGGCAGTGCACAATCTATGCACAATCAAAGGCCATCTCTGTGGCACTTTTATATGTGAGAACAACATATAAATATATAAATACATATATACATATACACACTATATATATATATATATATATATATATATATATATATATATACGTATACACACACACACATACACATGTATGTCCTGTGGGTATTCTATGACTGGTTTCTGTCCAGAAAGCAGCAGTTGGGTTACATTCTGACTCTTGGCTAAGCAGCAAGGGACAGGAACAACAGGCATGGATTCTATTTTGTCCTTCAATTTATATTCAGAACCAGGCAAGAGTTAAAGAGTTTGATGATAGATAAGCACAAATGGAAAACATTGCAGTGAGTGCCTCTTTGCTTAGGATAATGTCCACCCTCTCTTTATTCGCTCCAGTTCTGCTTTTCTGCCTCTGACGCAGGGAGATCAGGGTCTAAACGAAACCTGTTGGAGGTACCAATTAAATCTTTATGGACAAAGAGTACACATGCCATCCTCAGATAACAGGTGGCAATAAATCCATCAGCACATCCACTTTCAGAGAACAGAGTACCTGCTGAACAGTTAACGACTGCCAGGGCCCCGCTGAGTACCCCACGCAGATGGGCTATAAGGTAAGCTGCTTCTCTCTGGGCAAATTTAATCCTTTCTTCTAATTTGTGGTTTTCAACTAAAATTTGCTGTTAGTTTTGGCAAATTCATGATTTGTTTTGCCTTTGTTTTTGTCTGTTGTTATAGTATACTTATTTCATTCAATTTTACATATTAGTTTTCCATTGCTGGCTTATTTTCTTTTATATACATTTCTTTTTTTTTTTTTTTTTTTTGTATAGAGGCATGCTTTATTTATTTGTTTGCTGGTCTGTTTGTTTGTTTTGTTTATACATGCACTGGGTACAGTCAGAAGCGCGGGAGGGTGAGAGAATTCACCAGAGCCAGAGCAGGGAGCAGAGCAGGCAGAAGGACCGAAGTACACTGCTGAGGGGAGCAGCGGGCGGCAGGAGAGGTCTGCGCGCCATGTGGGACCCTCCTCCGGTGGCCGGGGAGCAGCCGGGGATCGAACCGGCGCCGCAGAGGCCGCGGGCAGCTTCGCAACCCAGCGCTCAACCGCTGCGCCACCGGGGAGGCCCTCTTTTATATACATTTCTTATGGGTCCTAAGTAAATTTGTCATTAGAAATGCCTTATTTATACAGGAAATGAAGGGTGTTAAATTATTGCATGTATTTTCTGTTTAGAGCTTGTCTGGAGATTTGGTTCAATGGAGACCCCATAGCCAGGTGGACTTTCAGTATGAGTGTCTTCCCCTAACCCTGGCCTTACAACAGAGTAGCTCAGTATTTGGGGTATTTCCAACATTTCAGGCTGGCTATTAAATATTGAACCCTAGTGTAATTATTTGAAATTATTTACTCCTTTTATTATGAAAGTAGTTAGCTATAGAATATTTAAGAATTACAGAAAAGGAAAAAAAGATACTTTAAGTCACTGATTATAAAAAATGGCATTTTGGCATATATCTGTCAAGTCTTTTAAAATAAAAATGTGCACATATATTTAGTTTTTATACCACTGAGGTCAGCTATAAGCACAATTGAATAAACTTTTTAAACACTTAACATTATTTTAAGACTATTTTAAGTCCTTGAAATTATTTGAAAATATTATTTTTGAAAACTACTTTTATTTCACCATTGAAATGTTTCATTTTTGTACTAATATAAGTAATTTGGCAATTAATAGTTTTGAACATAAATCTTTGGCTGTACTTCTGATCAGTTCTTTATATTAGGTTCTTAGAAGTAGAGTTATCAAATCAAAGAGTATACAATTTTTAGATCCTGATACATTTTATGACTGTAAACTGTTTGAAAATTTATATGATTGGTATTGTTGATACCACCACAGAAACCACAAAAAAGAAAGTGAAGTTCTTTCTCGAAACAACTCTTGCTTGAAATTTAACAAGCTACAGAGACTGCAGGCTGACTAGTGTCATGAAATCTTAGGTAGAAACTAATCCTGAAAGTCAGTGATTAATTTACACCAAGTAACACCTTTTTGAGCAGGGGTTTATAGCTTACACAAAAGGAAAGAAGTGCTTCCAGGACTACAGTGCACAGGAATATGGTGGCATATGACCCTGCAAGTTAGAAAAACTTAGGATTTTGTTCTAATTTGATACTAATTGTGTGATCCAGTCAAATATCTCTGCCTCCTGAGTTCAGATATCTCATCTATGAGATGAAAGGGATGATCTAAGTTAGTGTTTCTCAGTGGGCAGATGAGAAACACTTGCAGTACATGAGTTATTTTTGGGTGGCACATGGACATAGACCATAATTTTTTCAGACACCACACATAAACAGCAGTATTCCAATTTTTAAAAAGAGTGGTTCTTGAGGATAAACAAAGTAAATGATAGTACAAGTAGACCTCAGAGATGATGTAAATCATCAAGGTCATAGACAAAGGTCTGACATTTGAGAAACATGAGTTCCAGATATAAAAAAACTGGTAAGCTCGGGTTTTCAAAAGGCGATCTTGGAATCAGGTAGAGTTATTGGGTACTGAGATGTGTAAGAAATGAATAGACACAGACATGGAAAGGTTCCAAACACCATCCTACTACTTGCAACTTTCTACACTTTCATTTCATTTTATTTTTTAAAAATATTTATTTATTTATGCATACAAGAACTGGGGTATAGGCCAGAGGTGCAGGGTGGGGTGAGAGGATTCACCAGAGATAGAGTGGGGAACAGAATAGGCGGATTGACTGAAATACACTGCTCAGCAGAGCAGCAGGCAAGGCAGGAGAGGTCTGCGCGCCATGTGGGTAGTTTCCTGGCCAGGGATCGAACTCGTGCTGCAGTGGCTGACAATAGCCTCATAGTGCTGTGACTTAACCCCTAGGGCACCAGGGAGGCCCCTGCTTTTCATTTTAATAGTGAGTTTCACCTTTCTGGGCAGACTTTCTTCCCTCTTCTATAACGGCTGAGAAGACCTGAGGCTGTAACAAGACTATCCCAAAGAACTTGGAGAAGACCAGCTCTCGCCATGCTCAGAGCAGTTTGGGGTGCTCCCCAGTGGCTGCTGAGGGAGGGGAGAGAGTCCCGGAAACTGGTACTGGTGGTGGTGTTTGTTGCTCTGCTCCTGGACAACATGCTGCTTACTGTGGTGGGTACGTTTGCGGGTCTTTTTGTTGAGGGCTAATTTTCTCTGGTCCCTGGATGGCAGCGCACATCTAGCTAGGTTTCAGCAGTGAATTACCTTGAGTGTTTTTTTTTTTTCCCTATGCTTGAAAATATGCAGAGGTTGTTGGGAGTTCAAGGAAACAGCAAGAAATGGAGTCCTAAACTTGCTAACCATTGCAAAGATGCCAGAGGTTCAAAGAGAAGGAGGCTCAGGGGGTGTCTGAGTGACCACTGGGACAGTAGACATATTCCCAAAGTGGTGCCTTTCCAGCCTCTGCACCACTAAAGTAACATGCTCTATATGTCTTACCAAAGCCTTCTTTTCTTGTGGTTCATTCCTTCAGTCCTGATTTTTCTAGTTGACAGTCTATTAATCTTTGCATTCAGTTATGCCAGTACATAAAATGGGTGCTAACATATTGCCCCTCTGGGTAAAATGAAAGAAATATAAGAAACCTTTTTTAAAAGAACTTTTAAATAAGAGCCTTCTTAAGACAAATTGTTATTACAATTTGTCAATTCTCATTATTCATTGCATCTATGTTCTATAAAGTTGCTGCAAACAATGAATTTAGCCAATACGGAATCATTGCTCTTATGGGAAATATGCAAAACACACACCCACCCACCCACCCACACACACACACACACACACACACACAATATAGAGTATAATTTTAAATCATAAAAACATCTCACTCTGGTAGATTCTATTTTTTTCTTTTCACAAAAGAGAAAATGGGCTTCAGTGTGTTGAGTGATTACCTTGAGGCCACCCCACTGACTGGTACCAGGAGTTGAGATTCAAGCTCTATCCAACTAGACCCAGAGCTGAAGCTCTTGCAGGACACTGTCCTGCCCCTGCTGTCTCCAGGTTCTGCCATCTCTGTATGAAAGCTGAAGGAACTGGGAACATGAGCATACTACCGGTAACTCAAAATTTTCCCTGCTGGGCATATGTTCAAGAAAAATTGCAGCAGCTCCATGAGCATTGATATTGTAGTTTAAGTAAATTTTACTGAATAGGCCAATAAGTAAAAAATGTCTGTGAGTAAAAAGGACCAATTGTGTAATGGTTGGAGTTTAGGTATTTTAGCTAATAGGATAATTGGGCAGGCTCAGTCTTTTTTTTTTTTTTTTGAGATTTATTTATTTATGCATACAAGAACTGGGGTACAGGCCAGAGGTGCAGAGGGTGAGATGATTCACCAGACACAGAATGGGGAGCAGGCCCGGTAGACTGACTGAAATGTATGGCTGAGGGAAGCAGTGGGTGAGACAGGAGAGGTCTGCTGAGCCAGGAGAGGTCTGGTAGCTCTCTGGCTGGCTGGGATCGATCTCATGCTGCAGTGGCTGCAGATAGCTTCATAGTGCTGTGCTAAACCCCTTGTGCCCTTGTGCCACCAGGGGACCCAGGCTCAGTCTCTTAGTAGACTTCAAATCATGTTATTTAGACACCTTTCTCAAGCATGAATCTCATAATAATGCCCCTGAGCTCACTAGAGGTAAAATACATCCTGTCTTTAGCCCTCATCATTCATCTTCTTGACTTTCAGTGCCCATTGTGCCCACCTTCCTATATGACATGGAGTTCAAAGAAATCAACACTTCTCTTCACCTGGGCCCCACCATGACTTTCCAGCATGCCCTCACTTCTCCTGCCTTTTCAACCATCTTGTCCTTTTTTGATAACACCACAATGGCTGTTGAAGAAAGTGCACCCAATGGCACAGCTTGGACAAATGCTACTTCTGGCACCATCCCTTCTCCAGTCCATGATGGCATCTCAGCACATAAAAACAACTGCTTGCAAGGCACAGAGTTCTTGGAGGAAGAGAACATATGGGTTGGGCTACTACTTGCTTCAAAGGCTCTGATGCAACTTCTGGTCAATCCATTTGTGGGGCCTCTCACCAACAGGTATTTCAAAAGATTCCTGGCCTTACCAGGTACTTGGGAGCCCAGGAATAGGAGGAAAATTCACTTGGTTGGATCCCAGGGTAATAGTCTTCTTGGAAAGTTGGTTACCCCAAAGTATCACATAAAGCTGGTGAAATGTCAAGGGCTTCAGATTTTCTTAGTAATGTATGACTACTGAGTACCAATGAGTACCAATAAGAAATCCGATGAATAGTACACTGTTGATGTTATTTCAGTGCCTTGGAACTACATCTGTGATGGAATGAGGGTGGGAATGGGACCTAATGCAATCTAGAGCACTGGCTTCTTAGTAATTGTGTTTGGTTCATATAGTCAGATTACCCTTTCTGGTAAAGTGGATTAACCTTTCTGGTAAAGTGGATTCTGGTGCTGCCTTGTAGGTAAATTTGCATGCTGGCTTACTTGCTTTCATGTGACATGTCCTATCTTTATACCTGCATTGAGAGATGTTTTACCATGTTCTCAGATAACTACAGTTCTGTTCCCAGTTAAATGAAAAACATATAATTCAAGTATAAGAATGTCTGCTAGAGATTTATCTTTTTTAAATTCACTTTTAGGATTGGATATCACATTCCTATGTTTGCTGGTTTTGTTATCCTGTTTATCTCCACAGTTAGTAAGTAATTTGCTTCTGCTTTTCTTTCTTTCACTCCTTACCTTTACTTCTATCACATGCCTAAGTAATTAGGCATCTGACTGAGTAGTATATGATAATGATTTAAATACTTTGCACTAGTGCAGTTGTGGTAACTGAAGTCTAGTTGGAAGTTGTATCTCCTGCTATAGAGAATAAATACTTTCAATCAGCTGGAGATAAGTTTGAGGGCTGTTTTAATACACATATAGTTGTAGGTGTGTTTGTATGTATGTATCTGTAATCCCTAAGGGGATTTAGTACAGATGTTCCACCTCTGGGAAGAGGTCATCTTATTTTGATATACAAAAGGGGATCTAATAAAAAATCCTAACAAGAATCAAATTTGGACAATAACAACTGGAAAATTTTAAAATGTCTACTGCCTTAAGTAATGACATTAAAGGATATAGCTTAGGAAAGCAAATTTACTAAAGAAATAAGAAAGAGAAAGAGAAATAGTCTTTCCAATATCACATAAATGTTGCCAAGAAAATGAAGATGGACTAAAAACAGTAAGTGAAAAAAAGGCTGAGAGAGGGCAGTGGAGGCCCAGCAAGGAAATACCAAGAATATGCATGTTTAGGAGACAGTGTGATTATCTCAGGAAATAATGGGAGGAGATTATAAGCACAACCCAAGACATCTATAATAAATAGGCAAAGGAATTCATATTCTCCTGACTCAAATACTTTGGTAGGGAGTCTTCTCTGTTTGGGGTCATTGTCTTGGAATTGGAGGTGAGACATGTCTGTACTTACCAACACTCTGTAATTTAGTTTTTGATGACATATGCCTGTTTGGTTCTCAGTTTTTTGTATGTGAGTCTCTAGCAGGCTGAACTTCTTGAAGGGCAGGAACTGGATATTTGCTGTCTATTTCAATCGGGTACAGAAACTAACATAGCTCCATGTTCAACATTACTTAGTAAATACTCACAGATTTGTCTCAAAAGCTTCTAATATAAGTGAAGGGGAAGAATTTGACTAGATCACAAGGTCTTATTTTCTATTGATTGCCTACTGTCCTTGAAATGCATGACTTTTGTTCCCATTATACAGGTGACTCCATGGGCCCTAACAAAGGCAAAGATTAAATTGAATGTTGCATAGGGAAGAGTCATAAATAGGGTTTAAGGATGGAATATTACACTTCATAGAAAATCCTGAATCCAGTGAGCAGGATGTAGGACTTTTGGTGGGAAGTAGGAAACCCACAATCCCATCCACTGTGTGGTGAATAGATTTTTGCTTCTGTGGTTTCTCAGTCTTCATGATAATGAAAAAGCAGCCCCATTAAGGGGTGAGAGATTAGAAAGAGCACTAAAAAGAGTTATCTGTAATCATGCTTTATTAAAACATATGCACAATGGATCATATCTGCTATACTGTGTACATTTTCTGGTGGCTGGGGAACAAAAAGCAATTTGTGAACTGAATGATTCTCGCTATTCTCTTTGTTCAGTGTTTGCATTTTCTGGCACCTACACCCTGCTCTTTTTGGCCCGCACCCTTCAAGGCATTGGATCTTCATTTTCATCTGTTGCAGGTAACACTGAGGTCTCCAGCATACAAATACACAAGCACACTTCTCTTACCATATTTTACTAATGTCATACCCTATAAGATTTATACGAAGAGCTTAAGAAAAGTATCATCCTAAAAGGCAGAATTTGTGTTTCAGAAACTAGATAAATGTATATTTCTTAGCAGGGTCTGTAAATGCCTAAGTGTAAGAGAACGTCTTCTGCTTGTATTTAGATGCAGCCAGCTCATATCAGAGCAAGCCCAAGTTAAAACCATGATGTTTAGATTTTATTTAGTGCTACTCTATGGTACTTTTGTCTATTCCTCTCAACATTTTCTAGGAACAGTGATGTTAATATTGCTAGTAGCATTCTCACTGTTTGCAAAATATTGTCAAGTACAAGATTTAGAGCAATCCTATAAAGTATATATTTTATGCCATTTTCCACATGAGTAAATAGAGATGAGATCACAGCCCACAATTTCTTCCAGGTGTCCTGCCTTCCATACTCTCTCAGGCAAGCCCCTTGAGTAGAACAGGCCTTTGTGTTCATAGGTTTTCCTTTACTTCACCTACTCCATATCCCATCATTTAGGAAAAAGTGCTAAGAAGTGATGCAATGATATGAAATATAGTATCATTGGTATTCTGTGCTACCTTTCCCAGAGATATTTTCTCCTCCAACAATATTCTGAATAGAGAGCCTGACTAATGTGGGACTTTGGGGTACCTGTAGGGGCAGTATTTGTAAAATACTGTAGCTTAGGTTTTAAAATCCCCTCAAACTAAAACTAAGATCCTTGAAGATAAAATAGACATAGATAGAGACCATGGACCTTTGCAGAAATTTCCAGTATGCTAACTCCATCTGTCACTGTTCAGGTCTTGGGATGCTAGCCAGTGTCTACACTGATGACTATGAGAGAGGACGTGCCATGGGAATTGCGCTGGGAGGCTTAGCTTTAGGAGTGTTGGGTAAGTGGCACCTGGCCTCATATTTGGGTTCATGAAGCTGGGGTACCACACACTCTCCAAAGATGGCTCCAGGAGAAAGGTGTTCCCGAGGTCATGGGAAAAAAATATTTTCCTTCTGTCTCTGCTCAACGTATTTTGAATACTCCTGGAAATTTTTCCAGGAAAAGACAAAAACTTCTTTCTCCTTAAGAAGCTGACCAGATCATAAGGGGGCAGGGGAAGGTCCAGAAACCTATTCTATTCGAGAGAAGCTCCCCATGTCTGCAGCACTGATTACCTTTGCTTCTGTCTATGGTCAGGGCTCTTAGCAAGAGAACTTGCTCTTTGTCAGACTCTGTGCTAAACACATGATAGATGTAATGTTCTTTAATCCTCCTTACCACTTTATAAAAAAGGAGTGATTGCCTCAGTGATAGAGATGAGGATAAGAAAGTTTAAGGATAAGTTGTCATAGACCTGGCCAAGGTCATACTGCCAGGAAATGCCAGAAACCAGGATGCTTAGACTGTCTGAGTTTAAATCCCAAGCTCCAAACTATAAAGTTGTATTCTCGTTGAGATCCATCTCTCACATGTCTTCACTAACTACCCCTGCAGCTTCCTGAACTTTCTGACTCTCTCTGCTATGCATGAATAGCACTTTTTAGATAGAACTTTTACTGTTGAACTTGACATTTTGCCATGTTCTAATAATTTGTGCCTCCCCCTCTCCATTTCCTTCAGTAGAAAGTGAGCCCCTTGGATCCAGGTCTTCTCTATCTCTGAATCACCATAATCATGTGGAGCTCAGTCCTTAGTAGACATCAGTAAATACTCTTTGGGTAAATGTGGAAAAATTGCACTGGTTGGGGATCAGGCCTTGCCTCTGGAATCTGAGCCTGCCTTGCCTTTCCCAGTGGGAGCTCCCTTTGGAAGTGTGATGTATGGATTTGTTGGGAAGTCTGCACCCTTCCTCATCTTGGCCTTCCTGGCACTCCTGGATGGAGGTAAGTCTCCGTGAGAGGGCCTCACTTGTGGCTCAAGGGGTTAAGCACAGCACTTTGAAGCAATCCGCAGCCTCTGCAGCATGAGTTCGAACCCTGGCTGGCCAGGGAGCAGCCCATATGGTGCAGCAAACCTCTCCTGTCTTGCCCGCTGCTCCCTTCAGCAGTATATTTCCGTCAGTCGGCCTATTCTGTTCCCTAGCCTGTCTCTGGTGAATCCTCTCACCCCTCATGCCTCTGGCCTATACCCCAGTTCTTGTGTGCATAAATAAATAAATCTTAAAAAAAAAGCCTCTGTGAGACCACCAGACAGGCAACGGCCTAGGGCAGGCTGAGAATAATTATTCTGTGGTGTCAGTCTTGACATTCTTTTTTTTTTTTTTAAGTTTTTTTTTTTTTTAAATAGAGGCATGTTATTTATTTGTTTGTTTGTTTGTTTGTTTGTTTTGTTTATACATGCACTGGGTACAGTCAGAAACGCGGGAGGGTGAGAGAATTCACCAGAGCCAGAGCGGGGAGCAGAGCAGGCAGAAGGACTGAAACACACTGCTGAGGGGAGGAGCGGGCGGCAGGAGAGGTCTGCGCGCCATGTGGGACCCTCCTCTGGTAGCCAGGGAGCAGCCGGGGATCGAACCAGCGCCGCAGAGGCTGCGGGCAGCTTCGCAACCCAGCGCTCAACCGCTGCGCCACTGGGGAGGCCCAAGTCTTGACATTCTTGAATGAATTAAGGACTGTCCCATCTTAAGAAAGAAGGAGGAAACGTAGAGTCAGATTTGTGGTACAGGGAAGGAACAATGTGCCTGTTACTGAGGCTGTAGCTGGTCAGTAGACAAATGGAACGGTTTCTCTCTCTCTATCTTAGCACTCCAGCTTTGCATCCTACAACCTTCCAAAGTCTCTCCTGAGGTAAGTAGACACCAAGCTCCTTTGCCAAGAGATACACAGAACGTCTAAATGCAGTGGCCCCGCTGTCACTAGATCCTCCCCGTCAAACCATAAGAAAGTGCAGGGGAGCAGAGCGAGGGGGAATGAGGACTACACTTGGATTATTAGGTAAAATCCTATCTAGGGTGGTGTGGGGCATGTCCAGGGAGTCTGACTTGATGTAGGACAATCATGAAGGAAGGATCTCCATCTTTGAAGAATCAAAGAAACCTCAGAGAAGGTATACATGTCAATCAGAATCAGAAAACAGTCCAGTAAGACCCAACATGGTCAGAACAAAGAATTCAGGAGGCTTGAGCTGCCTGAATTGCTGTCTTCAACTTTGAGCACTGCCTGTGGTTCTGTCAGGATGAGCATTACTGCCAGTGAGATCTCTCAGAAGGCCTGAGACAGGAGTCCAGACACCTGTGCTCAATGCAGGCCTCGCTCACAATCCACTCTGATCTGGCTGACAGCTGTTTGAAGGCAAGAATCTGGAATACATTGTTCCAGTCTTTGTATGTCCTACAGCGCCTGCCTTGCACACAGGTGTTCACTCTCTCTGTGACACCGAGCAAATCACTCTTGACTGGGGTGTTAGTCTCTATAGTAAAGAAGCTGACATGGATGGTCTCCAATGTCCTATCAGCACATTTTCAGAATCTACAAAAATAGTAGAAAGGTATATATTGTACAGTGGGAGTTTGTTGTTCTCAGAGTGCCAAGGGGACTCCACTTCTCATACTTCTCAAAGACCCTTATATTCTGGTGGCTGCAGGTAAGCTGGTGATGCCTCCCTTTGGGCTGAGAAGGTTTGGGCTTCTAGGCAGCCACAGTGACTCACAGAACTTTCTCCCCAGGCTCCATCTGCTTTGCCAACATGGGAGTGGCCATGCTGGAACCCACGCTGCCCATCTGGATGATGAAGACCATGTGCTCCCCTGAATGGCAGCTCGGTAAGTGACTTCGGTCCCCAGCTCAGGCTTGGGCATGTGTGCCATGGCCTTTTTCAGGTAACTGAGATGCATCATCCAGTCCTGGTTTTCAGGGAAAACCAGGAAAAATATGTGTCCTTCATAGAATTACTTTCCAGGCCCGTACATGTAAATCAAACCCAGTTGAGAAGCTGCCCCATAAGGACAACGTGGGAGGGGGTAAACACAGCTGTGGTGTGGCCACATACCTGGCTGTGTGGTAAGATGATTAAGGATTTGTAGTCAAAAGACAGGTTTTTGTTTTGGCTCCACTGACTGTCTGTGCAAGCTTGGGCAAATCATATAAACTTGCTTTTAAAATTTTTTTTTTAAATTTAAGATTTATTTGTTTATGCATATAAGAGCTGGGGTACAGGCCAGAGATGCAGGGGGTGAGAGGATTCACCAGAGACAGAGTGGGGAGCAGAACAGGCAGATTGACTGAAATACACTGCTGAGGGGAGCAGCGGGTGAGACAGGAGAGGTCTGCTTCGCCATGTGGGTTGCTCCCTGGCTGGCCAGGGATTGAACTCATGCTGCAGAGGCCTCGGATTGCTTCATAGTGTGCTGCTTAACCCTTTGCGCCACCAGGGAGGCCCATATAAACTTCCTGAGCCTGACTTTTCTCACCTCTAAACTGGGCAATCAGAAAACTATCTAGTCCTAAGATTAAATTAAAGAATTAGTGATATAACATGAGGAAATGCTCTGTATTTGTGGAATATTAAATGTACCACAATTGCCATCCACACTTTTTTCTCTTCCATCCCCTTTCCCCAAGCTACCATTGTGCTAGTTTTTTGCCTCTAAAAAGGAGCTGGTGGAGTGTGTTGTTCTGAGAAGGGCTTCCAGCCTCCTGTGCCCTGAAGAGCCGTCACCATGACTGATCTGAGCTTAGAAAGGAGACTCCTGCTCTTTCCAGAAAGCCTGAGGAAAGGGGACAGGGAAGGCTACCTGCCAATTACTCAGTCATCACAGGGAAGAGAGGTTTATGGGACCAGAAGGGAAGCTGATAAGGACCTAATATAACTCAGCATGCAATAAAATTAGCACTAAATCTAATTTTTTAGAGGACAGTTCTAAGCAAGGCTCCCAGGCGCACTCCAACTCCCAAATTTAATTTTTTTCTGGGCTGCAGCTGCCTCTGACCATGACAGTTAATTGAATTAGTTGGCGCTTGCTGCAAATGAGGCCCCCTGCCCCAAGGCTGGGCCATACAAAGCTCCTTACGCAGCTGGATACCTACCCAGCTGTCTTTTCCCAGCCCTTCTTTATCAACAGGAGAGAATATTGTTAACTTTGGCTTTGTTTGGAATTCCCAGGTTCCTATCAGGCAACACCATTTCCTCTAGGCATGGAGAGGCAGAGAGAAACTATTGAGACCCAAAGATAGTCGGTAGGCCGATTTCAGGAAGCCCCTGTTATGGATCAGGGTCAGTAGAAAGTCCTCAGAGGAGGAAGCCAGAGCATGGAGAAGGTTTTATCTCCTGCTGGCTCTTAGAACTTTCCTCGGTGCTGTCTGCATCTTCAGAGGTTCTCTGTCACCTGGAGAGCTTCTTAAAACTCCGATTGCTGGACTCCACCCAGTAGGTACAAGTTTGCATTGCTGTAAGTTTCCGATGATGTGATAGCAACCAACCACACTTTGAAAATCAGTGTTCTAAATGCAGAACTCCTCCCAAGGGTGTTGGGAGGAGCAAGGAGAGCACTTTGGAGTCTGTGATCCAGCACTTTCTAAGTGGCCCATAGTCTGTCCAGTATTCTCCAGACTAGAGGAAACAGGCCCCCTAGATTTGGATCCTCACTGACTAATTGTGACCTTGGATAGGTCATTTAACCTCTCTGAACTCTACTGTTTTCATTTGTAAATAAGAAGATACTTGTAAATGCAGAGATAATTTTCCGCATTGTTTTGAGGATTTGATAGATCTATGTATGATAAAGAGAATCACACGTGCATGGAATACAGGATATAATCAGTAAATAAAAATTATTGCTATTTTCATAATTGTTTTGCTTGAATCATATTGACAGGCACAGTGATGTGCAATCCTCCACTCCTTGAAGATATACTGTAAAAAATATGTGTCCGTAAACATATAGTCTAGAACACCTATTTTGCACAAAATATCTCTGAAATTCAAGCTATAATACATTCTAAAGGATGAGGCACATTCATTGAAGAAAATCTCATTCAAGAAATTCTACATCATTTAAAATGTCACGGAGATGTATCTAGGAAGCTAGTGGATTTCCTCAAGGTGCGGCTTCTACCTATCAGGTACACCATTGAGTAGCTATAACTTCTAAATGTTTAAAGCAGTTAAGCATAAACAAATTGGTACAGTTTGAAATAGATTGCTACCTCATACTGACAGGCTAGGCAAATACACAGAGGTGTGCTTCTCTTTCATCCCATAGATGAGAATATTAAAAGCAAACAAGCTGTCACCCAGTAACTGATGAATTGTTGACTTTGGGTTTAACTGGAATCTTCATTACAGTTTCTATTAGGCAGTACTGTTTATTTTGGAAACAGAAGCAGGGAAGCTGGTGAGACCCCAAGAACTACGTGGATTGTGCCGACGTAGTCCCTTGTACCAGCAGAGCCATCTGTGCTGCCACATTGGTGGTGTGGAAAGTGGGGACACCTGGAGGCAGAACGAGAAGGCGTGTGTTCAAGTCCTGCCCTGATACTCACTGGTTGAAATGATAATAGTTAAGTTTGCTACTCACAGGACTTTTAATCTGTGCCAAGCACTGTGCAAAATGGTTGATCTGTGATATCTCATGTAGCCTCACAACCAGCCTATCTGGTGAAATTATTTGTATTGTAATAAATAGGAATATTAGATTATTTTTATTACAATAAATAGGAATACAAGTGGTCATTATTAACATTTCAGAGATTTCTTATTCTGACCCAATTTCCGATTGCCCAAAACCTGGGCCTCATGGAACTCTCTGGTCCTTGTCAAGTGAGCCTATGTCCTCAGCCTCTTCTTTGAACATTTCCTGTGAACACAGTTTTCCTACAGTCGTCTTGATGGAAGTACATGTTTTTTCAGACTTTTCTATTCTCACCTACTTCTGTCTGATTTCTTCTTCATTCTACAAGGAGCCCCAACTCCTTTGCGACTCAATTCCTTTTCATTGCAGTCATCTGCCCACTTCTAAGTTATGAATTTTCTATCATTTTATTTACTCATTGTGTTTTATCCACACAGACATCTTTTCTATTGCTCAACAGACTGTTTTTTTTTCTTTAATGTCTTTGTATTTGCATTAGATTTTATTTAATTAATCAAATTTAATTTAGTTAAATAAATTTATTTATTTAATTTAGGTGTCAGCTTAAATATCACCTCATCAAAGATGCCTTCCCTATCCCTTAAATCTAAGTTAGCCCCTATTCTTGGTCCCCTGCCAAATCGCCACAACTTATCACTATAATTTTTTTCATCTTTTTCATTTATTTGTTTGTTGTTTACCTGTCACCTCTCCTGATATTTAAACTCCAAAGAGCTAGGATTTTGTCTATTCTATTCACCCCTTATTACTAGCTCCTGGAGTACCTGTACATAGTAAAAGTGCATGGAAAGTACTGAATGAATAATTGACACTCAGGGTAAGTAAATTTCCCATGGTCATAGAGCTAACAAATGGCCAAGCCATAAGTGTGTGGATCCAAAACCCATGATCCAGAACACATGACTCAACTGTCACAGAAAGCAACATGACCAGGCCTTCAGTTTACAAATACTTTTACATGTTATCTAGTTTTCACCTTAGAGTAAACCTGTATGGTAGAATCATAGTTTATTTGTCCCAGATGTGAACACCAAAGCTCAGAAATGATTAGTACCTTAGCCAAGGTCACCACCAGATCAATGGAGATCAGTAGAAAACAAAAGTAGAAAACAAAAATGTCTTTCTCTAAAGTTCATGTCCTTATGTTGATTTAATATTTTATATGTGAGAATGGCTCATCAGAGCCAGTTGTCAGGAAGTCTAGGGGAAGCTGGAAGCACATGAAACACATTGAAGCTAAACCAAGCTCTGCTCCTGAGGAAAGCAGAGGTGTGGGGCCCAACATCATCTGCTGTGGGTTACGCAAAGCTCTCCAGGCCACAATGTGCTTTGGGATCCTTGAAGGTAGCCGGGGCACTTTACTGTCCTGTGGAAAACATGACATTTAGAGTAAGCTGGACATGTCCAAGGTGAGGTCCTCTGTCTCTCCACAGGTCTGGCCTTCTTGCCTGCCAGTATGTCCTACCTCATTGGCACCAACCTCTTTGGTGTGTTGGCCAACAAGATGGGTCGGTAGGTAACCTGGAGATCTGGGGAGAGCAATGGGAATGTAAGATGGGCAGGCCTTGAAGGATGTTGCTGGACTCAGGACATTCTAGATATTTTTACCATCCTAGATTCTTTAGCACTCAAAGTTTAGGACAAGTACACACTGATACAATCTGCCCATGGGGAGGATGGGGTGGTGAGTGATGAGGGCAGCAGTGAGTGTGGCAAAATGTTGGTCCTGACCTGATCACTGAGCCAGCTTTTTCCTATTTCTAAGGGTAGGAAGGACATGTCCTACTGCACCTTCCTGTCTTTACTCTGGAAATGGGTACAGAGCCAGGGAAGAAGATAAAGGACAAGGAAAGGGCAAGGACAGGACTGATTCATGCAGAAATTCCTTCATCTTCTTGCATACTAATGTGTTCCTGGAATTAGGGGCAGTAGGACAGGCCAGTGTGGTGGTGATGGCATCACAGGTGGAAGGATCTCTCCTCTGAGCCATATTTATGACAACTGTTTCCTCCCAGGTGGCTGTGCTCCCTGATTGGGATGTTGGTCATAGGTACCAGCTTGCTCTGTGTAAGTATTCTTGGTTCTAGGAGAAAGAGCGAGAGAGCAAGAGAGAGAGAGAGAGAGGGACTTTAAAATGAGCAGAAGGTTGACTCGGCAAGGACTGTCAGGCCATTTCTGCATAGGAAGGAATTTAGCCTTGTGGGAGATGCTATCAGTCACCCCACTAAACAGAGGTGAGGAAAGAGAAGAGAGCAATGGAGCAGCTGGAATCAGCAGTCTCAGGCTGCTAGGCATATGAAGCAATACATATCTCTTGGTATCTATTTCTGGGGTCAGCAAAATGGTGCATTTTATTTTATTTATTCATCCTTCCTGACAGGACCCCATAAACCAATAGAGGAATCATCCTCTATGTCTCAGTCTCTGGCATCAGAATGTTTGGACAGGGAAAGAAAGAGCTCACTAAATCCTCATTTTCTCCCTGTCCTGGGAATCTTAAGCACCCTTGCCTGCCAAGCTTGTGGGAGAGGCAGATAGGGCTGTGAAGCTTTGAGCACAGGGCTCAAGAAAGTCCTGAGGCCCTGACGAGGAGAAACAGCTCCAGTTTCAGTCCCAGCTTTGCCATTTGCTGCTCATGTGACTTTGAGCTCATTCCATCACCACCTCTGTCCATGCACTCATCTGTGTAGAGAGGCTTCTGAGAGTGTCTGCATTGTCAAGATAATTCACATAAACCCCAGCAGCATCTGGCACATAATGGGTCTGCAGCAAATCTTGGTCAACGTTATTGACAAAATACAAATACCCCTTGAGGAATCAGCCCTAAAATGGTAATTGACCACCAGCATCTATATGGTATGTTGAACTTCGGAGGGTGAGTGTTGGGGTGGCAGGCTTGGGCACCATGCCCAGGGAGGGAGAGAAGGAACAAGCAAAAGTGAAGCTTTCGGCGAAGGATTTGGAAGGACAATGAGAATTCATTTCTTGTTTGCTGCCGTGGCGCCCCAAACCATGCCCCTTCTCACCCCCCTGCCCCCATCCCTTCCACATCATGGGTGATTGATTGTCCTTGTCTCCTCTATGTCTTCTTCCCTCAGTGGCTACTTAGGGTTTAAGTAAAACCTTTAGATGTTGTTGCTAGTGAAAAAGAAAAGAAACCGTATTCAGTAAAGAATGAGGACAGAAGTGTGTGTTCAGGTGGGGGAAGGGTATAGAGTTCATGCAACAGAAAAGGATCATTTTTATGGAATAATGGAGTCAAATCTGAGGTTCAAACATGATCTTGCTACTTATTAGCTCTGTAACTTTTGCTAGAATATCATAAAGGGAACTCCAGATAGATAATCTATCAGTAGCACATGGTTAATTAATGCATTCCATATGAAGATTCTTTGTTTTTCTGCTGCTCTCACTTGATCCAGCTAGATATCTGATGAGCTCTTTCTCCCTGCTGCAGGTTCCTCTGGCTCATACTATTTTTGGTCTCATTGGCCCCAATGCAGGTCTTGGCTTTGCCATAGGTAAGAAGTGCCCTTAAGGGAAATAGGAAGTCCCCGAATGTTGCTTTGGGTCAGATAAGAGGAGGTGTATGGAAAAGCAGAAGGTGGCTCCCAGGCATATGCAAACTTGAGCTCATAGTTTCTACCTGGAATGTGTGTTGGTGCTGAGTGGGAAGACAGTAAGCAACAGGAGTAGAGCAAAGGGAGGAAGAGGGAGAAGGTGCCACAGACTGTGTGAAGGGGACTGTGCATAGAACTGACAGGCTGTGTTTGCTCTCGCCTCAGGCATGGTGGATTCTGCTATGATGCCAATCATGGGCTACCTGGTTGACCTGCGCCACACCTCGGTGTATGGGAGTGTCTATTCCATCGCTGATGTGGCTTTCTGCATGGGCTTTGCTATAGGTATGTTAATGAGGGGAGAAGGGAACACCCAGGACCTGGTGTCCCATTCTCTCTTACCTACTGTTTGCCACCTGAAAGTGGAGCCAGGAGGCTGACACTCCTAGAGTTCTGGAGATATTTGTCCCTGGGACAACCTCTGGATAACCCATGGCCCCTGGCATGATGTCTTAAGTCTGAGCAAGGTTCAATAAACACTGTATTTGATTTATTTCTCACAGGCCCATCCACTGGAGGTGCCATTGTGCATGCCATCGGCTTCCCCTGGCTCATGGTCATCATTGGGGTCATCAACATCTGCTATGCCCCTCTCTGCTACTCCCTGAGGAACCCCCCAGCCAAGGAGGAGAAGCTTGTGAGGGCTCTTATTACCGTCACAGAAAAAAAAGTCTTCTGTTTCTTTCTGTGTTTCTCTCATTCTTTCTTATTTTGTGATTTTCTTTCCCTCTCTTTGGTAGTCTCTGTGCTTTGCCATGCTTTCTGATCTCCATTTCATCTGTATCTTTCATTTGTATCTTTATCTTCCCTTCTCTGTATAACCACATTCCCTCTTACCCTGGGTTGTTGGGAGCGGTCCCCTGTAAAGAAGGGCAGTTGGTATAGAGTCACCAAAGGTATCCTGTAGGTCCTGTAGTTACTAGTAAAGTGTAAGTCACTTGACTGTTTCCCTCAAATTGTCATAATTTCACTGCACCAATTCATTCATTCAACTTGTCTGCCATTATCTTTACCAGGTCATCTCTTAAAGTACAGAATGCAGGGGTAAGATAATTCTAACACACTAGTCAATAAGGCACTTTCCTCTTATTGCATCATGAACACCCTGAGGATGTGGGTGCATTCGGGGCAGATGTGAAGTCTGTTCAGAGGAACAAAAGAAGGCAGGAAGGTCTGACAGGGGAGGGTGCTAATTTCAGCAGGTCCCCAGCTACAGCTTGCACTACCACTGTTAGTATTCAGTTAAAACCATACCAGATGTTTGTTTGGACTGGCTCCTAACCTAGGTGCCCCGTGAGCCAGAAGCAGAGAGGGTCTGTGCTTATTTCTTGAGCCCGTCCTGAATACTAGACATGGAGGAAAGGACAGGAGTCTAGTAAAAGATGTGCAGTGATTTCTCTTCCTCTCTCTTACTGCAGGCAATTCTAAGCCAGGACTGTCCCATGGAGACCCGGATGTATGTAACTCAGAAGCCCAGGAGGGACTTTCCTCTAAGTGGGGACAGTGATGAGGAGGCTGGTAGTGAGGAGTAGCAGCAGAAGGTGTCCCCGAGCCTTGTCACAGATGGACCCACGAGGCTTGGACTTCAGCCACCACCTCTCGCCCTGGAACCAGATCACCTTTGGCTTCACTGCCCCCTCCCCTGGGAATCTCCTTCCTTCCCTTCTCACAGGACCCACCCCCTATTTTCTCCTTCCGCTGTGTAACCTGTGCCTCTCCCTCTACACCCAGATGCCTCAGGCAGCCCCTCTGTGGGAGGACAGAGTGATGCTTCCTTCTAGGTTTCCACAAGACGAATTAAACTTGAGCTGTGATGGTTCTGCAGGGGGTGACTCATTTCATGGGAGAGGCAGCGAATGCAATCTGCCTCTGAAACCAGCGGGGCTACTGGCAACTCCCATTTCATCTGTTATCTGATTTTCCTTGGCCTATTCCCAGCAGACCATAGGAGCTGTGTCCTCTGTTCCCCACTCAGCCCTCCTGCATTCTCCTACCTGTGTAGAGATGAAACCCTCAGTGTTGCACTGCTGCCAATGGCCAATCTGGGATATGTTTTGCCTCTTTTTTATAAACTAAGTGGCTTTTCTGTCACGAAGCCTACAGCTGCTAACATGACTTGGCATCAGTGAGTGGAGGGTTCCTATTTTCTTCATTAGCAGACAGGAAAAGAAAGTCTGGTTCTCTTACGCTTGACTTAGTGACTTTCTCACTATTTCCCCTTTGGACTTCTACTTTTTTTTTTTTTTTAATTTTTAAACTCTTAGAAATAAAAGGAGGAAAGAAGGGCAGTGTAGTAACACCAGATACGCTGTGTTCAAGCATGAAGAGGCAGGGAAGATTCTGGTTTGGGTGAGGATAAGGGCAAAGATGGAGGCAGAGGCAGGAATGGAATGACCTCCAGGTGCAGGCTGTGAGTTGCCGCGATGTAAGATTGGGGTGTTCAGACTTTGCTGTGTAATGATGCTGGCTCTGATCATTGTGGTCTTCTTTGGGAATTTGGTGGGTTCAGCACAAGCCCCCAATCATCAGAATATATTCAGCTGAACCTCAATGAACCCTTACCACTTGGATAATGCATATCTGATTTATCAATATGTTTTTAAAGGATTGCCTGATATTCAAAGTCAGGTGTATTTATATTGCCTTTTAGTGAGGATGGTTTTTTGTCTCAGATTTTGAAGGAGCCCAAGATAAAATTTGAAAATAATTTTATCTGACTCTCACATCCAAGAATTTTTTTAAAGAAAAAAGAAGAAAATTTTTTAAAAGTTACTCGTCTTTGAGGGCCTCCCTCAAAGATGAGGTTAAGCATCTCATGAGGCGCAGGAGGTTAAGCACCACTCTATGAAGCAATCCGCAGCCTCTGCAGCATGAGTTCGATCCCCGGCAGGCCAGGAAGCTACCCACATGACGAAGCAGACCTCTCCTGTCTCGCCCGCTGCTCCCCTCAGCAGTGTATTTCAGTCACTCTGCCTGTTCTGTTCCCCGCTCTGTCTCTGGTGAATCCTCTCACCCCCCACACCTCTGGCCTGTACCCCAGTTCTTGTATGCATAAATAAATACATCTTTTAAAAAAAAAGTAGACAGGCCTAGTCTCAATGTTCTAGTTCTAGCCCTGCCACTGACAGTTGTGTGGCCTGGGACAGCTCATTTCACATCTTTGGGGTTTAGCATCGCTCTCTCTCTAGGTCTGGCTTTCTGTGCTTCTATCCCACCGCCATCTCATTCTGGAGCAGCCTTCAGGGAGAGTCAGATGCAGGACGTGTGTGAGGAGCCAAAGTCAAAGCTGATAGGTCAGTCCAATGCTCCATCATCACCTCTGAAACACAAATGTAACTAGGGGTTTGCTTTCTTGTTGCTTCTCCTCCCTCCTCCTCCTCCTTTGCTCCCCTTCTTTTATGCTCTTTCTCATTACTTTTCTCCTTTTGCAGAGCGAAGAGCACAATTTAGCAGAGGGGAGAGGAGTGGTCCAGGTCTATCTGCATTTATCCTTCAAAGTGATCCATTATACAGTCTCCTGAAGTCAGAGGAGAGTGAGGTTTTTGGGTCAAATCTTGCTTGCTTTGGTAGCTCACACTTGCCCCAGGTCAATAACTGACACTGTTTTTATTTTTTATTTATTTTTTTTTAGAAGATGAAAATAGTTTCAATTATAACTTTTAGGCCAAGGCTTTGTCATGATCAAAAGTTATTTGATGTAGATTTTATCATTCCAAACTCATCACTTTTAGTTCACATGATTTGAAGTGCACAAATAACTTATTTTACATAAGACTTTGGTTTTGAAAGTTGTCATTTAAATAAATAGATCATTTCAAGACGTGAACAGAATCTTAGAATAGCCAGTCCATGAACACATCTATCAAATCTTGTCAAATGTGAAGAGCTGGCTGAACAGAACAGAAGCAGATCTTATTTTAATTGCTGCCATATAACCATTATTAATTACATCTCACTTATTTACAGCAAGAGATAATTATCAGGCAAAAGCAAAAGTAGATTTAAAAAGATGCTTTGGTTTTATGTCAATAATTAGATTAGAAAAAATAAATAGAAAGGTTCACTTCTTGTGATTGTTGTTGGTTGAGATGAGATAATTCACAGCTCTTACCACTGGGAAATCATAAGTAAGCAAAATAATTATATTCATTAAAATAAACAAAAATCTTTTATATTTAAGTAATCGTTGCCAAACCGGTATGCAAATCTCGATACTAGACTTGATTAAGAATCCTTTGTTAGGTTTACATATCTTCATTTCTAATGTTCTGGAAATTTCTGTATTTATAAAAATAATCTGGTGTTTGCTTGAATATTTGTTTTATCTGACACTGTTTTTAAAGGGAGAATTGAAATGTCTCGGATGTACTGAGGGGAAGCCAGATGGTCGGAGTTAACAACAGGTTGCCAAGCAGATCTTCACAGGACAACAAGAATCTTTGTGTGTAGAGGTGTAGCACAATATGGTAGTGTGACAATGTTAGGTAGTGTTCAACCTAGATCTACCATGGAATCATGAAATGTTTGGGATCTGGGAGAGGGTAGCAAAGCAGATGGCAGAACTCCACCACATACAAACAGTCGGGCAATGAAAACTTCCTTATTTGTAAAATGGAAATAATAGTAATACCAGGACTGTAATAAAGAGTAAATGAAAGTAAATAAATAAGAATACATTTTACAAACAACAAAGTCCTATCCAAATGTAACTTTCCATTATCACACAACTATAATGGGGCACATCCTGTGTACACATCTGTTACCAGGTAGATGATTTGCAAATATTTTCTTGCCTTTTGTGGGTTCTTTCACCCTCTTGGTGGTGGCCTTCAGCACACAAAGGATTGCTATTTTGATGACAACTGTGTATATATTTTTTTTGCTTCTGGTTTTGGCCTCAAAACTATCAAACTATTGCCTGCTGCTTGGCTGTGAAGATCTATACCTCTTGTCTTCTAATAGCTTTAGGTTTTGCTCTTATATTTAGGTCTTTAACCCATTTGAATTCATTTTTGTCTGTGGTTGAGGCAGAGGTCTCCCTTAGTCTTTCATGTGTGAATATTCAGTTGTCCCAGAACCACTTATTGAAAGGATTGTTCTTCCCTTATTGAAATTTCTCAGCACCCCCTTTGAATGTCAACTGAATGTAAATGGGAAGATTACAGTTAGTAATCACTACCTGCTCTATTTTAATCTATACGTTAACCCATATGCCAGTATCTCTCTATCTTGGTTAATATAACTGTATATTAAGTTATAAAATCAGATAGTTAAATAATCCCTCATGTGTATGAGAAAAAAAGCAACAACCTTTGAAAACTATCATCCACTTTCAAATTTTTATTCATTTTTCTTCAGAAAAAAGTTTTGCAGATCGCATCATTAAAAGGTTGCAGAGAGACCCACAACATGGCAGAAGACAGAGGGTGGGGTCACCCTTTCCCTTAAAAATAACTATAAAAAGCATTTGCTCATCCATTCTTTTTTATAGGAGTCATCCTCTCAGGGGTGAGGTGGTATCTCAGTGTGGTTTTAATTTGCCTTTTTCTTATAGTAAGTGATTTGAACTTTTTTTGATAAGTCTGTAGGGTATCTGAATGTCTTATATAAAGAAGGGTTTATCAAGGTCCTTCGCCCACTTTTTAATTGGGTTGTTTGTTTCTTTGTTGTTGGATTGTGTGGATTTTGGAGATCAATCCACCAGCAGAACCTACCTTGGCATGAGGCTGAATCACAGAAACATATGCATTCAAATATATGCCCTGTTGAATAGCTTTGTTTATTATTATGAGTGCTATGAATTTGTACAAATCTCAACAAATCTAATATGGAACAGTATCTTATACTTGATTACATTGCTCCATATCATTTTTGTACCATTACAAAATTTATTTTTTTTGTTATTGGTGAGATATTCAATACTAAAGGCTTAGAAAATCATTAAAAGATGCAAGAGACAGAGATTATTCCTTAAAAGCACTGGGCACACATTGTGGATATTAAAAACCTAAACTATGTAGTTCTGGTGTGTGCAGTGAGTCTCTTGATAGACATGCCTCAAACACCACAGACATTGGGAAGATTTCCCACTTTTCCAGAATATCGTTGGTTTTCTGGAGACTAGATTTGAACCCAGAGGTGGAATGAATGGTGGGGAGAAGGAGATACCCTGAGAACAGAGTGGGTTCGTTGATCAACAGCACCTGGCATTGCGTGAGCTGCAGAGAACTGATGATCTGAAACTTGCTTTAGGATACAAGGACAGGGAAGGAGGAAAAGTCACAAATTCAAAGGCTGACCTAATCACATAAACCATTTGATAAGTCACTTGATAAGTCATTTGATAAGTCCCCTTGGGACAGGGGATGCTGGCTCCACCTGACCCTTCTGATGGATGTGTTGGTAGAAGGCAGGACACAGGAGCAGCATACACCAGTGCACAGTTCCAAGCCTTAGCGTCCTTGTGCTGTTGTGAAGTCAGGACCCACTTGGCACACCCCACTTGGCGTCCACGCGGACACTGCATGCTTGCACTTGCACAGGCCGCCTGGAGAACCCAAGGAGAGCATGAGTCACATGCAAGTATCATGCAGCTGCTGTATTAACCAAAGACGGTGAAGAGGATGCAGGACAAGAACCAGCCTTTGTCCTGAGATACCTCAGAGTCCAGTTGAGACCATCAGACCACAGCAAATACAATTCAGAAGAATAATGCAGACAACTTTCTGTTTACTCTGGTGAAACCAATCCCCTCAGAGTGGACTCTTAAGGTGAGACTGGTATATTCGCCACTGCTGCCTAAGCAGTGGGATCTGTTGGAAAAACGTGGTGGTTTTCCCGCAGGCCCAAAAAGGTGCTGCCTGTGGGCTGCCCCGCCCCAGGCGCCCACCAGTCTCTCCAATTGGTCACTTAGAATTAAATTTGGTCCAATCGGGTGGGGGGGGCGGGGACCCTGAAAGAGGCTATAAGGCCGTGCAGGCGCCAGCCGGTCACTCCTGGTCACTTCTGTTTCTGGCCACGGCTGCTGCCGGCCTGTGGTGCGGGACAGAGCTCCTGGCCAGGTGACGGCTGTAGGCCCGGCACCGCCTCCGCACGGCCGCCTGTGCTGCCGTCGGGTCCAGCGTCCGTGCCGTCCACCCCGCCCTTCGGGCGGTGGCCGCTGTGGCGTCATCTCAGGGGCCCGCTGGGAGCTGCCCCAGCTGCGGCCGGGTGGTTCCCGCCCTGCTTGCCCGAGGCCGCGCACGGCAGGTGCTCGTGGACAGGACGGCGCCATCTTGGGTAAGTGACCTTTGGGGGGGACTTCTGGACACCGTGGACGCTAGCTGAGGTGCGAGACGGGCCATCGGTGGCCTTGGAAACTCTGTTTGCTGTTTGTTAAGTAAACCTTGTTATTGTTTCCCTGAGCCCGACAGGGTTGCAGTTGTGCGCGTGGGTGAAGAGTCCACGGTGACCTGTCCTGTACCTGGGCTCTGTCCCGGCATGGCTCTAGCCGCCCTGTGGAGAGGGGACGCTGGTCCGCCTGACCCTTCTGATGAACGTGTTGGTAGAAGGCAGGACGCGGGAGCAGCATACACCATGCACATTTGCAAGTCTTAGAGTCCTTGTGCTGTTGTGAAGTCAGGACCCACTTCACACACGCCTCTCTGCGTCCCCGCGGACACTGCATGCTTGTGGACACTGCATGCTATAGCTGCCCTGTGGCTCAGTTTCACTAGGACAAATCATGTAACCTTTCAGGGCCTGTGGTTGTTTTATAATCATCATCATCATCATCAAATCAATAATAATAATTATGAATAATATTATAACAGTAATATAATTATCAATAATATAATAATAATATTGTTGTATTATATTAATATCATATCAATATTAATAATATGTATTATTAATAATATAATATATTATCATATATTATATAAATATAATATATAATTATTATGTTATTAAAGTATATAATAAACATTATATTATATATTATACATTAATATATAATGATCATTATAATAATATATAAATTATCTATAATATATAATTATTAATAATTTATATATTATTATTATTGAAGTGTCATAGTTTTACACCTTTGTCAGTGTTTTGACAGCACAGGATCCCCCCCCCTCCGGTGTAGACACCTGGCACTCCTACCATGTCCTCCCACAGGCCACTGTGGTCTCTCCCTCCCTCCACCCCCTCTTCTCTCTCCTTCCCTCTCCTCTCCCTCTGGATGCCCCTGGGGAACTTCTACTTTCCACAAGGAGTCACAAGCGCTGGCAGAGACCTGAGGGGTCTGTTAGGCCAACCTCCCCCTCCTTCAACCTCCTTTCTACCAGGGTCTAGATAAATGGTCCTCCCACTTCTGCTTACATCCCTCCTTTCTTAGAACCCTCCCCACCTCTTCGGCTTCCCATTCTCATGTGGGGCAGCTCTAATAATTAACATGCCATTTCTTATGTTAGGAAGAGGAGTTAATATTCAGGAAGATCAGGCAAAGCTGGGCACTAAGTCCAGGGAATCAGGGTGTCCCTAGCTGGCATCCCTCTGTGCTGATGGCTCATGCTAGGGAAGAAGCTGCAGTGGCAGCGTCAGTTCCCTCCCTAGAGGTATGAGTGAGCTGAGTGTCCTCGCTTCGTGGTTTATCCCCAGTGGCTATGCTATTTCTTCGGACAGGAATGAATTTCCCCTAACATCAGATAGACAATTTATCATACTTTAAGGTCTCACTCAAATGTCCTCTTTTTCATGAAGTTTTCCTTGAATTATCCAGGCTGAGTCACTCTTCTCTGCGTAAACTGAACACTAAGCATTTGCCTCTGTGGTAGCAGGTGAACATAAAGCAATAGTGCTGCAGACTGTTGTAATCCATGCAATTTGAAATAAACCAAATATGAAAGAGACCTTCTTGACAATTTGTTGTGAATTAATTTCTGGTCATCGCTTTAAGTTTGGGGGCTAGAAAGAGCTTATATTTCATCACCTGTGGTTCATGCCTTGTTCCACGAAATCCAGAGAGGGTTTTGGCAATCCAGCCAGCAGGGGGCACCCCGACCTCATCACAGTTCAGAAGAGGCTATGTACCCAAGAAAACCTAGGGTTCAATCAGAGCAGAGCCCTATTTTCCTACTAATATGGTCTATATCCTGCTCTCACCTTTCTGTAAAGGTGAAGAATCTTGCACTTCTCTGGAGTTCCAGTTAGGGTAACCTTACTAATCTCTACCAGTGGGGATCTCGTGGACATCCTGCCACCACTATTTAACAGTACTATTTGGAATTACATTCTCTGTTCTTTTCTTTTCAGTGTAATTACACAGGGATAACATATCTCCCCGGTCCAGCCCCAAAATGAGCACCAACTTTCAATGTAAAATAACCATGCATGTTAACAGTGTTTACTGAGTCTCGGTTTGCATCTTTGCTTGATTTAAGTCAGGGATTGTCACTTGTCTACACCTGTCCAGGTGTTTCACCTGCACCTTTTTAGTGCAGAAAGTTCATGGATTTGGATGGCAAAGTTTGGGGTTACTCAAAAGTATTCATCTAAAACCTATTGTAAATAAAGCATTCTGTTTAAACATGCATGAAGTTGGGAAACACTGTGCTTGATGATCTCTGGATTCCCCTGTGAGCCTCTTGCTTTGAAGGATAGATAACCCCCATAATTTCCAATAGACCCTTCCAAGATGTTCAGAACAGGACTTCCCAAGAGTACCATTTTGACATGTGGAATTTTTTGAGCTGAAGTTAATTTAGGCCCTGCAGGCTCATGAGAAACTTGTACCATTTGCTTAACTACTTAGAAGAATGAAAATCGGGGCTGTTATCCAAAATTAGGGTTTGTAGAATACATAACCTGTCTAGTGCAGAAACCCATCTAAATGGCAGGGTAAACATCTAACTATATCTCATCATCATGAGTCACCTTCTCCCGATCATGTAAATTCCACTCCTGTCTTTTGGAAGCCCCAGGCCCCTGTACCATTTCTTAGCTCATGCTATATAACCCCATTTTGCCTCCTTGACTTTAGAATCTATATCCATGTAGATTATCCTTATTTTTATAATTAAACATGTTCTTTTCTGCTACTAACCTTCCTGATATAAATTGATTTACTAGACCAAGAAAACCCAGAGGGATAAGGGGTTCCTCTCCTCCTGGACATTTGGACAACCATGAAGGGATCTGCTTTATCAGCTGGACACTGCTCACCCCTGGATAGGTGCTGCACAGGAAGACCCTGGGACTCCTGACAATAATGAGACAAAAGGTAAACATTTACCATGTCAGCCTCTGGGATCACTAGCTGTGGAATCTGATCTTTTTCTTTCTTCTAAAATCAAAATTAGCAGGAGAAAATGCTGATAGAACTAGTTTTGTAAGGCTGGTGAGGTTGATTTTATTTTTATTTTATATATTTTTTTACATCATTTTTAATTTTTGTACAATGTATGCATTTTCATCTTGGTTATATTCCCTGGAAAATTCCCACCACCCTTGTTTTGATCCTACTCCCTTCTCCCTCCTCCCCCCGCCCCTGGTGAGGTTGATTTTGGTAATTTTGGTTTGAGTACTTGGTTTTGAACCTCTTCCTCCCAGAAAAGGTCTTTGATTTTCTTGTCTCCATTTTATGTGATGTTTGTATATTGGGGGGAGGGGTTATGAACCCCTCATTGTTCTTTTCTTTCTTGGGCTAAAACTTCAAGATCAGAGTTTATTGATCTATGAGATCTGAGATCTATGTTTATTGGATTGGGTAATAAATTATTGAAATAAATAAATATCTATATTTGAAGTTATTTTAGAGAATTCATCATCAATTTCTATCATATCGGTACCTATAGGAAGATTTAATCAGAAAAGAAGAATATAAAGTATATTGTTTAGTCTCATAGAATCTCTTAATAAGATGAAAGAATAGAAATCAGACTTAAAAGAAAAATAAAAATTACATCATCTAACATAATTACCCCCTTCTAACAAAAACTATAGCCCATTCTCTTGAAAAATCTTGTCTTGCTGGGCAGGCAACACCAAAGATTGTTTTAAATTACAGTTGTGTTTATCTTGTAGCTGCTGTGTCAGGGCATGGGGTAGAGGCCTGGAGTGGTCCAGACCCTGGTGGGAGTGTGGTCAGGAGACTGGCTTGTGCCTGTGGCACCACTGATATTCCCTGACTTTGGGATTACATTTCTGAGTCTCTGTGGACTGCAAGTTGTTAGTGAATTCCACAAGCAATCAGAGGCTCAGAAACAGAAGGAGGCCCCAGTCGGGGTCACCCCTCCCAGGTGCTCCCCGGTCACCCTCAGGAGGTACCCTTAACCTCTGTCTCAGACACTAGCACCTTGGGAGCAGATGCAGGACCCAGGCCACAGAGAGAACTGCTCTTCAGCCATGGCCTTTAGCATTGGGGATGGCACACACTACAGTCCGGGCCACACAGGTCTCAACTGATATCAGTAACCCTCAGCTGTCCTTTAGGAAGCACCACCAACCTCAGAATGACCCACTAGCACCTTGGGAATTGGTATAAACCCTGGTCAGGGCCACATAGGGCCCTGCCTGACAGCAGCAACCCTCAGCTGCCCTCTAGTTAGTTCCCTGACCCAGTGTGGGAAGGGTGGGGTATGCCTAGCAGAGGAAAACTCACAGCAGTGAGGGCCTCAAAAAAAAGGGGGGCAGGGGAGACAGAATAACAGAACGAATGGCATCAGAAATCTGAAGGGGATTTAGCACCAATGTTGAGAACATATTCCAGTCACAGAAACATGGATGATCTGTTCCTTCTATAGATACAGAATTTAAGTTTGCCATCAACTAGACCATCTCACATCATACAACTCAAAAATGGATAAAATACATGGATGCAAGACCTAAAGCTGTAAAATACATAAAAGAAAACAGGCAAAACACTCCATGACATAAACTTTAGAAAAATATTTGTGGATTTGTTCCCAGCAGCAAGGAAAACAAGGGAGAATATAAACAACTGGGACTACACCTGAGAAGCTGCTATTCAGCAAAAAAGTCAGTAACTAAGACAAAGACACCCACTGAATGGGAAAAATATTTGCATACCATACATCTGACAATGGATTGATATTGAAGATCTACAAAGAGCTCATACAGCTCAACAAAAAGAAACCAAACAATCCAATCAAAAATGGGCAGAAGAACCAAATAGGCATTTCTCCAAAGAAGACATACAGATGGCCAACAGACACATGAAAAAATATTCATCATCACTTATCATCAGGGGAATGCAAATCAAAACAATGAAATACCACCTCATACCTGTTAGAATGGCCCATATTAAAAATCCAGGAACAAAAAGTGCTGGTGAGGGTGTAGAGGAAAAGGTACCCTCTTACACTGTTGGTGGGATTATAGATTGGTTCCAGCCCCTACGGAACTCTGTGTGGAGGTTCCTTAAAAGACTAAAATGGAACTACCATATGACCCAGGTGTTTCACTCCTAGGTATCCAAAGGACACAAAAACACTAATTCAAAAGGAAACCTGCACTCCTATATTTATTTCAGCACTATTCACAGTAGCCAATACTATGGAAACTAAATGCTGAAAAACAGATGCTTGAACCAAGAAGATGTGGCATATAACACAATGGGATACTGCCCAATGGCCACAAATGATGAACTCATGCCATTTGCAGCAAATGGAGCTGGAAGAGAGACTGCTAAGTGAAATAAGTCAGAAGGAGAAAGATAAATACCAGATCATGTCACTTACATGTGAAATATAGAGAAACCAAACAGAGAGGACCAAATAAAGACACACTTTAAAACTGACCCTTGAAAACTGACGATTGGTCTGAGGCATCCAAGAGGGAAGAGAGAGGGGGAAGATAAGAATGTGGGAGATGGGAATATACAACAGACTATGGTGGAGGCCTGTAGGTGCTCTGATGTTGGCAAAGCTGGGGTGACCACACAGATTTCTAGGGCTCGTTACAGGTTTGGCAGTGTGCGACTCTGAAACCACCACATGAGGGCAGTCATCATGCATCCTTAGGTGGCACGAAGTTCTCCCGTTGAACTTGGCTAGAATCACACAGGACCATCAGAATGATTGTTGACTGCTCCCTCTTGTACATCTCCACTCCAACTCTTCCCGTTCCATTCAGTTTTGAGTCCCAGCTGAGAAGGAGCTTAGGAATCCCTGCTTATGTGCAACACCATTTCATGGCTCCTCCTGGTCCTAACCATCGTTTCCTGACTCTGTTTTGAGCTGGTGGTATTTCGTCCATGCACGAGCTCTCTTCTGTTCAATAGTGATGTGAGAAGTGCTGGAAGAACACTGTGGGGCCCCACATGGTTCCCCGCCCACGCTCCTGTTTGCTAATGTTTCAGAGTCCTTAGCAAAAGATAAAGCTTCTGTCCAGGAAACAGAGATATGGAGGAGGCAATGAAAAAATAACAATGAGTTTGGAAAACTTGGGTTTTAGTCCTCGTTCCCAGCTTTGCTGTTTATCACTTGCCCTCCAGAGTTCTTTAATGCTCACAGTGACAGGTTTTGCTTGTTTAAAGAAGGGATAGCAATATTTGCTGTGGATGTCAAAGGGCCTGCTTTGATTGTTTAATGACCAAACATGTAAGCCATGTGTACGTGAGGTTGTGTTGTTGTCACAAAAGCTGATGGCCAAAAGTACTCATTTCTGGGAAAGGGAAATGATGCAAATTAAACAATCAGGAATTATTTTTATTATGAAGCAATATTTATATATATCATGGATACCACCTACAAAAAGTGCAATATGATTGGTCCTTTCTTTTGCATTCCATGAAACTTAGATGACAGACCAAGCAAAGAAGAATACACTTCCCTTTGGCCCTGACTTCATTGCTCTCTTGTTTATGATTATGGAGTGCCAGGTAATTTTCAGATATTAATTCCTGTACTGGTCAGGGACCAACAAGGGAACAGATATTTCACAGTCAGGTGCACAGAGAAAGTTTAATAAAAAGAGTTATTGACTATAGCAGAGCATTGAAAATATTATGAAATGGTTAGTGAAGAGGAGAGTTCTAAAGAATATAGGATTTGTACATAGGAAAAATAGTTACTATCTATAAGATTGAGCACTAGACTTTCTTGAGAGCTCACTAGGTGGCCATGAAGTTGCTTAGGTAATATGTTGGCAGAATTTGCTGAAAACCTATTTTCTGGGATCCCAGGGAGAGCTGTTCACAGGGAAGTGCCTGCCTCTGTAAATGCTGTAAAGCTTCCCAAGGAGGTTCAGAGGGGACTGTTGGCCCAAGGTGGGACTGTTGGCCACTGAGTCCTGTAGGCGCTAAACACTAAAGAGGCTACTCACTGCAGGCATCAGGTGTTGGGTAGACCATGCACTGCTAGACTTGGAGAAAGGGGCACTCTGGGACCAGGAAGAGAAAATCCCTCCAGCACTCCATGTAACAAAGTTTAACATTGTGCCAGTTTTAAAAATATATTTATTTATAGAATCCACTTATAGTTGCACATGATAGATGGATTTTAAGGCAAGGGGAAATAAATTGATAATTAAAAAGGACTGTGATGTATTACAAGAAGCATCAGGCAACAGAGCCCACCCTGTGACTCACTGTACATAGGACCTCAGACAGGTCCCACATCATGAGTACAGAATGGGAGCCTAGATGCTTATCCCTCAAGGTCATTTCCACAATACCATAAGATAGAGATTAGGAAATGTGTGCCTTTTTTTTTTTTAAAGATTTATTTATTAATGCATACAAGAACTGGGCTGTAAGCCAGAGGTGCAGGGGGTGAGAGGATTCACAGAGTAGGGAACAGAACAGGCGGATCTACTGAAATACACTGCTGAGGGGAACAGTGGGTGAGACAGGAGAGGTCTGCTATGCCTTGTGGGCTGCCCCCTGGCCAGCCAGGGATTGAACTTGTGCTGCAGTGGCTGGCGATAGCTTGATAGCACTGTCTTCAACCTTGCGCCACCAGGGAGGCCCAAGTGTGTGTCTGTATTAAGAGGAACAGCAGTCTCAATATAGCCTAGTGTTTAAAATGATGGGTTCTGGTAACAGATCGCCAGAGTCCCTGCTCTTCCCTGACTGGGTAAATGGGCAGAGGAGTTATCCACTGACCCTCTGACCTTATCCCCTAATGTGTAATGATGGCCTCTACCTATCACCTTATTTTCATGAGGAGTCAATGAGATAATGCCCTTAGTGTATCCACACATTTAGTGTTAGTTGTTTTTCACTGATATTGTTGTATTACTTCAAACAAAATATCAATAGCTATATGTTCACTTTTCCCTTACTATATACTCAAGCTCCTTTATGATTTCTGTATTTGTATGTGTTATGCTAAATATTGCTTTCGAGGCACAGGAACAGAGGACACTTTAAGAAGTGGGTAGAATAACAATTTCAGTAATGTGATTCTTTTTTTTTAAAGATTTATGTATTTATACAAGAACTGGGGTACAGGCCAGATGCGCAAAAGGGTGAGAGGATTCACCAGAGACAGAGTGGGGAACAGAACAAGCAGACTGATGAAATACACTGCTGAGGGGAGCAGCGGGCGAGACAGGAGAGGTCTGCTGGCCATGTGGGAATCTAACTGGCTGGCCGGGATCAAACCCACACTGCAGAGGCTGCGGACAGCCTCACAGTGCGGCGCTCAACCACCAGCGCCACCAGGGAGGCCCAGTAATGTGATTCTTTAGAAGGAAATACTTTTCATTTTTCTCAGACTGTGGACTTCTAGTGAGTCCTGACCCGCGACGGTGAAGGAAATCAGACATGGGGGACTGTCATGTCCAGCATGCAGCAAATCTTTATTGTCTTAGTGCTTATTATATACTATTTTAATTGTAGCAGGTGTAACATCAAAGCATACCACATAATAATAACACGTATGAATGATTAGTCTATTTTCTTACTATTATCTATTTACTTCAGACAGTAGGATACCAGGCGGTTAGTTCTCACACACATAATCTTATCGCCTCCTAGCCTGAGCCTGGGAAGTTCGCTCATTATTTTGTTGTTGTCAATCTGTGGAGATGTACGCAGTTCACTTCCAGGCTCTCAACACCAAGTCCTATCACCCAGAGGTTTTCCTCCGAGACACATGTGTTTTCACATGCCTTAGGGACTCAGGTCAAGGCCCTTCTGCTTACTGCGCAGGATCTCTCCATTTTATTATTCTCAGGCTGTGGAGATGTACAAGCCCGACTCCACGCAGGTCACTTTCCAGGCTCTCAACACCAAGTCCTGTCACTCAGAGGTTTTCCTCTGAGATGCATGTGTTTTCACATGCCTTAGAGACTCAGGTCAAGGCCCTTCTGCTTACTACGCAGGGTGGCCGCCTCCAACATCAGACCTGAGAAGCCACCCATATTCACTTGCATTTTGATTCTTCTAAAATTAGCCCAGTGTGATTTCCCTTATCCTGAGCACTTAAGCTAAAGAAGTATGCACTCTCTCTGTCTCTCTATACATGTAAATATTGATATGCCATATATATGGTGCATCTGTTTATTTTTTTCTTTATTGAGGCAATCTTGTTTTATAAGACTGCATATAAATTAGGGGCATCCATTCACAGCTCCTGAGATGTATATTACCACACTGCACCCACTATCAAATCTTTTATTTTTTAGACAGTTTTGCAGCATGAATTTCTTAAAACATTTTCTGAATGAAATGATTCTTTCTATGTGTTTTACTTAATGTAGCTAAGTATGAAGTATGCAAGCCACTGAAATCAATTCTTTTGCAAGGAGTGGGAATAAGAGGCAAATCAGGACCCTCTGGGCTTTGCTGGCTCCATGCAGCTTTTGCACAACAGTGCTGAGAGCAAGGGGTCAACGGGAATTTCATCAAGGCCTGAGCAGAGCTGGCTGTACTTACTCTGTCTTTTTAAATTGTTATTTTGATTGTGGTCTCTTTATGCTTCAGTTCTTCTAGTGAAGGAATTCTTAACCCAGCACCAGAGATATTTTGGGTTAGATAATCCTGTATTGAGGGGAGCTGTCCTCTATATTGTAGGGTGCTTAGCATTCCAGGGCAGTATCACTCGATACCATCTAGAAGAGCTAGAAGATACTAGATCGCTAGTATCTTTTCCTCCACTCTGACAAACAAAAATGTCTCCAGAAGTTGTCAAATGCTTTCTTGGGACAAATCATCTCTGTTTGAGAACCACTAGTTCCCCTTAAGAAACTTTCTGGAGCGGGCCTTCCTGGTGGCTCAAGGGGTTAAGCACAGCACTAAGAAGCAATCTGAAGCCACTGCAGCACAAGTTTGATCCCAAGCCAGGGAGCTAATCACATGGCACAGCAGGCCTCTCCTGTCTCTCCTTCTTCTCCCCTCTGCAGTGCATTTCATTCAGTCTACCTGATCTGTCCTCCACTCTGTCTCTGGTGAATCCTCTCACCCCCCACACCTCTGGCCTGTACTCCAGTTCTTGGATGCATAAATAAATAAATCTTTTTTTTTTTTTAAAGAAACTTTCTGGAACTAGCCTGTTACCAGCTTGAATCAAGTCTACATGTTTTAAAGTGGTGTTAGGGTAGGTGTCTTCAACAACCTACCTCCTTCTCTACCTTCCAGTCTTGTTTACTCTCTTTTTAGCTCTAAACAATAGATCTGCTAGGGATCCCAGAGTGTTTCTACAGCAAGTACTTCACTCTGACTGTTCTTTCCTTACATTTTCATTTCAATCCTATGTGACATTCAAGGAATATTTGAATAAACAGAAAGGTATAACCTGTTTTGGGATAGAAAAATCAAATATTGTAAACAGTTTAGATCTTCTTAAAACAACTTATAATTAATATGATCCAAGTAAAATGCAAAAAAAAAAAAAACCTGTTTTCAGAAAATAGACTGATATTTCTTCAAAATTTTAATATAGAAATAAGTATGTGGGAATTACTAGAAAAATGCTGAAGAGGTATAGAGAGTATTTAGTTACTAAAATATATAATAAAGATATAGCAATTGAACAGTGTCATACCATATCATTATAACTGAATTGGTAAGATGAAATATTTCAGATATATGACCTAATGCACATATGAATTTAATGCATTATAAAGCATCTCAAATCACTAGAGGGATGAGTTATACATAAACAACTTGTAGATAGTAAGCTAACCACATAGAAAAAGAAATCCCTACCTTTTAATACTATTTCCTGATAAATCATAAATATAAACTATACATAAAAATACATAAAACATAAAAAAAAAGAAACCACAAACATCTAAGAGAAGATGGAAATATTTTGCTGGTAATGTCTAAGTAAGATACAACGTTCATATATAATTGTTCACAGATTTCTGTTCTCCCCGTTTTAATTGTCAATTTTTTAAAACTTCTGTGCAGTCCCTATGACACCAGCATAAAGTCTTTAAAATAATGTTCTCAAATGTTATGTTTCATGGATTATGATCACTAATTAATAAAATAATGAGGTTAAGCTCTGAAATAATCAAATACTTCATAATATTAGGTACTTAGAGACTAGAAATTGAAAGAAAATGATGGTAGGAAAAATAAAATACCAGAAATGGAAACCATATAATCACTTTGCAGAGAAGAAAGTAAGGTCCAAAGAGATGAAACAAGTTACCCAGATTACCCAATCAGTTTATGGCAGGGTTGAAATACAGGTCTCAAATCACAAGAGCAAAAACAATAATAAGAACAGCAAAACAATCTCTATTCTGAGAAGGCAAACTTGTAAAGGACAAATTTATAAAATAATTCTAAAGGGAATATTTTGTACAATTTTAAAGTACTATCAGGTGAACAAGTATCTTATATTTCTGCAGTCTTCTCCTTCTTATAAAGTACATCTCCTATTACCATTTCCCAAATTTATCTAAGAATTACTTAATTTTCTGAAAATTTCAGGAATCTGGGTAATTGGTATTTTTTTAAAAATAAGCATTTTAAGTAAATCTTATATAATTTTAAAAAAAGATTTATTTATTTATGCATACAAGAGTTGGGGTACAGGCAGAGGTACAGGGGGTGAGAAGATTCACCAGAGACAGAGTGGGGAACAGAACAGGGAGATTAACTGAAATATGCTGCTGAGGGGAGCAGCAGGTAAGTCAGGAGAGGTCTGCTGCACCATGTGGGTAGCTCCCTGCCCGGGGCTCAAACTGGTGCTCAGTGGCTGCAGATAGCTTCATAGGTTGCATCTTAACCCCTTGCACCATCAGGGAGGCCCGTGAATCTTATATAATTAATCCACCTATGAAACACTGCTCATTTCACCCTCCATATAAACCTGTAAGATAGATTAAAAAGTATTTATTTCAGCTCCATTTTACAGGTAAGGAAACTGAGACTCACTGAGTTTAAGTGACTTTCCTTTAACTATAGAGTAACTTCTCTGAGTTCCAACATTTCTTTTTTGGTGAATATATCTTTTTTTCTGTTTTATAATCTAAGTTACTTTCAGCTATTAAAGGGAAAATATAGTGTGAATGCTAAAATATCAATATCCTAATTAAAGTTGGCACTCATCGGGTACCATTGGATGAAACCAGGTCAAGAGGAATTGAAATTGTATGGGGGTGGACATGAACCAAAGTTGAAATGCTTACATAAATTCCACCTAACTCTTCCTATTCTAGGATATAAACAGAATGAAAAGGAGAAGGGAGAATTTTGCAAGTCAATAAGTAACCAGAGCCTGCCACTAAATTGCTGTAGGAATCACTTTTTTTTTTCCATTTAGAAGGCTTTTTTAAAAGATATTGTGGGTGGAAGAAGTAATTGTATGAATCATGCTGCTTCTTGCTTAAAAGTCAAAAATAATTTAAGGGGAAGTAATGCCTTGAACTTACATATATTCACCAGAAAGTGTGTCAGAGGTTACAGGTGACACTTGTTCAGGGTACCTACCCAGGAGAAAGCTCCCTCTTGTGGAGTCATTCAATTTTTAATGCTCAGGACCCTAAGGAATTAGCTGTCTGAGGGCCAATTTGTAGTTTAATATCTGACGGTCTAGCTCTCTGTGCAGCAAAACATGAACATATTCTAGCCTTTTTGGATATATATCAACTTACAATATGCTATTGCTGCATTTTGAACAGACTAAACTACCTTTTTCATATTACAAAGGGAGATCAGGAGAAGTATCAATTCTGGTAGGTTCTGTCACAATAGTGATTCACTCTGGGTCTAAGAAATATATTTGAAATTATAGAGATGATCCTTTTATCCCTAAAATTATTGATTGATTTTAAGTTAATATGCCTAATTTTTAAAATTTTTTTAAAGATTTATTTATTTATGCATACAAGAGCTGGGGCACAGGCCAGAGATGCGGGGTCAGGTGGGGGGTGAGAGGATCCACCAGAGACAGAGTGGGGAACAGAACAGGCAGACTGACTGAAATACATTGCTGAGGGGAGCAGCGGGTGAGACAGGAGACGTCTGCCGTGCCATGTGGGTCAGCTCCCTGGCTGGCTGGGGATCGAACTCATGCTGCAGAGGCTGCAGATTGCTTCATAGTACTTAACCCCTTGTGCCGCCAGGGAGGCCAATATGCCTAATTTTTAAGTATTTTTAAAGTTTTTAGTATAATGTTGTGAATTGTTAGCAATATTTGTAACTTGTTATGATGTCATTTTAGAACTTTGAAAATTAAAAAAAAATAACATGATTAAAATTTTATTATATTCTAAAAGTGCAAATCTGTCACATAATGCATTCATTTTTGGTTCTGGTCTATTTTGTTTTGTGTTTAGTTTTTCCTATATTTCTGAATACCTAGTTTTTAAAGAAGTATTTATTTAATTTTTTAATTGAGGATATATAGGCTTATATTGGTATTGGTATTTGAAGTACAAGATCCCCCATTCAGGTGTAGTTACCATAGTGCACCTGCCAACAAAGCACCCATAGTCCACCCCATAGTTCATCTGTTCCCTCTTCCTCCCCTTCTGGATGTTTCAATTCTATAGTCAGATTTTAAGGATTTTTTTGTTGTTTTATTTTTCAATGATTTATTTTATTTTTTTGCATTATTTTTCATTTTTGTACAATGTATGCATTTTCACCTTGGTTATATTCCCCATGCAATTCCCATCCCCCTTATTTTGACCCTAATCCCTCCTCCCCGCCCCATACCCTGTAGTGTGTCTCTGGTTTATAGTTGCTTGTTGATTTTGATTTTTACTTTATTATAATTAGTCTTTTTCCTGGTCCCTTATTTAGGTTTTCTAAATCCCTGCTATGAGTTGAGACCATCCAGTATTTTTCTTTTTCTTTCTGGCTTATTTCTCTGAGCATGATCCCTTCCAGCTCCATCCACGTTGCTGCAAATTGCATGAGTTTATCTTTTTTGATTGCTGAGAAATAGTCCATTGTGTGTATGTACCACATCTTCTTGATCCACTCATCTATTTTTGGGCATTTGGGTTGTTTCCATAGCTTACCTATTGTAAATAGCACTGCTATAAACATAGGGGTGCAGGCGCCCTTTTGAATTAGTGTTTCTGTGTCCTTTGGGTAAATACCTAGGAGTGGAATTGCTGGATCATAAGGAAGCTCCATCTTTAGCAGGTTGAGGAATCTTCACACAGCTTTCCATAGTGGACCATTTTGCACTCCCACCAGCAGTGTAGGAGAGTTCCTTTTTCTCCACATCCTCGCCAACATTTGTTGTAGCTATTTTTTTTTAATATGTGCCATTCTCACTGGTGTAAGATGGTATCTCATTGTAGTTTTGATTTGCATTCCCCTGATTACAAGTGATGCTGAACATTTTTTCATATGCCTGTTGGCCATTTGCATTTCCTCTTTGGAGAAGTTCTCAAGGGTTAGTTTTTAAGCTTGTCTTTATGCAACCATTTGTTTGGCTTCTCTATATTATGCATATAAGTGACATAATCTACTATTGTCTTTCTCCTTCTGGCTTGTTTCACTTAGCATAATCCCTTCCAGTTCCATCATGTTGCTGCAAAAGGCATGATTTTCTTTTTGATTGCTAAATGATTTTCCATTGTGTGGAAATACAGATATATATATATATATATATATATATATATATAGTATAGATGGATGGATGGATGAATGAATAGATAGATAGATAGATAGATAGATAGATAGATAGATAGATAGATAGATAGATCACATCTTCTTGATACACTCCTGTGTTGGGGCACTTAGGTTATTTTGATAGTTTAAATATTAATCCTGTCAACTCATCCCTGAAAGAATACTTATATAATTGAACCTCTTTTATTTTTGTTTAAAACGTTTTAAAGGCTTAAAGACATGTTCTAGAGAATAAGTAGAATATATTCTTGACTTGGTAGCAAATATAATTTTTACCAAGGAGGCAAAATTGCTCCTGTACGGGGGCGTGAATATTTATGCATATGTGCATGTGTGATCCCTTAAATTCCAGGGTACTCCATTTGCAGTTGATTTCTGGTTACATGATATTTCTAAATTGGGTTCTCCTTAGAAGTGATGCAGTATAGACTGATCTATAGCAGAGGCATCCCTAAAAGGCCTCAGGATCTCAAAGTCATCACTAGAAAATGTGGTTACAAAAAACATATTGGGGTCATCTACTGTTATTATTCAGATGAAATATGAACAATAAAATTATGAAAACTTTAGAAAGTATATGACTCAGTGGTTATGTGAGTCTAAATTCATTCACATTCTCATTCAGCTAATTTTGAACAGTTCTAGGCACTTGGGATATAGCAAGAACACAACACAGAAAGATCCCTGCCATGTAGGGCTTATAGTACAACGGGAGGTAAAGAATTATAATAAGAGAAGTCCAGAAGGAAAGAACTATAATAAATGAGCCAACTCTTGTAAGTTGATGAAAAGGGCCTTGAAAAAATTTGGCTGGGTAAAAGAACAAAGAGAGATGTTATTTTAGGAAGTGTGATCAAGGAAGTATTTTTTAAGATGTATCTGAATAGAGAACATGGTAAAGGCAAGGAGTAGCCAAGCTGATGTCCAGGGAATGGCATCAGGGCAGAGAGAAGAGCGTGTAGAAAGACTCCAAAGTGGGAGCTTGCTTGGAATGGCCAGTGATTCTGCTAATATAATTATATTCCCTTTCCCCCAATAATCCCCATTAAAAGTGTAACATGTATCTGTGGTAAGTGACCAGTCATAGTGATTGTTTCTGAGTGGAGTAAGATGAACAGAAGGTGGAGACATGGGAATGAGGTTAGCAAGACGGTGGGGACAAGATCATGGAAAGGTGCGTCTTGTTTTATTTAAAGTGAAGTGGGAGACCTCTGGGGACTCTTGTGATGAAGTGGTATCTTTTGACTAATGTATTATAAAGTTTGAATGTTCGCTTTTAGTCTATGGGAAGGATAAACTAAAGGTGCAAGCAGGGAGGCCATTAGAAGGGTATTGAAATAATTTAGTTCGAGTTAATGGTGGTTTGTACTAGGATGTTGGAGTGAGAATAGAGAGAATGATTTGAATTTATTCTGGATGTATTCAAAAATAGAACAAAAAAGATGTTGGTTGAATGAATGCAGGATATGAAAAAGAAAAATCAAGCTTGATTTTAAGGTTTTTAGATTGAGTGGCTTGCAGAATAGTGTTGCTATTTTCTGTGACTGGGAAGATGAGAATGGAAATGTAATGGGGAGGTTATTTTAAACTTCAATTAGTGGATGTTGCTTTAGATGTCAGATGTCTAAATGCATGTCAAGTGGAAAGTTGCTATAGGTGTCTGGAGTTTGGTGGAGAGGTCAAGATTATGAAGCTGGAAATCATCAACATATAGATGGTATTTGAAACTACTGAGTAGAATAATATCACTGGGAAGTGAGTGTAAAGAGAAGTCATTTGAAGACAGCATACCATGGAGATTTCAGTTCTTTTATTCAGATCTTGAATCAACTTTGAATTAACTTTTGTGCATGGAGTTAAATATGGATCTAGTTTCATTTTTTTTTTTTTTTTGCATATGGCTATCCATGTTTCCCAATATCATCTGTTAAAAAGGCTTTCCTTTTTCCATTGTATGGCCTTGGATCTTTTGTCAAAGATGAACTGTCCATATTTATGTGGGTTTATCTCCGGGCTTTCTTTTCTATTGTAGTCTATTGTATTCTATTGTATTCTATTCTATTGGTGTTATTATCGGTTTTGTTCCCAGTATCACACTGTTTGATTACTATTTCTGTGGGCTTAGTAATAGACTCAGGTTTATTACCAAAAAAACTATTGTGTGGGATAAAGATGTCAATATGATAGGGCAAACATTTAATTACAGACCATCTGGTCATCATCAGATGAGTCACCCTGACCTTGTCATGCGAGTCCCTTCCTCTCTCTTTGAAACCCCAGACCTTTATCCATTTCTTAGCTAATGATAGATACCCTCATGTCCCTTGCTAGATTTAAAATCTTCATTTTCTATGTAGATTTCCAATGCATAAATAATTAAATTATTTGTTTCTCCTTCTACTCAGTCTGATGCTGTTTTGATTACTCAACAGCCTGAGAAAAACCTAGAGGGTTAGGGGGAAATGTCTCCTCTACCCAAACAACTCTGTGGATCTTCCCCTAAGCTATTCAGATGGTTGTGCACTTAGCAAGGCAGGCACAGGAAGCTTAAAGAGTGCTTGCCGTTAGATCAACTAACAGAGAGTATGAGGAAAGTGGAAGCATGTCATCTTTTTCCTCTGTTAATAATGGAAAAGGAATTGTAGTCATAGAAACTGACATGATCAAATTTACATGATGAATATTTTAATACATTTAAAGTCCTTAAAATAGTCCCTAGGTGCTTAGTAAAAAGTTCATAAAAATTAGGGGGGAAATAAAAAGATATCTCTAAAAACACTTTTTACTTCAGTGTATCAGTGTGAAGAAATATCTTGCAAAGATGAGAGGTAGTTGAAAAAACTACTTTGTTTACCCACCAGATATTTTTTCCTGGATCTCTTGGGATGATGAACAAATTCTGTGATTTAGAGTGTTCTCAGGATAGCTGTTTATATATATAAAAATATTCCCACAAATATGTTTAGAAAGATCTGTGATCCAGAGAATATTTCCAGAACTCTGCTTAGCTGAAAACACAAACAGAACACACAAAGAGATGTGCCACTGAGCTCAGATCCTTTCAACTTGCCCGAGTTAGGGCTTTACTGGTTTGTGTTGTGGTATCATTTAATAGAGTTAAAACTCGATCTCTGCACTTTGCTCAGCTAAACAAATGCTGGAAGACGTAAAGTATATAAGAAAGGGAAGCCAACAGAATTGCCATGGGAATCTGGCTGTGGGTCCTCATGTCCAATAAAGGACTATAGAGAATTCTGAGAAATGCATAATCAGGGCAAACAGAACTCGGTGGAAGGCCCACAGAAATCTGATGCCCCAGCAGATGGCAACTGGCAGAGACTGACTTCCATTCATTAAAAAGCCCACAAAACAGGCTATAAATGATTGCTCCAAATCCTTCTTCCCAAAGACAATCCTTCCCAGCTCACCCCCTGCTACCTTGCAAGATATTCAATAAATCTGCCTTTTCTGTTCTCCATTCATGAATCCTTTTATCTCTGAACCTCTAACCCTCAGCCCAATATTAGACCACTCACTCCAGTTCAGAACTTCTCTCTCTCAGGTTTTCTCTTTTTCTTTATCCTTCTTCATGATTGATCCCAGCAGAATTCTGTGAAAGGATCACTTCATGGGAAGGAGACCCAAGAAAAGGCACCTCATGTGTTGAAGTTTCTTGTTGAATGCAATGAGGTAAAATAAAGTTTATGTTTGCTTTGGAAATAATCTGGGCTATACATTGAGAAATTAGTGTTTACTCTGTGGGGAGTACTGTGCTTGACCCTTTCACGTATAATGTTATTTTTATGACAATTCTGTGGGGTAGATCACGTGAGTATAAAGATTTTATAGATGAGGATGAATTTAGGAAGTGACTTAATCTAAGGCCTCAGAGTTGGTGGCAGAGGTGGGATTTAAAGTCACCTTGTCTCCAACAGAATCTTCCTCTCACTTAAATGCTGTGACCTCTATCCTTTCTTCCATTCAGAGTAGGCAGTAAGTTTCTGTGAACAGGAAATGTCCCAAGTATCCTCCTAAGTGCTTGCTTCCTCTTAAATCTGTCATCAAGGGAGGGGGAAGGGACCTTTAGTTAAATATACTCTCAGCAGCTCATCAGCCACATCATCATCTATGTCCCAGCACTCAAATGTCGCAAGGGTTGGAAGTCCAAAGAGATGCTTTCTTCCCAAATGGATTTGCCCCATGTACCCAAACTCTGCTGTTTCTGTGTTTCTCATCTTCCTTTGTTTACTTCAGGAGCAGGAAGTAGGGAAATCACTGACCTTAGAAAAAGGGTCTTTGTGGAAGTAATTAAAGATCTTGAAATAAAGAGATCCATCCTGGATTACCTGGGTGGACCCTGAATACAGTCATAAGTATTCTTGTAAAAGATATGCAGAAATTTGACCCACAATAAAGGCTTTTGCCCACAATTTCCACATACCTTTTGCCTTCAGACCAACCTCATGCTTATTACCTTTGTTTTGTCTCCCAGTCTCCAGGATGGTTGCACCCCGAGGGATCTGTGAGTACAAAACCCTGTATTTTTAATGACAGTCATTTACTAATCTATTGGACTTGTTGTACTAAAATAATAACCAAAACTATATTTAAAATATTGGTGCAGTGAGCAGGGTAGTTTGGCTGAGCTCAGGATAGAATGGCGTAGCTTAGACTGTTCATGGCCTACTAATTGGTTCCACTGGATGGCAGCAGCAGCCTGGGAAGGTGTCCTGTATGGTCTGAACTCGTGCTGTAGCTAGAATGCTCTTTGTTGCACTTGCCAGGTGTTCCCTTTGACTCTCATTCCAAACTTGAAGCTCAAAAGCAGAGTCTTCCCCAGCAGTCCTGCCTGAGCTTCTTACTTACCTAAATGCCTGGGTGATGCCCTGCCCTGTCCTGCTTCCCTTCTTATTGACTAGCTGGGCTTACCACAGGGCCCTCTGAAGAGAACCAGCGATGACTTCTTCCAAGTGCCAGGGGAAGGAGTGATCAACCAGGCAGCATTTGTATACAGTGAGGCAAAGTAAGTTGTTATCTTCCCCTACACTTCAGCCTGCGCTGCCTACAGGGAGCGCGCCCTTCATATTGGGGCAGCTGGTGTGAGGACATCCACCTCAGAAAACATGGCACACTGTGGAAGATATTGTTTTGGGCTGAAACTTTGTGTTATTGCCTGTATTATTGTTGTTGCAATTTATTCCTTTACCACAGTGTGAATAACACATCATTTGAGACAGGTGGTAAAATGCTTAATAAAAAAAAGGAATTGGGAATACTTTACTCTTGTCCCAAATGAGACCGTGAGGAGATCATACAGTTGATCTGGGCATATAAAATAACAACTAGGATAATGGACTCCTGTGGGCCAGTACACCTTATGCTCAAAAATACTGATAAGGTCACGGTCACTCTCCTTGGAAATAGATCTATACCCACCTGAGGTCATGGGGACACCTAGTAAAAACAGTCGGGCAGAGATAGGAGACCACAGAGAATGCAAGGAAAAGGGACTTTGGACAGGGTGATTGATGTGCCGTCCCAGGGGAAAACTGCTGTTGCTCTTTCCGAGCAGGCACCAGGGGTTGGTGAAGTCCAGGGGAGAGGGGCTGCTGCCTGTAAGGAAGGCTTCAGGTTGCTTCACACTCCCTATTTCCTCTAGCTGGTTAAAAACCCACACCAAGTCATTCTTCTGATAGCAAAAAGCAGAAATAAAACAAAAGATAAAAGACAGACCCCAACAAAAAAACCAAAATATATGTATACATATTTAATGATCCAATTGGAAATCTAAAATTTTGTCCTAAAATTTATATACTAAAAATGTATATAAAAACAATTATATTTATTATTTGTATATAAAAATTATATTTGTATATAAAAACAATTATATTTGTTATAAATAACAAATATACATGCTAACTAAATTTGCATAACAGGGAAAAAATGGTGCTTGTTCACATTTGTGACTCTATAGCCCAGTGTCTCATTATGACGTGTGGCGGCGGGACAAAAATGGATTACTTGGAGTCCATGTCCAGAACAATGAGAAACCTAAAGGGACTGCACCAAGAAAGTGCAGCCCAGCTCCAAGGGCTGTCTCATTTTTATTTAGAATCAGAAAAAGAAAAGATCAAAGAAGCAAGCAGGCAAACGCACAAGTATATGGGGGATGCATAACCAGTTGTACCAGCCAAGGTTGAGAAGTAAGGAGAAAGCCAAGGAAAGTCTCAGTGCTTGTGCTACTCCATAACACCTACTTCTGTTTCTGGACATGCTGTTTTCAGCATGTATAGACCTTCATACCAGGACTTTTGCCCTGAGAGAATCCTTATCGACTTTCCCTGTTTCTACACACTGAGGGGCACAGAACAGTCAAAGCAAAGGATAATCAAGGCAAAGACACAGAATAGTTGAGGCACTTAATAATACAAGTTCCTCCAAGACTGACTTAATTCTAGCACTGGCTAAAATGAGCTCAATTGACGCAGCTTCATAGATTAATCCATGCTGGGCCACAAGTTGTATCTGGAGAGGCCACTAAATTTAAAAGTATACCCTTTAAGATCTTAAGCGTGTAACTAAGTAACTAAAAGCAAAACAATGGAAAAATATATATTTCTCACTTTAACAGTATCCTTGCCTACATTTTCCACAGGATTAGTACCTATTGCTCTGAAATGTCCCATAGTGGGCATAGAGGTTTTAACACAGTGAAATTAAATCAAGTCATTGGTACCTACATGTTGACTTGATAAAGTGAAACGCCATGGATTCCCACTTAAAATAGTTAATATGGACTATATAACTTAAAACATAGCACCCAAAAATTAAAATTTACTATATAAAATCTATTTGATAAAAGGGTGTTTACTCCCACTAGTTCATTTAAAAATTCAGCTTTTCTGGATCTTAAGCCTGGAAAAGAATGGTACCTGTTGGTGAATTATAACCTTAATACTGTGGTTCCATACCTTAATTTCCTATACCATACTCATATTGTTAAAATTACTGACCCCATGTAATCAAATGCTAAATATTTTTGCTATCGTAGATTTGGTTAATATGGCTGCTCCGTGCCTATTTTAACAACCTCTCATTTGCAATTCGCCTTCTTCTCCATAACCTTCATCTCTAATCGCCTACATCTCTATAACAATGCACTTTTCTAGGCAACCCGTAAGATGCTTCAACATTTGCCAGGGCACATAATCTCTCCAGAAAAGATCTGAACTGTGTTCTGCAGTGATGTTGCACTGCCAACACTGGCCCCCAAGGATATTTATTTGACCAACTCATTAAGGACATACAAGTTCAACATCTTTCAGTTTTTTCTTTCTGGTGACAACATATTTCTTATTTACAAATTTTACTTAATTTCACTGTTGCTACTTTATCAGTGCACTTTAAATGGGGCTTCCTCCAAAAAAGTGCTGTAAAATCTGTCCAAATAAGATCATCAGGTACCCCTGTTCGTGCCTCAGAGATTCTTTTACAGCAGAAGTTTTGACAACTTTTTCTTACTGGAATCCTTGGACTACCTCTGATGGCCATAAATTGACCAAAGCCTTCTCATGCAAGAAGCAACCCCCTTGTTATACACCAGTAAAAGAACAAATGATGGACTATTGAGCAGTTCTGGAAACAGAGGCTATCATAGGCCCTGACCTCTAACCCAGTTGCCCATTATGCTGTGCATCATGGAAACAGCACCCCTCACCGGCTCAGCATGTCTATCAAGGGCTTTTTAATAAATAATGGAGCTAAACATGGACCCTGTGTCATACTCCACCTGCAGCAGGATTCGCCGCTCAGTCCCTTTCCGTATATCACAGTCCTGGAGGAGGTCACCACTGCCCTAGACCCCCTTGGGATTAACTGAGTGAATATCAATGGGTGTTTGTTTACTACATAAATGGCACTGCTGTCAGGAACAATGGAGCTCAGTGGCCCTTCCTGATGGGACAGCACTATCTTGAATAACTGACATTTTTTGGGGGGGGACTTCTGGACACTGTGGACACTGACTTGAGAGAGCTGGCCACTTGTGGCCTTAGAAACTATTTGCTTCCCCAAATCTCCTGTTTGTTAAATAAACCCTGTTGTTATTGTACCCTGAGCCTGATGGTCTTGCAATTGTGTGCATAGGTGAGAACCCATTGACATTGACATGTTCCCGCACTTTGGACACTTATAGGTGGAACATAGAAAAACAAAACAGAGGATCAGGAAAAAGACTCCCTGTGTTCTTGACCAACCCTGCTGCTGTTGTTTCCATATCTTAGCTATTGTAAATAGTGCTGCAATAAGCATGGGTGGGCAGGTTACCTTTTGAATTATTGTTTTTGTGTCCTTTGGGTAAATTCCTAGTAGTGGTATCACTGGATCATAAGTTAGGTCCATTTTTAGTGTTTTGATAGACTTGAGGCAAACAGCAAGAGGGAAAGAGTCAAAAGGGAGGAAGAGCACAAGGGACTATGGAGATGTGTGCTATGGTAGTGCAGAACTACAGGGACTACACTGGAGGGGAGAACAATGATGTAAGAAAAATAAATAACTAACTAAATAAATAAATAATACATATATATATTTAAAAAAGAACACAGCAAGTGGGGTAAAATATGGACAAGAGACTTTATTGTGATTTCCATTGGATGTAATATGCGAGTCACTATAAATGGTCTTTATTGACTGGATTGAATGATTTAAGTGGGCTGTGGGGCATAAAGGGCTGTCTGGAGTTGTCCAGTACCTGGTTCTGGGGTGGAGTGGAGTGTGAGAAGTTTATAAAAGAGACAATTGCAGGTGTGGTCTCTGGATTGGTTAGCTTGTATTTACAAAATTTGCTTGAGGCCCACTGCCTCCTTGTATGACCCACTTTGACATAATATGCCCTCTTCTGTTGGGCTCTGTAAGTATAACAAACTGTCTTTTTAATGGTACTGATATTTTGGTCTTAATGTACCTTCAAAATAAAACCTATTTTTTAAAACATCCCAGTCATAAATATCTGGCTACCTTACTTGTCATCAAATGGAGAAGAGCCACATATGGCTCTGTTCAAGACGGTTATGAGCCATCTGTACTATGCTGAGGTCCACTGATGGTTTTTCTGCCTTTTCTCAGACCCCGTGTATCCTTCTCTTCTACCTCAGTAACACCACACTACCTGGAGTACAATATACCGGCCTAGGAAGTGTTCCTTCCTCCTACTGTTCTGAAGATGGTTTCAAGATGGATTCAACTGTGTGTTGTTCACAGTGAGCTCATTTGTCTAGTTTCTCTTTTGTAAAAGAGCAAGTTGAATTGGAGGAAAGGGATTCTTTTCACTTATGATTTAATCTTTAAACAAATGAATACACTGGCACTGTATGTCTCATCTCTTCCAATTTAGAAGTCCTGGTTAGCAGGATTGGTTAGTGGCAGAGGCTGACATTTTTTGTTGTCATTACTATTTCTGCCAATCATGGTGCTAATTTTTTTTTAATTAAATTTTTTTCTTTCTGTCTGTAGCTTTTTTTCTTATTGAGGTAACAATAGCTTACAATAGTGTATGTGATTTAGGGGAACAAGTTCAGACCTCCTTAGATGTTTGTTACCACATCACCCCTACCACCAAAGCACCCATAATCTTCCACCATAGTCCATTGGGTCTCTTTCTCTCTTAGAAATGCGCCCTCTCCCCCTTTACTAGTTTCTTCTTACTCTCTATTAACCTCAAGTATGCACTCATATTTCTAGGGTTTGTTAAATACTCCTTTATTGTTTATTTATTCTCTTGAGATATCTAATGGCAATGTGAAGAAAGTACTGATGATGCAAAGAATCCATCTTCCCATGGGGCAACCAGTACATCTGTCAGAACCTTATAGCTACATTCTTCACCCCTAGTAGGAGATAAAAATAATGTGCATGCGTGTATGTGCCTGTTTTACTCACTCAGTCTTGCCTGCTTGTTAATGGAATGAGACAACTTTGTTTCTGGTCAAGGGAAAACTAAGTTAGGCAAAGTGTGAAAATTAGAGGGATGACCACCACATGCCTACAACTGCAAGATGGAAAGGCAGGAGGTCTCTCCATCCCTAATGATGTGAATTCACCACAGCAGACAATGGTGGGAAACAGTTAAATTCCTGGTCAGACTATTCCTGTCCTTGCAATTGGGTTGTGGTCTTTGAAAATGACTCAAAATTTAGGTTTTTATCATTTTAACAATATCCCAGATTATCTCTAATTATCTTATTATAAAAACTCTAAAAGTATCAACACTAAATTAATTTTAGCCCTTTGGAATTTTAGTGTGGATTGGACCAACACAAAATTATTCCTGTCTTACACTGGTCATCATGGGTCCTTCAGTACTGGAGTACTGATTTTACATTCATTATTGACAGAAGTTCCTCTTTTTCCTTTATGTATCTCAAATATTATGTGCCCAATAATGTTTAAATTTATATGAGGTCTTGGCTCTTATCAATTCAAATAAATGTAACTGGTTATAACATCTGATGTAGCTTCAGGTTAAAATCATATAATAAAGTCAATGGGTCAAGGATTTCTCAGTTCAGTTAAGAAATTGGGTTTATGTCAAAAAATGTTGATGTAAAAAACAAAACAAAAACAAAAACACAATCAGGCATATGTTCATTTTACACATTTGTATCCTTATGAATGTTATCATTGTTTTAGGGCTGATCTCCTAATGCCTCTGCTCAGAATGGCCTGAGCAAGAAATGGCAAGAGACAGGCTCTCCTGTTTCTCAACCCACAACTGATGCAAACTTTCTGTTAGGCAACCAAATTGGAAAACCAGCCACAGATGATCCAAAAGAAAATCCATTAACCCAGAGGTAAGTGTGAACAAGTTTTCTGATGATTTTTGTTCACTGGTTTTACTCACACCTTTACCACTTGGTCTCCAGATTCATGCTGTTCAGAGTATAATCAATGAACTAGCAGCCTTGACCTCCTCTAGAATGTTGTTGGAAATGCAGTCTTTCAGATCTCCTAACCCCAGACCCACAGAGTCAAAATCTGCAGCTTAGTAAGATCCCAAAATTCTATATATACTGATTAAGTTAGAGGAGCTCTGCATTAGGAAAACTAAAATGAAGACTCCATTTTCACCTCATGTGGGTTTTGTTGTTTAGGGATTTTTTTCCCTCCCAACAAATTTTGGAAAAGATATAGTTTTTCAGCACTGGAAAAAAAAAGTAACTCATTTGAGTTGTTGATTCTAATCAGAGGTAAGTCAAGAGTAGCTTTCTGGTATGCACTTTTCCCTGTAAAGACTGAGAAAAATAAAAAAGATTGGGTCTGTATTTCAACAAACACCAATAACGTGGAAAAAGAAAATATAAAATCAAATGATGAAGGATCCCAATATCCAAGAAGATACTTCCCTTTTCTGTTGGATCAGCAGACCTTTATTGAGAATGTTAAGTTCTGCAAGTGTAAAAATAAATAAAATGTCTTCCAAGACTTGAAAGCTGACCGTCTAGTTGAAATTCAAATAAATAATATGAGACAGAGTGTGTGTCAGCTATTTCAAGACTAGGAAGAGCCTATCAGTTCTTTTTTTTTTTTTTTTTTTTTTTCCGTGGGACCCTCGCCTGTGGCCGGGGATTGAACTGGCACTGCAGGCAGCCTCGCAACCCAGCGCTCAACCACTGCGCCACCAGGGGAGGCCCAAGAGCCTGTCTGTTCTGACCAGTAATATCTCACAGAGGGGCTGTCTCTGGGGTGAGTAGAATGCATCTCTCAGTTGGGGAGATGATGACAGAAGAAGCATAGGGGTGTGAGAACTCATACCTCACTGGTATGAATGGTAGCGTTTGTCATGCTAGAAGCAGTTGGGTAATGAATAATAAGGGAAGAGCTAGTTTGGGGATAAATTAATGCTACTTTTCACTAGTGTGTGCATTTTCATCCTGTGCAGATTTTGTTGTTTAGGGATTTTTTCTCCTCCCCCAAATTTTGGGACTTAACATTGAATTACTAATGAGGATGAAGTCAGACAAATTTTGTTCAAATTTTCTGATTTTATAATGTAATATATATAAGACATCTGAGTTACTGGGAGGGAATGGTATATCGTGCCCTCTGTACTATTTTTGAAGCATTCTGTGAGTCTTAAAATATTTTAAAAGAAAAATGTATGTGAAAGAATCCCATCTGATATTTAATTATTTGAGGGCCTAAGACATCTTTGCTTTTTTTTTTTTGATGGGAACATTAATTTATTTGAATGGACATGACTTGACAATGCCATAAAGAGGTATTGGTATAGCTTTTTTTTTTAAATAATAAATTTTATTTCTATATTCCCCATACAATTGCAGCCCCCCCCCCATTCTGACCCCAATCCCTCCCCTCCCGCCCCCGCCCCCTAAAAGTGTCTCTGGTTCATAGTTTTTTGTTGATTTTGATTTTCACTTTCTTATAGTTATTCATTTTCCTGGTCCCTTATTTAAGTTTTCTAGATTCCTGCTATGAGTGAGACCATCCGGTATTTTTCTTTTTCTTTCTGGCTTATTTCGCTGAGCATGATCCCTTCCAGCGCCATCCATGTTGCTGCAAATTGCATGTGTTTATCTTTTTTGAATGCTGAGTAATATTCCATGGTATATATGTACCACATCTTCTTGATCCAGTCATCTATTTTTGGGCATTTGGGTTGTTTCCCAAGCTTAGCTATTGTAAACAGTGCTGCTATAAACATAGGGGTGCAGGTGTTCTTTGGAATTGATGTTTCTGTGTCCTTTGGGTAAATACCTAGGAGTGGAATTGCTGGATCATATGGAAGCTCTATGTTTAGTAGGTCCAGAAATCTCCACACAGCTCTCCACAGTGGTTGGACCAGTTTGCACTCCCACCAACAGTGCAGAAGAGTTCCTTTTTCTCCACACCCTCGCCAACATTTGTTGTTGCTAGTTTTTTTAATATGTGCCATTCTCACTGGTGTAAGAGGTATCTCATGGTAGTTTTGATTTGCATTTCCCTGATGACAAGTGATGTTGAACATTTTTTCATATGCCTGTTGGCCATTTGCATTTCCTCTTCAGAGAAGTTTCTTTTTAGCTCTTCTGCCCATTTTTTGACGGGATTATTTTCTTTGTTGTTGTTGAGTCTCATCAGCTCTTTGCAGATTTTTGTGATCAGTCCTTTATCATTAGTGTTGGGTGCAAAAATGTTCTCCCAGTTGGTGGGGTTTCTCTTTGTTTTTGTTATTGTCTCTTTTGCTGTGCAGAAGCTCTTTAATTTGATGTAGTCCCAGCTGTTTATCTTTGCCTTCACTATCACTGCTTTGGGTGATGTGTCTGTAAAGAAGACATCTTTGCTTTCTAAGTCTTAATTTCCTCATCTGTAAAATGGTTATAGTGGTATACACTATAGTAATTATACCAGTATAACTATATATGTTATGATTGTATATACTATGTATACTATACCATCCTCTATTACATACTTGTCTTATTGATCACTGAGTATGTGTTCCCCTTTCTTCAGGAAATCACCCATTTATATTTAGTCTTAATTGAATGATTAATCCACATTCTCTGCTATCTCTTAAACAAGGGCACATAGTTGAAAGAAACTGTGATTTAAGTTAGGCCAATCTAACAGTATCTCTCTATTGATGTATAACAGACCATTTCCAAATTTAGTGATTAAACAACAATACTTTGTCATTTCTTACACTTCTGGGATGAATGGAGTATTTCTGCTGATTTCATCAGAATTCACTCGTGACAAAATTTAACTTTTGGGTTGGAAAAGAATGAGATTTTGTTGGCAGCTTAGCTCAAGCATCAGGACCTCAGCAGATAGAGTTGACCTTCTTTCTTTTGAGATCTCTTTCCTTCTATGGGATTTGTTATATTCAAGACCATCCTGGGCCTTGTCTCAGTACAGCGATATCAGGTTTCAAAAGGGTAAAGGCTGAAGTTGCAAGGCCTCTTGAAGCCTTGCCCTGGTATTTGCACAATACTACCTTGGCCACATCCTCTCACTAAAATCAGTCACAGTTCAGTTTCCCAGAGTGAGGAAATAAGCTCTAACTTTTGATGGGAAGGATTCCAAATAATTTGTGGCGATGTGTAATCTATCACATCCATCTCTTCTCTTGTGGGACTCGGAATCTGGAATAGAATGATATTTAAAAAAAAAAATGATGGAACAAAGCTGAAGTCAATTCATCTCATAGGGTAAATTCCAGCAAGAAAGCCTATTAATTAGTTACTCCCCAGACCTTACATGTTCTTTCCTATCCTTACTAAACTTCTTTCTTCATCAATTTGTTGCATTTGGTGAACTACCACAACTTTGTTATAAATTCTCTTTATGCTTGGCTTTCACAGAGTTAGTGTCTATTACCTTCCTTTAAAGAACGCTAATATGACTAGCTCTGTCATGGAGTTCCTTCAAATGAGATAATGTAAATGAAACACTTAGCAAAGTGTAGGCTCATGAAAACAACTCTCAATATGTTTAATTATTATAATTAAAATGATTTAAATTTGGAGGGGTTATTAGAGAGAAAACGGACAAGAAAGGATGAATAATATTAAAAAGATTCTTGTCCTTTTCCCAGGAATGCCAGGAGGTTTGAAATAGGCAACATTTGGCTCCATGCATGGGTGGGGCTCAGAACTCTTTCTACAACTGCTATAAACAGGTACAAAGGGTCTCAGTCATTGAAAGATTTTAAAGTTATTTTTTATGTGATTTCATAATGAAATTACTCTCTAAAAACAGAATTATACCTGCACAGAGACTGACATTTTCTTTTATCGCAGTTTCTCCAGAACACTAAATAGAAATTAAAGAAAAAGGGCCTCCCCGGTGGCGCAGCGGTTGAGCGCTGGGTTGCGAAGCTGCCCGCAGCCTCTGTGGCGCCGGTTCGATCCCCGGCTGCTCCCCGGCCACCTGAGGAGGGTCCCACATGGCGCGCAGACCTCTCCTGCCGCCCGCTGCTCCCCTCAGCAGTGTACTTCTGCTCCCCTCAGCAGTGTACTTCTGCTCCCCTCAGCAGTGTACTTCGGTCCTTCTGCCTGCTCTGCTCCCCGCTCTGGCTCTGGTGAATTCTCTCACCCTCCCGTGCTTCTGACTATACCCAGTGCATGTATGAACAGGACAAACAGACAAACAAATAAATAAATAAGTAAAAACATGCGTCTATATATATTAAAAAAATAATAATAAAAAAATAATAATAATAAAGAAAAAGCGTCAGGAATAGGGAGCAGAATCATATTTATGATACTGATTTTGACAAGTTATCATGCTCTTCTTGCTACCCCTTTAATAATGCACTTTCTGGTGGATTTGCTTTTTGAAAGTTCTGGTTATCAAAGATCTGGCATAGTCTCCCGGCATCTCAAAGTCAATGGAGAAAAGTACTGAGTGATCATTTAGTAGTAAAAGTGCTAGATCTATGCCTTAATCACACTCTCATAAAAATTCCAGATTAACCCAATGTTGAAATGCAAAAAATAAAAAGAAATTTATTAAAGGATAATTTATGTCTTTGGAATGGAAAAGTCTTTCTAACCATGACTCAAAAGTGATAAAACATAAAATGTTGATAAATTTGGCAACATAAAAATTTAAAGAATTCTGGATGCTAAAGCATACACACATGTATACCACAGACAAATTCAAAAGACAAATGGCAAATTGAAAAAAAAATTCAAATATTTTAAATATACATCACATATGATTTATATCATATATGAGATTAAACTTAGATCTATTTAAACTTAGGTTTAATATATATATAAAACCTTATATATATCATGTATATAAACCTCTAGAAATTAATAATAAAAATAATGACTTACTGGAAAAATAAGATAATTTAGTAAAAAGAAAATAATAAGTGATTCAGTGACAGCATTCATTTAGTAACGTATTTGTTAAATACACACACATACAACTTAAAACTATACTGAGATAGCATTTTTACCTCTCAGATTGGCAAAACTTCTAAGATTTGATAACATGCTTGGTTGACAAAGGTGTTGTAGGGAAATGGGTACTCTCATATTTCTCCATGCAGAAATTATACTTTTAGGAAATTGTCTTACACTTACATATGAAATAGTTTGTAATAGCAAATTTTCATCAGACAACTGTCCTATTTATACAATAGAGCTCGTTCAAAAAGAAGAATTGAAGAAAGAAATGAGAGAGCTTTTTGTGTACCTATGTAGTATTTCTCCAAGATTTATTAAAGGATAAAAGCAAAGTAGAGAACATGGGTATAGTGTGTCACCATTTGTGGTTAAACAGGGAGAAGGTAGAGGAGAGTGGATTTTGGTTGTGTAAATGTCTTTGATTGCATTCATTCCAAAGCTCTGAGAGTTTACACACAAAAGAAGGAAGGAAGGAAGGAAGGAAGGAAGGAAGCAGAATCTTCTAATAGGAAAGGGTAGAAATTTGAAGATGAGGAAGGAAAATCGTTCACTATTATGCTTTCGTATGTTTTTTTTTTAATTTTGAATTACTTTAATTCATTGTTTAGTAATGATTAAAACAACAACATCACGTCTCCCTGGTGGTGCAGGGGTTAAGTCTCAGCGCTGTCAAGCTATCTCCAGCCACTGCCACATGAGTTTGATCCCTGGCCAGGGAGCTACCCACATGGCACAGGAGACTGCTCCTGTCTCGCCCTCTGCTCCCCTCAGCAGTGTATTTCAGTGGATCCGCCTGTTCTGCTCCCCACTCTGTCTCTGGTGAATCCTCTCACCCTCCCCCCTGCACCTCTGGCCTACACCCCAGTTCTTGTATACATAAATAAAATAAACCTTAAAAAATGTTTAAAAAGTTAATGAAGTTGATGTATATTGGAGAAGACTCAGGAATTTAAGGCCTTTCTTATGCTGAAGTTCTAATGAGAAGAAATGCTTGACTAACAATTATAGAACTTGTAAGCTTTACAAAGTACTTTCCTCCTTACTCTTTTATATTGTACTGGATCTCCCCACTCTGTAACTGATCTCTCAATACTGTATTTGCCTCCTTAATTCTTTTTTTTTCATTGCCCCCTTAATTTTTTTTTAAAGATTTATTTATTTATACAAGCACTGGGTACAGTCAGAAGCGTGGGAGGGTGAGAGAATTCACCAGAGTCAGAGTGGAGAGCAGAACAGGCAGAAGGACCAAAGTACACTGCTGAGGGGAGCAGCAGGAGGCAGGAGAGGTCTGCGTGCCATGTGGGACCCTCGCGCGCAGCCGGTGGCCGGGGATTGAACCGTCACTGCAGAGGCTGCGGGCAGCTTCGCAGCCCGGCGCTCAACTGCTGCACCACCAGGGGAGGCCCGCCCCCTTAATTCTTAAAACACTATGGATTTGGTTTTGTTATCTCTACTTAGTAGCTAAGAAAACTGAACCTCCAGGATTCACCAATGCCCAGATCTCACATACAACACAGAGTTGGAACATAAACCCAAGTCTCTTCCCTCCAGGCTGACTGCTTTCTACCATGTCATCATGGCTTGAGGCACTTGCCTTGACTGTTGGCATGGGTCGCTGCACTCAAAATGTGGCCATTTCCTGTGGAATACACAGTCCAAACTGTTTCTGTGAGATAGCACAGATGCTGTGTTGGCCCTGCTCAAAACTAAGACTCATGGATTCTTCTTTCTCTGTAAAAGCACGATGTCTTCACAGACATACTAATATTGTGGCATGATAAACCCCTGGTTTCAAAACCAAACTCCTAGCAAAGAGCAGCTAATTGAGATAGCCATGTACACTTGGATAGGTCCATAATTTCTGCCAAGAGCAAAGTCATAAAACTTGAAAAATGAAGTGGGAGAATGGATGGTCACAAAGGAATAGAGCCAGTAGTGGGAAACTGTCACATGGGGAGTATCCTAAAAGATTCACAAGGTATTAATTCTGGAAAGAATTTGGAGATGGTCTATTTTACCAAGGGTAATGGGGAGTTTTTAATAGGCCTATGTTAATCTAATTAAATTAAATTAATTGAGGTCTCCCCGGGGGCACAGTGGGTTGAGCGCAGCGCTGTGAAGCTGTCTGCAGCCTCTGCAGTGCGAGTTTGATTCCCAGCGAGCTAGGGCGATACCCACATGGTGTGGCAGACCTCTCCTGTCTCGCCTGCTGCTCCCCTCAGCAGTGCTTTCCGTCCATCTGCCTGTTCTGCTTCCTGCTTTATCTCTGGTGAATCCTCTCATCCTCCCGTGCATCTGACCTGTACCCCAGCTCTTGTATAAATAAATGAATCATTAAAATATAAATTAATTGAATACTCATATCAACCTTATGCAGTAGATACTATTGTTTATGTCTTTTTTAAACATATGGATAAACTGAGGCATAGAAAATTTAAGTATCTCATTAAGATCAAATGGTAGAGCAGGCTAGTCCAGTCAGAGAAATTGGTTCTGAGTATACTTTCTTAACTATTACACACTGAGGTATAATGATTTGTACAACTGAACTAGTGAGTGAGCCAAACTTGTGCTAGTGCATAGGTTTTTTTACAGTGAGCTCCAGAGAACATCCAGTGTAGACCCACGTAGGAATTGTGTGGCGAGGATAGCCGTGATAGATAAGGAAGGAGAGGAGGGGAGGGAGAAAGAAAGGATCTTGTTCTTGTTCTCAGCTTCCGTAGTCCAAATTCCATAGGTTTCCGTCTGTTCATCTGCAGACCAAAAGCTTGGGTGGTCCAGTCTAAAATGCTCTAAAAAGGGTTCCAAATAGTGATGATATTTTGTTGCTTTTTCCAAAGTTTCACCCTGTGACTATTATAACCCTAACTGCACCCTCTTCCTGATTATTATTGTTTCTCTTGTAAATTATGGGGAAATTGCCATAGTTAACAAATTTTTGGAAGCATAAGAACTATTTGCAAGCACATTCTCTTGACTTCCTTATGCACATTTTCTTATTTTATTGTTATTCCCACTTTAAAGATAAGAAAATTGATATTCAAGTAAGTTGTTTTCTCAAAGCTATACAGCTGGTGAGTAGAAGGATTACATTTTGGATGCAAGATTGATTTTTTTCTTAGAAGAAATTGAATGTTTTTCTAGTGTTCTTGTATTACTTTGATTTGCCATTCTGAGTTTTCTTTGATCTCTTTGTGCTTATTATATCACTTCTGAATTTTCTGTCTTATAGGGAAATATAATCTATCTTGTGGGTTTCAATTCTGGGAGTTGTTCACCCGTAATGTCATGCTCCCTTGAGTTCTCATAGTTCCATGTGTTATATTATTTGTCTATCCATTTTGTTACTTGAAGTCTCCCTGCTTTATTTTTGTTTTTAATACTTTTAGCAGAAACTTATGGGGTTAAACTCCTTTACAGTGCAAAATGATTTGCACCGACATATTGGCAAATAACTGGTCCAAACCTAGCCTCGTCTCGAGATCTTGTCTGGCATCATATGCCCAATGGGCATATTAGTCTTTATTGTTCCCTTCTATCCCTCATTCCCATGCTCAGAGAGAGATAGAAACAAGTTCCTTTCTTCGACCATTTATTTAGCCTTGAGAAAATCATCTCACCCCTTTAGACTGTTAGTATTTATCTTTGATTCTTGTATTCATTTCAAACTTCACCAATTTCTGAATGTAAGTTTTTTTCTTTAAGCTAGGCAGGGTCTTTGACAGGCTTTTTCACAAATCACTAAACCTGAGCCAATTTGATGAATGGAGTCTTCAGAAATGGACACTCATTAAACAAACACATCAGCTAAGTTAATAAACTTTGTTATGAGCTAAGCAAATTTCTTCTTATGTAATCTTCACTCATGGTGGTTAACTATGCTGCAGAGGAAAGAAGTTGCTTTCTCAGAGGGCTTTGTGTCCTCTGTCATAGCCACAATTTACAGAGAAATGACCACAACCACATACTTTCCCACGCCCACCTCTTATCTTCTTGGTTTGCACAATGTGAGAATTCTGTAGAAGAGAGAGGCCTCTGGAAATAGACTGCTTCTGTGTCTTCAGTCATCATGAAATCTTGTTTCTGAAAATGCATCTTAAGTCTCCAATGAAGACTTCAATTAAGTCTCTAATCATCCAGTCCTGAATTCCTTTTGATAATATTTTTCTCTTTACCTAGAGCCAGTAAGCTTCCTTGGTTACTTGAGAAAGTACTGTGACTACTTATTTGGGGGTTAATTCTAAAAAAGTTAATTCTAAAAAAGATTATAGGTGAATGTAAAAGAGTTTAGTATTCACTTATTAATATCAATAACAAAAGTTAAAAAAAAAAAAAGCTATAACAATAAGACAATAGGATAGTAGCAAAATGTCAGGCAATAGAAAGATGGAACATAATGGAAAACCCCAAAATCTTACCTTCACTTGTGTTGGAATATGATAATCAGTAGAGAAAAACACAAATATAATTACAATCCTGAGGGGAAAAAAAAACTTTAAGAAATGGTAAGAAAATTATTTATTTAGGGCCTCCACAGTGGCGCAGCAGTTGAGCGCTGGGTTGAGAAGCTGCCCGCGGCCTCTGCGGCGCCAGTTCCATCCCCGGCTGCTCCCCAGCCACCGGAGGAGGGTCCCACACGGCGCGCAGACCTCTCCTGCTGCCCGCTGCTCCCCTCAGCAGTGTACTTCGGTCCTTCTGCCTGCTCTGCTCCCCGCTCTGGCTCTGGTGAATTCTCTCACCCTCCCGCGCTTCTGACTGTACCCAGTGCATGTATAAACAAAACAAACAAACAAACAAACAAATAAATAAAACATGCCTCTATTAAAAAAAAAGTTTAAAAAAAAAAAGAAAATTATTTATTTATGTAAAAAAAAATCCTATTTCATATTACCATATTAAAAAATACTTGCTTTAGATGGACTGAAGACATAAAATGCATAGCAAAACTGAGAAGAAAATATTTATGACAATGTATGAATGTTTTAAGAATATCAGTAGGTTTAACTTATATTCATATTTAAGATTTCTATGAAAATATAAACAAAGTGTAAAAGATAATTGTATATATGGAGGCTACAAAGGGTTCTTATTTTCATTAATAATGTTTTTAAATTAGGAGGAAAAAGACAAACAGCTCAAGTATGGAAGGAAATTTCACTGAAAAGAAAATCTTAAGAGAGAATAAATATACAAAGGGGCTCAACTTCATTAATAACCAGGGAAATGTAAACTTATACCATAATGAGATATCATTTCACATCCATCAGATTTGTGAGACTATAGAAGTCTGGAGCAAGTAAGCACTTCTGAGTGTATGAATAAAAGGAATCACTCATACACTACTGGTTAACTCAAAGTACAAATTGGATTTCAAGTCCAGAAATCCAAGATGATCTCATTTCAAGATCTTTAACTCAATTACACGTGTAAGACCCATCATCCAATAAAGTCACATTCATAGGACACAGGGATTTGACATGGACATTTCTTTCCCTTTAGAGTGGTACTGTGTTCATCACTTCCTGCATTCTCATATATATGTTTTTTTGTTTTTGTTTTTAACTTGGGAGCTAAAGTGATCCCTTGACCTTAAAGTTATATTTAAAAAATAATCGCCCAAGGAAAATAAAAACAGGATTTTTGAAGTGATATATGCAATACATGTTTATTATAACTTTACTCACCATAGGCAAGATATTGAAACAACCTATGTGCCCATCTCACTGGATGAATGATACACAGTGAGATATTATTCAGCCTTGAGAAAGGAGGACATTTGGTCATTTGTGACAACAAGGCTGAAACTTGAGGCCTTTATGCAAAGTACGTTAAGTGAGACAGACAAGGACAGGTGCTGAATTATATCACTTATATGTGGAATTTTAAAAAGTCCTACTTATAAAACAGAATAAAGTGATGATTACTAGGACAGGGGTGGGCAGGAAAGATATGAAGGGTATAAACTTATTATGAGTAGAAAACAAAGCCTAGAGATCTAATAACAGTTTAACAAAAATAGACAACAAAATTGTATCATAATAATCAACCTTGCTAAGAGGATAGAATTTAATTATTTTAAGGGCCTCCCCGGTGGTGCAGCAGGTTGAGCACAGTGCTGTGAAGCTGTCCGCAGCCTCTGTAGTGCAGGTTTGATTCCGGGCAGGTCAGGGAGATTCCCACATGGCGCAGCAGACCTCTCCTGTCTTGCCCTCTGCTCCCCTCAGCAGTGTATTTCAGTGGATCTGCCTGTTCTGTTCCCCACTGTCTCTGGTGAATCCTCTCACCCTCCCACACATCTGGCCTGGTCCCCAGCCTTCTATACAGGCTGGGAGGACTGCCAGGCTCCCGGCCCCCCAGCACTCCTGCCTGCTGTGTACCAGGTAAATCCCAATAAAAAAACCTGCAAAAATCCACCAAGGACTCTGACTCCTCCTTCACCCGGTCTGCATGGGATCAGAAAACCTGCTCAGTGGTCATTCCTGCCTCTACAATTCCTGCCTCTACAATTCCTGCCTCTACATTCCTGCCTCAGTCCACCACTGAGGACCCTGACTCCTCCTTTACCTGGTCTGCTGGATATTAGAAAACCTGCACTGTGTCCCTTCCTGACCTCTACAACTCTTAAAATTTTTTTTTATTTTAATTTGTTTATACATACAAGAACTGGGGTGTAGGCCAGAGGTGCAGGGGTGAGGGGGGTGGTGAGAGGATTCACCAGAGGCAGAGTGAAGCAGAGCAGGTGGATCCACTGATACACACTGCTGAGAGGAGCAGCAGACAAGACAGGAAAGGTCTGCTGTGCCATGTGGGTTAGCTCCCTGGCCCGGGAACGAACTCAGGCCAAAGCGGCAATAGCGTGATAGTGCTGAGACTTAATCCCTGCGACACCAGGAGGCCCTGCAATACATTCTTAGGAAGGAAGAAATGAAATTCTACATTGCCTTCCTCTAGTGTCAGCATATATTTATGTCAGGACGTCTTAGAAGTAAAAAATCCCTTCTATCAAGAATTTATATTCTTAATATCAATGATTTGCTGTTCCTACCTATATAAATTAAATTTAAATGCATGTTTATTGGAACAGCTCTCAGTAAAATCTATTAGATTGTTCCCTCGTTTTTTTTAAAAAACATTTATTTATGCATACAAGAGTTGGGGTACAGGCCAGAGATGGGAGGGTGAGAGGATTCACCAGAGACAGATTGGGGAACATAACAGGCAGGCTGACTGAGGTGCACTGCTGAGGGGAGCAGCAGGCAAGTCAGGGGTGGTCCGCTGTGCCATGTGGGTTGCTCCCTGGCCTGCCAGGGATGGAACTCGTGCTGCAGAAGCTGTGAATTGCTTCATAATGCAGTGCTTAACCCCTTGCGCCACCAGGGAGGCCCCCTTCTCCCTGGGTTTTAATACTCACTTTATCTAATAAACTCTTTGTCTAACCATCATTAAAATTTATTTTTAGTAAACACAGGAAATTCTTAATTCAAGAAATAATCAATGAACACCAGCTCCATTCGACTTATACGTAATGTGCTGTAGGAGATTTAAAAGAGACAAAGTATGGACTTATCCCTGGAAAACGAGTTATTCAAGTCACAGTACTGCCTTTGTCATTCCATTGGAAAAATTTTCACAATTTTTTCCTCTCTTCATCTAGACTTTATCTATGTATTAATGAATTTAATCCCCCATATCTGGAACCAGCTCTTTTAAGACTTTCTTGTGGAGTACACAAACATTCAATTCATAACAACACCCCACATCACCTGGCACAACGTTAAATTACACATATAATGTAGACAAGCAACAGGTACTTGTTAAATTGAATTGAGTTACAAAGTGTTGATCACCCTAAGTTTTATTGGTCTCTGGCAATTGTTACCAGATTTTCCTTTTATTTAGCTGTCATGAGAAATCTTCAGTTCTTACCACGAAGGAGTTCCATTCTAGGAAAGGAAAAGAAAATATACATAAATTAATATTAAAAATCAAATGAGCCTTGTAGGGTAAGGTAAAAAGTATCAGGCTTTTCTGCCCTCCCGCCATTAAGATAGATGACGGAATCCTGTGGTCCCGAATGCATGCCTGATGGCGGGCACCTGGAGTAGGGTGTGGGCATAGGTAGATGGGATTCACCTGGGCTGAGAGAGTGCGCTTATAAGGGCGGTATCATGGAGATGCCAGCAGAACCAAGGAAGCAGAGAAGTAGAGAGAATGCCGGAGAGCCTAGGTAGAGTGAAGACTTCCTGGGGGCTGGGAGGCCTGCCAGCCTGCCCCAGCACCCCTGCAAAAGCCACTAAGGGCTCCAGGACTCTCCTTTACCCATCTGCTGGATCAGAAAACCTGCTCTGTGCCCCTTCCTGCCCCTACAAGCCTGTTGTAAGGTAAATGGAAGTTATCAGGTTTTTCCTGCCCTCCTGCCATTAGCAGGACCACACCTGTGGTCTTATATGCATGCCTGATGGCACCTGGGGTGTGGTGTGGTCGTGCATGAGTGGGCACACCTGAGCCAAGAGACTGAGTATATAAGGGTGGCAGCAGAGGATGAGGGAGGCAAAGGACCGTGCGGCAGAATGCGGTGGAGACCAGAGGAGAGAAGCCAGAGAGCCCAGGAAGAGTAAAAATTTGCCAGGGGCTGGGAAGCCTGCCAGTCTCCTGGCCCCCAGGTCTCCCTGCCTGCCCTGTACCTGGTTGCCTCACTATAAATAATGAAGAAAGATCATTAAAAGCCTGAAAAAGCCACTGAGGATTCCAGGACTCACCTTTACCCATCTGCCCGGATGGATCCATAGAGAACCGCTCATGCCTTGCTGGCGCTACACGGTGAAAAGGTATGGTGTGCTCCAGAATGGTGGTGGTGAGAGCAATGCAGTACCATGCACATGAGCTTTGTCTTTTGTCACCCTGCCCTTGGCCCTTGGTTAATATTTTGATGGACCAGTCCAGATGTTGTAATTTTTGCAGTAACTACAACAAATCATGATATGACATAAGAAAAGTTTGTGGAGTGAATGAACCAACTCTCAAGTTACAGTTTAGACCTGAGATTAGTGCCCTTCCAGGCCAGGGAGCAGCACATGTGGTGGGCATTCTTGTTTCTCTTATTCACTCAGTTGGAGAGCAGGGCCCCCCAGCATGGGCTACAGGGTAAGACTAGCATTTCCCCACAACCACCTAAGGCATTTTTACTGCCAGCACCAGAAGTTGCTGCCTGTGGGCACCGCTCCCTGGGGACCAGCCAGGTTTGGGCATAGAGCCCCAGCTGGAGTTTCTCCCTTGCTGCCTCTGGGCAGCACCGAGGTTGTCCTGCAGCCTCCAGGCCCTTGCTGGCGGGTGTCTGGCCTGTGGCTGGCCTTTTTCTATTTGGTGCTGGATGCAGAATGAACCAATGAGGAGGCCAGCAAAATGCACAGGTGGTGTTCATCAACTCATTAGCTGCTGTCCTTCCAGGCCCTTAGACTGTGGCTAGAGCTGGGGCTGCTGCGATGTCATCTCAGTGCTTGCCTGTGAGCAGCTTCAGCTGCCATGAGGTGGCTCCTGTCAGCTGCTTGTTCCAGGCCCTCGCTGACAGGACAGCACCATCTTGAATAAGTCACCTTTTGGTGGGGATTTCTGGACATTGTGGACCCTGAGGTGAGAGAGCTGGCCACCTGTGGCCTTAGAAACTCTTTCCCCTTTATTGAATAAAACCCATTGTTGTTTCCTGAACCTGAGTGTTCTTGCAGTTGTGTGTATGGATGAAGACCCCACAGACCTGTTCTCTACTTGGGCTCTGTCCTATTCACCCACTATAGCCCCCCTATAGCCCTGTTTCAAGTTGACTCTACAGCAATAATTTGCCTTTGTGAGGTTGGGTCAGGATTTGTTCCTGTGCAAGGAAATTTGGATTCTGTTGTGAAGTCATCACATTTCTCTTAAGAGAAAACATGTCCTGAATCATCAGGAATCTACTCAGAAAACTGCATCCCTGGGGAGCAGAACCCTGTTCCCACTGGAGGTCCCAAATATGATCTAGTTTGTCAGTAGATGGAGCTCCTGAAGCGTCTGCTCATGTGCCCATGTCCACCAACACAGTGGCTTTCTTTGAAGTTCTGGGACAGCTGAGAAGCCTTGGACAGAATGGGGTAGGTGACTTCCTTACCCAAGAATGTCTTGCATCTTAAGAAGGAAATGATTTATCCCCTACTTGGACACTTTCTGATAGTCTAGAAAGGACACTGGAAGGAGAACCAGGAGATACCACATCTGGGTGCTCCCATTAGCTCACTGCATGACCCTACGCAAATCACACTGTGGGTTTGTTTTCTCTGTAAAACTAACATTACCTAGCTATTTTCTAATCTTCTAGTTTAAGCATTCCATTTATGATTTCACCATGTTCTTCTACCTATTTGGTATCAGTTTCTAGGCATCCGTGAATGCTTGTCTCAAACTGCTATCCAGGTGGATAATACTTGTTCTGATTACTCAATGTTCTAACTAATTTCTCATTATTCTCTGAATCTTTATGATTTCTAGAAAATACTAGTGTTTGTTTCCGTATGTCTTGTTTCTAAAGCATACACTTAGTCTCTACTATATTTCAACTTTTATATTTCAGAATCAACCTCAGTTATCCAGACTTTCTCCTTATGGTCCTAAACATTATCAAAGGGACTTTCATAATTAGAATAATCTTTTAATATCTGAACTCACTGGAGTTCAGAGAGGTCAAAACTATTGAAGCCCTAATTACTCATACCTTGAGGTCTCCAAGGTCACCTGGACTAGAATATAGTTGGTAATTTTAGAAACTGATATAGAGTTACTACTGAGAAATGTGAGTGTGATAAAATTACTTACAGCAGTGTTTGTTGGCTGAACTGTATAATCCTGAAGGCTGTTTCGTGTTACGGTGACAAAATAAAAGTGTATCAGAATGTAGGATTTGGTGCATTCAAAGTTTATTTTTTCCCCATTAATTTCTGGATGGATTTGATCACAAACACTGAAAGAACATAAACCCTCTCTTAGGCATTTCTATGTTCTTTTGGTGACTTGACAACTGCAGCATTAGGGGTACTAGGTTCTCAGTCTTGTTTCTCAGGAAGATTCCTCCTTGATGTATTTATTTAATGGCAGAAAAGGTGGCCATGCCAGCAGTGAGAAAGAGGGAAGTCTTGGTGCAGCTGCTGGTCTCAGGAGTAGGTAAGGGACATGGAGATGTGAGGCTATGAGGATCTACAAGGCTATTTAGGTGTTCATAAGTTAATATGTTATAAGGTCTTATAGAAAATTTCATGAAACGTTAATTAGGAGACTTGATTTATTGGAATTGCTTTTGTTTTATTGAGTTTTTTTTTTTTTTGAGACCATCTTTCAGGGAATCCAAACTCCCATTATTAATCATATTAATGACTACTACCTGTTGAGGACCCATCATAGTCTAGACATGTGATGTCTAATATAGTTGCTACATGGAACCATTTACATTTAAATAAAATTTAAAAATTAAGAATTTAGTTTCTCATTGTAAATGTTCATTAGTCACTTATGAATAAAAGCTACCATCTAAGGGAGGGCAGAATAGGAAATTTCCACTATTGCAGAATGTTCTATTAGACAGTGCTGTGGGGACTCTCTAAATGTCTTATGAGAATTATTTGTAATTCTAACACTTCCTATGGTAGATATTATTACCTTATTTTTATTGCAAGTAAATCAGATGTCAAAGGGGTTCTAGTAATTTGGCCAATTTATATACAGTTAAGAAACAGAAGTAGGACACATTAAATTTGGTCCAATTCCTAAGCCTCTTTGTACCATGTTTCTTTCTTTTTTATTTTTAAGATTTTATTTTATTTATACAAACACTGGGGTAGAGGTCAGAGGCACAGGAGGGTGAGAGAATTCACCAGAGACAGAGCAGGGAGCAGAACAGGCAGACACTGCTGAGGGGAGCAGTGGGCGAGGCAGGAGAGGTCTGCCGCACCATGTGGGAATCTCCCTGGCCAGCTGGGAATCAAACCCGTGCTGCAGAGGCTGCGGACAGCTTCACAGCACTGTGCTCAACTCGCTGTGCCACCGGGGAGGCCGTGTACCATGTTTCTTAATTACAATTTCTCATCATAGTATCTTCTTTTTCAAAAATACTTGCAAAAGAAAATGAAATTTTGTCATTAAGCTTTTTAGAAATTAAATAGTTCCAACAAACCACCAATGTGAAGGACTTAAGCTGTCAGAAAAATGGTGTAGGAGCTTCAGTATGGTTATTTGTAAATGTATTCAATACTTTTATCATATTTTGGCATTAATAATTAAAATTAGATTTATAAATTAGATTTGGAAGCAGTTAAACTATACAAGATAGTTCAAAGATCAAGTAATATACATGGACATCCTTGAACACAATGTTCCAATGTGCTCTAAAATTCAACAAGCATCAACTTGCCATTGGATATCACCTATACAGATGGAAAATAGCATAAAATATGATTCCAGTTTAGAAAAGATCATGTTTTCTCAAAAGCAGAAACTGTGTATAGTTCTATAATGTACCTCAAGAAAGTCTTTTAAAAAACTGGATAGAACAACTTCATGTATGGGAAACTACATTAATTAGTGAAATAGATAATCTTTAGGTGAAGGGAGAATAAAAATAGGAGAGCTTTTGCCAATGAAATGATAAAAGAGGTTTGGAGTATCTGGTTGCTATGATTCTCAAGGCAAGGCTAGGCTTTGTTTTGTTTTTTAAATCTCCCACAGCATGTTACAAATATCTTACACAGAGTTGTTACTCATTGTTTCTTAAATTGAGCCAAATGTAAGAATTTTTTTGCTTGTACAAATCCTGGTGAAATTATGAGAATTATGATAGAGAATACAATGTGGAATTTTTGACAATTTTTGGAGAAGAGCAGTTTTGTTCTCTATTGACATCATATTTTCTTTACAGTACATTTATCTTTGATATTGTACTCATTTTATGTGCTCAACAGTAATCACAGGTTATCTTAACAAATTCACTGTGAGTAGACAAACTTCCTACACCTCAGCTGTGCAACTCTTCCTAAATCAGCAAACCTCAGCTTCACGATCTCAACTCGGATGCCCATGAGATGGTCTGAGTAAGGACTGTGAGCCTTTGAATCTTGGTTGTCTATCCTGGAAGGATATTTGGACAGAGATGATACCAACTGACTCAGACAGAAGAGAGGACAACTTGTTTATGATACAGGGTTAGGAAGCTAGCCAGAGGGCAGTGGAGGGAATGGAGTGGCCAGAGGGACACACTCTCTCCTGCCAACATTTTTCTCTGGGCAAGAGGTCATCTTCAAAGCCACTTCTTGTCAAGGTTAAAGTGATAGAAGGCAGATTTTGTCTTACCCCTGCGTGCCTTGGATACCCATACTTTATATTAATAGGACATTATCAACCCAGGTGTCAGGTTCTGTGACACATGAGGGAACACAATGGTGGCATGTGTTGGTTGCTTGCTAAATTTCCAACAGCTCCAAATTCCAGAGTTAGGAGTTTCAGCTCTTAGCGTGGTCAAGAAAGTTTTATTGAACTTTCTTTTTTGAGAATGTCTGCCTAAAGTCTCAGAAAAGAACCCTATAACTGTTTCTCCAAGTCAAGTCATTAAGGTTCATGCCTGGGGATTGATCAAGTAGTGACTCAACAAATCCCTGTAATTTGGGATAAAGAGCCATGTATAAAGAAGTATCATTAGTAGTGCAGAGAATGTTATTAGAATGAGAAGGAAATAAAGTGCTCCTTAGCAACTCTTGGTCTCTTGTTTGTTTCTAAACTTCTCCAAGCGAGTGCTGTGTGCCAGAGCAGTACATTCAGCAAGCTGTCTAGTCTTGTTGGAAGTGGTGTTGCAATTCAATTAACAAATATTGAGCATTTATTGAATAGTGTCTGCCTATGAGGGGCCTATGTGAGTACAGAGGAGGGTGTCTACACTAAACTGGGGCAGGGAGTGAAAAATATGCCCCCCAAGGGAAAGATTTCAGAGATTAGATATGAACAATGATAACAATTAGATAAAAAAAAAATTAGGGGAAGGTGTTCTGTGCCATGGGAGTAGAATGCACAAAAGTCTGTAGATGAGTTAGAGCATGAATATTCAGAAGAGGATTATGACTGGAGCATAAACCATAAAATGGGAGCAATATGGATGACAATGGAGGATGGAAAGAGCCAGATAAAGCCCTATAGAACACATCAGCCCAGCAACTCACATCAGGTGACTACTAATATGAATCCCACACTGTTTTATGTATATAATTTTAGTTACTATTCACAGCAGCCCCAGTAAGTAATTAATATTAATTCTCCCAATTTAAAAAATGACTAACTGGGGCTTAATGAATTTGGATGAATTCATTTTTCTGAGAATATTATTCTGAGATTAACTAATGAAGGCATCAGAATTTGAACCCCACAGTCTGTCACCAAAGAGGTCTACATTTAGGGTGATTATCAGTATGTTGGGCTGTATTACTGCTCTCCTATCTTTAGTTCTCTAATTGTTTTAATTTTCTGTTGTCCCCACCTCCCTTCCCCCTACTTCCTTGTATTTCTCCCTGCCCTTCCGTTTGGAATTGTTTTCCCTGGTTAATCTCTCTCTCTTTTTTTTTTTCTCCCTCATTTTTATCCTATGTGCCTCTTTTCCCATTTTTGTTTTGTGGTTACAATGTGGGCAGTGATACTTTTAACTCTTAATACATCAATAGTATTAGAACTAGAGTAAATAATTTGGAGATAGTAAGAGAGGAATTCTGAATTTAGTGGAGTGGGAAAAAAATAAGGTGGAAACGCAAGTATCAGTTTGCATTACTTTGCACTTCAAAGTCTATTTGTGACTATTTTAAGCAAACTTAAATTTGATTTATTAATGTAATTATTTAAAAATGCTAGCTCTGTTTTTAAACTTAGTTGAACATGAAGCTTTGATTTCATTTTCTTTATAATTGCAGTAAATTTTACAATCATTTAAAGGAAGCTGTTGATTACATTGATTGTGCTGAACAAAATATCCAACCCTATTTACAACTTATATTTTCACAAAAATCTGTAACTGATTTTGTAAGTATAATATTTGAAGCATCTGGAAAGTCTAACCTAAATAGCAAAACCTCTTTTACCTAAATCCTCTTCCTAAATCTAAATACTATTCCCTTAAACATTCTAATATTGCCTATAATACATTATTTTCCTTTGTTTAATAACTCAAGTCAAAAATAATTACACATTTTAAATCAGAATCACAAAGTTAATTTGTTAGGTAAACAAATATGACAAATTCTTCAAACAAAATACAAAGAATATAAACTATTCCTGAATTTAGCTGAATATATTATTGCTGGATATGTGGTTTATTTTATTATTTGTTTATTAACAATTTTAAGTCTTTCCAGGATTAGAAATTGGACTATCCCTGGGAAATTTGTATTGCTATCCCCAGGAAATGAGGTGTTCACTAGTCATAGACTTTCAAATAAGAAAGTTGGTGGTGTTCTAATTTGATTCCTTGAATGAAACATGCTGCTTGGAATCCACAGTCATGTGTCATTCCACCTCTCCTTTGAGATTTCCTTATAACCAAAGAATGTGACAGAATAAAGTCCTGTTGCTCCCCCCAAAAAAATATATTTGACCATTCACTATGAAGAAAGTTGGTGCCATGTGAATTTAATTACCCTGAGCTCATTACCTTGCCATGGAAAATCCTAAATTAGCCACAAAGATGTTGTATGTGACTAGAGATACATAGCTACAACATTTTCAAGTATAAAAACAGCAAGTTGATTTTTGAAGTCACTAAATTTGGGGGTAGTTTGTTACACAAATAGATAAGTGGAACATCTGTAGAGTGATTGGGCAACTAATTAAATGCTGAATTTCTTTTTATGATTTTTATAACATGTATTCCCAGCGTATCTCTTTTATTTAGAATCACATTATACTGGCTACATTCTTCCCCAGCCCTTCCATTTACTTTGAGTCATTCAGCGCAGTATGATGGTTAAACAACTTTCTTCTTCGTTTGAGTTAATCTTGATTTTTGTTGGTTTTCTTTCATGTAGTCTGGGCTAAAACTTTCAAAGAAATAACATCTGATTAGATTCAGAATTTTTTTCTTTGTCAGGTTTCATAATCAGAGCATTAAAATTGTGTAAAGATGTGTCTCTAACATTGTGTAGATTCCCTAAGGTAGATCGTCTTTGCTTCAATAACTATCCACTGCTGCCTTCATCCCAGACAGCTGGAGGGCTGCCTTGCTCTAAATGCACTAGAATTTCAGTGTATAGCAATTTAAAGTTTGCTTAAGGACTATAGAGTATATTATTAGATACAAAATATGCTAAGAAAACTTCAAGATGGAAAAATATTTAAATTTCCACAGATACATGTTAACCTCATTAAACACAGAATTCCATTACATTTAAACACAATTTCTTAATCTTTTTTCACTGTAGAAGAATTCCTGAGGCTATAGAATGAGTGAGTGCAAAAACATCAATTGTAAATTACTCAAAAAAGTGAAAATGGAAATATACATTAATTTTTTTAATAAAAAGTATATTTAAGGTGGCTTAAGGGTATATTCTGTTATTTTCATGAGATAGGTAGGCATTTCACAAATAGCAATATGAAATCTCCACATACTCATGGAGAACTGGTTAGTTTGCTTTAAAAACTATAGCCTGCATCTATTTCATACAGTCATTCCCCTTCTAATATTCTCTGTTGTTCTTGATTGTGTGCTTTTCCTTCACTATATCTCCTATAGAATTATAACCTAAATGATCCTACAGAAATTTACTCCTACCCTTTGTTAGCGCATTAGCACCACTTTTTATAAATAAGTCAAAAATATAAATGATTTGTACAACTTTCACAGTCGGTAGAGAGAAGAGGCCAAGAATAGAGTTCATGTCTTCTGACTCCAGCACTATTTTCCCTCTTATCTTTCCCCTCAGAACTCTTATAACAGTCATTTTACTCACATGTTGAAAACCATTGTTGGTGCAGGAAAGATATCCCCTAGTCCCAGTCTTCTGGGACACGGCTCTACACCAATTGGCAAAGAACTGTGCTTTGAAAACAATGGACAAAAATCGAGAAAGGCTATACAGGGAAGGAAGAAAAGAAGACTTTGATGAAGCACAAATGACAACAAGAAACAAAAACTACTTCATATTTCCTGAGGTCAGTTCTATACTTAACAAGAGTCCTGGGTGGGATTTAGGTCGGAGACTGGAGGGTATATACCAGATTGGGTTTCTGTGACTGGATCTTGGGGAGGTGGGAGACAAAGGGAACAGAATTCTAGAGATAAATTTGATATTTGGGGGGAAATATATACTTTTTCTTTCTTCAAATAAAGCCCTGTTCTGAGAAAATGATCTGCTCTTGGTCACTTGCACAATCTGAGTCATAATGACCTCCCTGAGGGGCATTTGCCTTTCATTCCTTATTTTGAATGAAAGAAATAGAATTGAATTTTGGCCCACTTTTACTAAATCATGTAGGACTTCAAGTCATATCTTTGACTTGCTTTTGTGTTGAAATTTGGTCTTCATTTTCCTTTCCACTAAATTGTTTCTTACAAAACATATTTTAAGATATGTTAAAATTGTTTTTCAATTGTTAAGCAGAGTAAAATTTATTACATTGAGAAATGATAGCTTCCCTTAAGGATCTTTTACTTTTTAAGTCACACCATTTAGTCATATAGTCCTGGCCTATACCCATATCACTGGAAGAAACTGTCTTGCCCTCACCACCCCAAAGATGTTACAGAAGCACCCCCTTCATAGGAATTGTTTTCTGGAAACTAAGAAAACACCCAGTGGTATTGGGAATTTAGAGAAAATCAAGCCAAGAAGCAGGGAAATAAAAGCAAAGGCCTTCAAAAAATTTAGAGGTGAAGAAAAATCTTTTTAATAGTTTGATAAACTTAAAGAATTCCAAATATCATCCGGAAGTGGATTTACCTTGCCTTCAGGTTAATTTTCTGATAATGTACTAACTGATAATGCACTAACTCTCCCTCCACTGCTTTCTCACTTGTGAAATTCATTCCCTGAATTTCTACTCTCAAACCTTCTTGCAGGAGGTTATCTCCAGCCCACACGTGCCACTGTGTGCCCGGGGCCCTCCCAGCTTCCCTTCCATCGGAGGCCATGGTGACTGGAGCAGCCAGTGCTGAGTCCTACTGTCAGGAGACCGGCCTGCCAATGCCTGTTGCCCCACAGTGACCGTAAGTGCCCTTCACTGCCCTGCAATAACCCCATCCAGCTCTCTGCTGTCAGAACAATCAGAGAAACAATCTCTTGTTATGTGTTTTGTGGAGATGACAGACAGATAGGATGGTGACCGGATAGACCATTAAGCAACTCTCCTAGAAGAGCCTGATCCAGTGACCTAGTTAGCCCTAGAGCCTGGAGCTCTTTAAAGATCTTACTTTTCCCAACTCCAGTTCCTTCTGCCCTATTTCCTCTGTTGCAGGCTGAGCCACAGATGAAACACAGCTGTTTGTCATTATTTTCTGCTCCAGTATTTTTCATGTAATTGAAAACAACTACTTCAGACTTCCCTTCCCTTCCTTATATGAAAAGATGCCAAATCCATAAATATTTCTTCCATGTTCCATTTTCCAACTGTAATCATTTCTGTTGCAAACATTTCATTTGGGGACTTGACCCAAAAATCTTTCTTCAAGGCAAATGTTCAAATCAGATCATTTTAAATTATTATTTTTGTTCATGTGTAACAAAAAAAAAATGCATGTTTAACCAAATGTAAAAGGTGACCAGGGGAAGAGAGTGCAAAGACAGACTCTTGCCTACCTCTGTCCCACAGCACCATGTATTTTATTTATTTATTTATTTGTTTGTTTCACTGTTTCTCACTTTATTTTTTATTTTTTTAAATTTTTAAATTTCATGTGTTTTTACATCATTTTTCATTTTCGCATAATGTATGCATTTTCTTTTTTTTTTCAGATTTCATTTAAATTTTATTTTTTATATTCCCCATACCATTACAACCCCCTTATTTTGACCCTAAGCCCTCCTTTCCCTGCCCCCCACCCCCCATAAAGTGTCTCTGGTTCATAGTTGTTTGTTGATTTTGATATTTTCTTTCTTATAGTTATTCTTTTTCCTGGTCCCTTATTTAAGTTTTCTAGATTCCTGCTATGAGTGAGACCATCCGGTATTTTTCTTTTTCTTTCTGGCTTATTTTGCTGAGCATGATCCCTTCCAACTCCATCCATGTTGCTGCAAATTGCATGTGTTTATCTTTTTTGAATGCTGAGTAATATTCCATAGCACCATGTATTTTAGAGCTTACATGATTTTATATAAATTCCTCCCACATAAATAGTACAGATATGTAATGTTCTGCAATTATTTCACTTATATATTTTAAATCTTCCCATATCAATACTACATAAAATGCTACATGTTTTAGATGTTAGGGTAAGTAACAGTGCTAGTGACAAAATTTTTAATTCCTTACTATAATAATTTGTATGGAAGACATTATTATAACAACAATGCTATAGTTAATAATATGTGCATTTATTACTTTGCACAAGTAAGAATTTCATAAAATAAATGTTTAGAACTATTGCTAGGCCCATTTTTTTTTTAAAGATTTATTTATTTATACAAGAGCTGGGGTACAGGCCAGATGCGTGGAAGGGTGAGAGGATTCACCAGAGACAGAGTGGGGAGCAGAACAGGCAGACTGATGAAATACACTGCTGAGGGGAGCAGTGGGCGAGACAGGAGAGGTGTGCTGCACCATGTGGGATTCTCACCCGGCGGCTGGGATCAAATCCGCACTGCAGAGGCTGTGGACAGCTTCACGGTATGGCGCTCAACCACCTGCACCACCAGAGAGGCCCTAGGCCAATTTTTAATTCTAAAAATACACTGTATACTCCCACTTCCCTCCAGAGCTGATACCAACATAGCCCCGTTTTGTGAGAGTCAATCCCCCCACACTGGTATAGACACTATTTTTATTAAAATTTCCTTTTTTAAAAATGTCACCTCATTGTATTTTTTATTTGCATTCCTATTATTAAGATGAATCTGAGCTTGAACAACTTTTCATAAGTTTTAAAACTGTTCATGTTAAGTTGTGAATATCTGGTCATACCTTTGCTGCTCTTCCAATAACTCTGCAGGTGCTCCTATATTAAGTTGTGGTGTTAAGGATGTTAACTCTAATTTTATGATATTTTCTTGCCATAGAATAAATGTGTTAATCTGATGGATTGCATTTTAAATCTTTTTTATGGCTTCTGGGTTCTTGCCAACTCCAAGAATGTTTAAAGAAAAGCTTTCCCATATTTCTGCTTAACATTTTTATAGTTTAATTTTTTTATGTTTAAGTCTTTTAAGCCATGTGGAATTGTTTTGGTGTAAGAAGTGAAATAGCGATCAGTTTATTTTCCCAGCTGACTACTCAGTTGATCTAATATTAAACATTTTTTTCTGATTATCACTTTTGATAAAGTCTAATTTTTTATTTCCTATGGAGTTTGCTGTACGAATATGAATGACATTTAATAACTGTTAGATTTTTTTGTGTTAGGTTTTGCTTTTTATGATTAAAAGTTATCTTTGTCTTGGGCCTCCCTGGTGGCACAAGGGGTTAAGCACAGCACTATGAAGCAATCCGCAGCCTCTGCAGCACGAGTTCGATCCCCCACCAGCCAGGGAGCAACCCACATGGCAAGGCAGACCTCTCCTGTCTCTCCTGCTGCTCCCCTCAGCAGTGTGTTTCAGTCAGTCTGCCTGTTCTGTTCCCTACTCTGTCTCCGGCGAATCCTCTTAACCCCCCACAACTCTGGCCTGCACCCCAGCTCTTGTATAAAAAGAAAGTTATCTTTGTCTCAGTGCTTTTGGTTCTGAAAATAACTTGGTCTGATTAAACTTTATTATTCTGCATTTTTTACTTAATTGTATGGGCATGCTTTTGGCAACTTTTGTATTGTAAATACAATTGAATTCTTTTGCTTTAAACATTTCTCAAGTATACTGCTATACAAGTATACATATACATAGAATACTGCAAATTGAATTTTACTTTGTGACCAAGCTGAGTAGCATGTTTTAAAAAGATGTTTGTATCAAGTATTTGCCTTTACTCAAGTAAAGTAAAAAAACTTTGTAAAAAATGTTTTTATAAAAATATTCAAACTTTTGCAGTGTAGGAGGTATGACAGGTCAGTAGTAAAATTTTTACCCAAAATTTGTGAAGAACAATTTTGACATATTTGAAAACAAGAATTCTAAGGCATATTCCTGTTCAGTTTTCTGATGTTTAAGAAAAAGTTAGATGTTTTAAAACATCTCATAAGTTAAATGAGATGTGAGATGTGAAAATATCTAACATGTTGTCATGTCTATTGATAGATATATTTGTTTACTTCTTTTCCCTGTTTGGAATCCTTTTATCACTTTCTTTTGCCTAATTGATCTACCTAGGACTTCTAATACAGTGTTGAATAGTAGTGGTCAGAGTGACTATCATTGTGTTATTCCAGATCTTAGTAGAAATATTTTCAGTTTTTCACCATTGAGAAAGATACTGTGTGTTTGTCATATATGGCTTTTATTATGTTAAGATATATTCCATTTATCCCCAGTTTTTCAAGAGTTCGCATCATAAATGGATGCTGGACCTTATCAAATGTTCTCTTGTCATCAACTGATATGGTCACATGGTTTTTACTTTTCTTTTTGTTGATGTGGTGAAGTACATTGATTGCTTTTTGGATGTTGAAACATCCTCGTGTTCCTTGTATAAACGCTGCTTGGTCATAGTGGATAATCTTTTTAATGCATTGTTGGATTAAGTTTGATAAGTTTTATTTAGGATTTTTGCATCTGTTTTAATTAAGGGAATTTGTCTTTAGTCTTCTTAATTTTTGTTGTCTTTGTTTGGTTTTGGAATTAACATCATGTTGGCCTCATTAAATGTGTTTAGAGTATTCTTTCTTTTTTTGATTCTTTGAAAGAGTCTGAGCAAGATGTGCTTTAGTTCCTCTTTTAAAGCTTGGTGAATGCTTTTCTGAAACCATCTGGCTCTGAACTTTTGTTTTTTTGGAAGAGTTTTGATTGCTATTTCATTGCCTTGCTTGTGGTTGGTTTGTCCAGGTTTTCTCTTTCTTCCTTATTTAGTCTTATGATTGTAAAATTCTAAAACTCTGTCCATCTTGTCTAGGTTGTTGAATTTGTTTGCATATAAATGATCATGGTAATCTATTATTATCCTCTGATTTTCTACAGTATTTACTGTAACTTCCCCTCTTTAATTTTTGATGCTATTTATTTTAACTTTCTACCTCTTTTTTTTTTTAAATGAGTCTTGTTTGAGATTTGTTTATTTTGTATATTTTTTCAAAGAAACTGCTTTTGGTTTCATTGATCTTTTAGACTGTCTTTTCAATTTGTATTTCATTTGTATGCTAATTCTTATTATTTCTTTCTTCTACCTTTTTTTTTTCTCCTAATTCTTGAGGTGAGAGACAAAGTCGATTATTTGGACTCTTTCCAGTTTCTCAGTGCAGGCCTGATTGCTGTGTACTCTCCTCTCAGTGCTGTTTTTGCTTATGTCACATCTGTTCTGAAAGATCGTGTCTACCTAGCATTTGTCTCAAGGTATTTTTTTTTTAAATAATAAATTTTATTTTTATATTCCCCATACAATTGCAATCCCCCCTTCTGACCCCAATCCCTCCCCTCCCACCCCTCACCTCCCAAAAAGTGTCTCTGGTTCATAGTTTTTTGTTGATTTTGATTTTCGCTTTCTTATAGTTATTCATTTTTCTGGTCCCTTATTTAAGTTTTCTAGATTCCTGCTATGAGTGAGACCATCCGGTATTTTTCTTTTTCTTTTTGGCTTATTTCGCTGAGCATGATCCCTTCCAGCGCCATCCATGTTGCTGCAAATTGCATGTGTTTATCTTTTTTGAATGCTGAGTAATATTCCATGGTATATATGTACCACATCTTCTTAATCCAGTCATCTATTTTTGGGCATTTGGGCTGTTTCCCAAGCTTAGCTATTGTAAATAGTGCTGCTATAAACATAGGGGTGCAGGTGTTGTTTGGAATTGATGTTTCTGTGTCCTTTGGGTAAATACCTAGGAGTGGAATTGCTGGATCATAGGGAAGCTCTATGTTTAGTAGGTCCAGAAATCTCCACACAGCTCTCCATAGTGGTTGGACCAGTTTGCACTCCCACCTACAGTGCAGAAGAGTTCCTTTTTCTCCACACCCTCGCCAACACTTGTTGCTAGTTTTTTTAATATGTGCCATTCTCACTGGTGTAAGATGTTATCTCATGGTAGTTTTGATTTGCATTTCCCTGATTACAAGTGATGTTGAACATTTTTTCATATGCCTGTTGGCCATTTGCATTTCCTCTTCAGAGAAGTTTCTTTTTAGCTCTTCTGCCCATTTTTTGACGGGATTATTTTCTTTGTTGTTGTTGAGTCTCATCAGCTCTTTGCAGATTTTTGTGATCAGTCCTTTATCATTAGTGTTATGTGCAAAAATGTTCTCCCAGTTGGTGGGGTTTCTCTTTGTTTTTGTTATTGTCTCTTTTGCTGTGCAGAAGCTCTTTAATTTGATGTAGTCCCAGCTGTTTATCTTTGCCTTCACTATCACTGCTTTGGGTGATGTGTCTGTAAAGATGTCTTTGATGTGCAAATCACGTAGTGTTTCGCCTATATTTCCTTCTATATATTTTATGGTTTCAGGTCTTATGTCTAGTTCTTTAATCCATTTTGAGTTGATTTTTGCGTATGGTGTGAGGTAGTAGTCAAGCTTCATTCTTTTGCATGTAGCGACCCAGTTTTCCCAGCACCATTTATTGAACAAACTTTCTTTGCTCCAATGCATAGTCTTTGCTCCTTTGTCAAAGATTAGTTGACCATAAATCTGTGGGTTTATTTCTGGATTTTCTATTCGATTCCATTGGTCTGTATGTCTGTTCTTGTTCCAATACCATGCAGTTTTGATGATTATGGCTTTGTAGTAGAGTTTGAAGTCTGGGAGTGTGATGCCTCCATTCCCTTCTTTTTTTTTCAGGAGAGCTTTGGCTATTCGGGATTTTTTGTGATTCCATATGAATTTCATCAATAATTGTTCTATTTCTTTGAAGAATGACATTGAAATTTTGATTGGAATAGCATTGAATCTGTAGATTGCTTTTGGTAGGATGGCCATTTTAATAATGTTTATTCTTCCAATCCATGAGCAGGGGATGTCTTTCCATTTCTTTGTGTCTTCTTCTATTTCTTTTAACAGTGTTTTATAGTTTTCTTTGTATAGGTCCTTTACCTCTTTTGTTAGATTTATTCCCAAATATTTCATTTTTTTTGTTTCAATAATAAAAGGGATGGTTTTTTTGATTTCTTCTTCTTCAGATTTATTGTTTGTGTATAGGAAGGCTACTGACTTTTGCATGTTGATTTTGTATCCTGCCACTTTACTGAACTGATTGATGAGTTGAATTAGTTTTTCTGTGGAGTTTTTGGTGTTCTCTATGTATATCAGCATATCATCTGCAAATAGTGATAGTTTGACTTCTTCTTTTCCTATTTTGATTCCTTGGATGTCTTTCTCTTTTCTTATTGCTCTGGCTAGGACTTCCAGTATTATATTGAAGATCAGTGGTGAGAGTGGACATCCTTGTTTTGTTCCAGATCTTAACAGAATTGCTTTCAGCTTTTCACCATTGAGAATGATACTGGCTGTTGGCTTGTCATAAATGGCCTTTATGATGTTGAGGTATGTTCCTTGTATCCCAAGAATTTCAAGGGCTTTTATCATGAATGCGTGTTGCACTTTGTCAAAAGCTTTCTCAGCATCTATTGATATTATCATATGGTTTTTATATTTCTTTTTGTTGATGTGTTGGATAACGTTGATTGATTTTCAGATGTTGAACCATCCTTGTGTCCCTGGAATGAATCCTACTTGGTCATGGTGAATTATCTTATGGACACATTGTTGGATTCTGATAGCTAACATTTTATTGAGGATTTTTGCATCAGTGTTCATTAGGGAGATTGGCCTGTAGTTTTCCTTTTTTGTGTTGTCCTTGTTCGGTTTTGGTATTAGTGTAATGTTGGCTTCATAGAACGTGTTTGGTATTGTCCCTTCCTTCTCAATTTTTTGAAAGAGTTTGTGAAGAATAGGCACTAATTCATCTCTGAATGTTTGGTAGAATTCATTTGTAAATCCATCAGGTCCTGGGCTTTTGTTTTTGGGGAGGTTTTTGATTACCATTTCAGTTTCGCTAATTGTAATTGGTCTGTTTAGATGTTCTATTTCTTCTTTATCTAGCTTTGGGTGATTGTAGAGTTGTAGGAATTTGTCCATCTCCTCTAGATTGTTGAACTTGTTTCCATATAACTGTTCATAGTAGTTACTGATTATTCTTTTGATTTCTGCTGTGTCCGTTGTGATTTCTCCTCTTTCATTTGTGATCCTGTTTATTTGTGCTTTCTCCCTTTTTTTCCTTTGTGAGCCTGGCTAGGGGTTTGTCTATTTTATTGATTTTTTTCAAAGAACCAGCTCTTGGTTTCATTGATCTTTTGGATTGTTTTTTTTAGTTTCAATTTCATTTATTTCTGCTTTGGTTTTTATTATTTCTTTTCTTCTACTGGTTTTGGGGTTTTTTTGTTGTTCTTTTTCTAGATCTTTGAGCTTCGAGATTAGGTTGTTTCTTTGAGTTCTTTCTTGTTTCTTGATGTGAGCTTCTATTGCTATATATTTTCCTCTTATTACTGCTTTTGCTGCATCCCATACATTTAGGATATTGGTGTCCTCCTTGTCATTCAATTCAAAGAATTTTTTAATTTCTTCTTTGATCTCCTCATTAGTCCAGTGGTCTTCCAGTAGTGTGGTTTTTAATCTCCATGTCTCAAGGTATTTTTAATGAATTTTTTTGTGTCTTCATTAACCTATTTGTCATTCAGTAGTCTGTTGTTAAGTATACACGTATTATATTAATTCCTTTTTTAATTTTGGTAGTTAACTTCTAGTTCAACACATTTATAGTCAAAGAAGATAAGATGTATGCTTTCAGTCTTGGTGAATTTGTGTTGTGACTCAGTATGTGGTCAAGAGTGACCCATGTGCCCTTAGAAAAATGTATATTCATCTTACTGGAGATGAAATTCCCTAAAAATAGCTATTAAACCTATGCAGTCTAGTTCTTTCTTTAGGGCAATTATGACCTTATTTATTTTGTTTTGCTGATCTGCATATTGGTGAGAGCTGGATGCTGAAGTCTCCAAACACATAAGTGTTTTCTCCAATATCTGTGTTCAAATTCAGGAGTAATTATGTTATGTATTTTGGTGCTCATTATTTTGGTGAGTATATATTTTGATGAGTGTGATATCTTCCCAGTGTACTCTTCCCTTAATCAGCATATACTGTCTATCCCTGTCTCTTATTACCTTTCTAGCTGGAAATTTATCTTATCTAAGTATGGCTATCCCTGCCTTCCTTGGGATGCTATTCTCTTGCAGAGTTGTTTTTCAGTCTGTGTTTATCCTTTGAACTTAGGTGTGTTTCATTGTTTCCTGGAGGCAGCAGAAGATTGGATTATGTTTTCTAACCCAGCTAGATAATACTCTGTGTGTTTTTATTGGTGATTCCAGTCCATTGAAGTTTAGAGTGATTATTGATATATAAAGGTCTGCTACTGCCATTTTCCACCTTTGTTTTGTGGTTCTGTTTAATTGTGTGTTCCATTCTTTGTGTTTATTCCTCTTTCGTTTAAATTCTTTTTTTTTTTTTTTTAAGATTTATTTATTTATTTTATACAAGAACTGGGGTACAGGCCAGATGCGTGGGAGGGTGAGAGGATTCACCAGAGACTGAGTGGGGAACAGAACAGGCAGACTGACAAAATACACTGCTGAGGGGAGCAGCAGGAGTGATAGGAGAGGTCTGCCGTGCCATGTGGGATCCTCACTGGCTGGCCAGGATCGAACTGGCCCTGCAGAGACTGCGGAAAGCTTCACAGCACTGCACTCAACCGCCTGCGCCATCAGGGGAGACCCTCTTTGGTTTAAATTCTAAAGCTCCTTTTTAATATTACTTGGAGGGGGCTGAGTGGTTGCAAACTCCCTAAGATTCGGTTTGTTTAAGAGGGCCTTTATTTCTTTATCATATCTGAAGGTGAGCTGTGTAGGATAGAGTATTTTGGGCTGGAAAATTTTTTCTTGAATTATTTTGAACATGTCACTCCATTCTCACCTTGCCCATAGTGTTTCTTCAGAGCAGACTGACATTAGCATAATCAGTACTTCTTTGTAGGTTATCTGCTTAAACCCCCTTATTTAGCATCATTGTTTTTTCTTTACATCAGACTCTCTGGAAGTTTTAAATTTTACTGCTATGTGACCTGCTGCAGGAGTTCTATTGTTTAGGTTACTTGGAATTCTTTTAGCTTCTGTATTTCTATGTTCAACTCCTTCTTCAAATTTGGGGAATATTATTCCATTATTTCTAGTAATTTTACAGTTCTCTTCTCTCTTTTCCTTCTGGGATGCCTGAATTTTGTATTTCCTCTCCTCATGGTGACAGATAAATCTCAAAGTGTTGTTTTACATTTTTTTCCTTTGTATCTCTTTTTAACTTTTGCTTCTTTCCTCCTTTGCATCTTGGAGATCATCAATTTGCTTTTCCAGTTGGTTTATTCTACTTTTGATTTTCTCCAGAATTTTTCATCTCCTCCCTTGATCTTTCCACATCCTGTAACTCCATAATTTCTGTTGAGTGTTTCATTTTCCATTTCCTGTTCCTTGATTGTGTTTTTCATGGCATCCATTTACTTTTCTGAGTTTTCTTTCAAACTCCAAACCGTTTTTCTGACTTTTCCTTGTATTATTCCAACTTTACAATGATAAGTAAAAAAAGTTCTTCCATAGCTTTGTGGTTTTTAAGTTTTGTTTTCTCTCTATGGTATATTGCTCCCCAGGGGACTTGCTTAGCCATTTTTTTTTTTATTTGTATTTTTTGTTTGTTTTGGGTTTGCTCTGTTGAAGTTAGGGCGTTTTGCTTGTGTGGGTCCTGTCCTCCTGCTTGCCATTTACTACTTGAAATGCTTTCACCCCAGTTTTATTGAAAATCTTTCACACTAGGAGTCTGCATATTTTTGCCTTTGTGTGGTAGGGGACTTGACCCCATTTAGAGCATGCACCCCTTAACAGTTTGAGAGCCCTGGGTACCCCTTGGTAGCATGCTAACAAAAGATTCTTGGCTTTTGTTTTGAGTAACATAGGGGACCTGGGATGGCTTTTATTGATGCAGTGGCATGATCTGAGTTGGGTTAAAAAAATAATTACTTTGATGGTTGTGGCGGGCAAGTACAGAGGAAGTAAGCCCAATTGGGGAGAGTGTTAGATTTCTAGGACCACCTAACTAATTGACAGGGGGAAAAAATCTGAGTAGCTAAAAACTAGAGGAATTTATTCTTTCATAGTTCTCGAGGCAAACATCCGAAATCAGGGTGATAGTACAGTTGTCTCCTTCTGGAGCTCAGAGGAGAAACCAACCCCCCACCTCTGTTTCTAGTGGTAGCCTATAATCCTTGGCATTCCTGGGATTGCATCCTTATTGTTCTAGCTTCTGCCTCCCTCTTCACATGGCCTTTCTCTCTGTTAGTACCTCTCATTCTATCTTTTATTCAAAGGCTCATGGTTTTAACACTATTTTTGCTCAGGCTACATTTTAAGACCCTTAATTACACTGGTAAAGATTATTACACCAAGAAAATCACATGCTGAGATTTTTGGTGAACATATATTTGGGGGACCACTACTCAATCCAGTACAGGGGGTGTGTGAATAATTCAGATAAAAAATGTTAGGATACAATGGGGGCCTCCCTGGTGGTGCAGGGGGTTAAGACACAACTTTTGAAGCTATCCACAGCCACTGCAGCATGATTTCGATTCCCTGGCTGGCCAGGGAGCTCCCCACATGGTGCAGCAGACCTCTCCTGACTCACCCGCTGCTCCCCTCAGCAGTGTGTTTCAGCCAATCTGCCTGTTCTGTTCCCCACTCTGTGTCTGGTGAATCCTCTCACCCCCCACACCTTTGGCTTGTGCCCTAGTTCTTGTATGCATAAATAAATAAGTCTTTACAAACATGTTAGGCTACAATGGGGATAACTCTCATTCTGAGATCCTTGAAGGCAAAGTGGGGGGTATATCTATTTTATTATTTTATATGCCCCCAAATAACCCCTGGTACATGTGAGGGACTCAATAAACCTGTGTTACAGCCACCACTCATCAGAAGACATCAGCAACAGACCAAGGTTAGGAAATCCCCTTGCTGCACTGTGGTATGTCAGCCTAGCACAGACCCTTCAGTCTATGCTGGACCCTCAGTGACTTCTCCTTCCCACATCTAGCCTCAAATAACCCTGTCACTTCTCAAGTTCACACTTTTAGTGCTAGCTTAATTCTCTACAAGAGCTCATTATCCTAAACTTTTTATCAATTGACCAACTCCCAGAGGAACATTTCCAATTGTATTCAACACAATAAAAAATTGTTAGCATAGGGCCTCCCTGGTGGCTCAAGGTGTTAAGACACAACCTATGAAGCTGTCCGCAGCCACTGCAGCACAAGTTCAATCCCTGGCCAGGGAGCTACCCACATGGCACACTGACTCTCCTGACTCACCCGCTGCTCCCCTCAGCAGTGTACTTTGGTCAATCTGCCTGTTCTGTTACCTACTCTGTCTCTGGTGAATCCTCTTCCCCTACCCACACCTCTGGCCTATACCCCAGCTCTTGTATGCATAAATAAATAAATCTTTAAAAAATCGTTAGCATACTGCAGCTATAATACCTCCATATTTTAATTGAATAATGTGTATTGTCTGAATACCCTAAAACTCATTAGGAAGCTAAGGATATTTTATCTTCCTAATTGTGCTTGTCTGGGGCTAACACTAAAGTGATAGTTACAATCTATGCTGAAGTTTCTTTCCCTCTCATTTGTGGTTTCTCTCTGAATTGGGGGAGAGCCCATTCCATCCCTTAATTCCATAAAGAATCCATGTTTTTTATTCAGAATCATCATTTCTGGAGGTCCCTCTTAGGAAAAAAGTTCTCAGACTTGACTGCATATAGGAATCCCCTGGGGGATTTTAAAAGTACAGATTCCTGAGACCTGTCTTAGAGATTTTGATGTGGTTTAAATGGGATGTTACTGAGAATGTGCATTTGTCAAAACTCTCATGATTCTAAAATGCAGTGAAGTTTGAGAACCAATGTCTTTGTAGAGCATGAAGGACAAGCTTCAGCTGATATCAATTATTGATTTTAGAGAGGCCCTTTGTTTGTGTCTGCACTTTTTGTGTGTGAAAAAAAAAATTAAGCTAGAAAATTCTACAGGGAATTCCCCAATGCCAAACCCACAAGTTACTTTAGGGCCAGCTGTTGTCATATACCAATCACAGTCAGGAATTATAAGAAGGAATTTGTCTGAAAGTAACCTTTCCCCACCCCACCACCCAACTTGGAATTTTATGGTTTTAGCACAATTTTTGCTCAGGCTACAATAAGTGACTTTTTCAGTTTCAGAAGAGATGGCATGCAAAAATTAAAGTAGCCTGACAATATTTTTCATTACACAAACTTTAGATAGGATAAGACTGTACTTTTAAAGTTAAGTTCTGAGATCAAGGAATAGTTAGATCTGCCAATTATGGCCATTTCTAATTTTCTTCAGACATTTAAATGTAGTGGTACCTAGAAACTTGTGCTTCTTAGCACAAATGTACCAAGATTCTTAGAAAGAGGGAGGGGAGAGTCTGGCATGTGTCTACCAGAGAATACTGAAATTCAGTAGTATGTGGGATGCTAATGGAATTTCATAGTTTCAAGGTTTCTAGGTACTACAAAGTGCCCTCAAGTACAAAACAATTATGTCAGCTGTGGCTTTCTATTAATAACTCTTTTTAAATAAAATTGGACACAAATTAACCAAAGCAAATGTTAGGAATTTTCCAATTGTTCTGGATATACCTAATTAGTCAAGAAATCATGTGGCACAATTCCCAGTCTCAATCAGGGGCTCTAACTCTCGGGGTTCTGCTAGGCTCATGAAGACCTCACTAGCCTCAGCATGGAAGACACTGTGCCTTTAGGAGTTTAAATGGTCACCTTAGGAGGTGCCCTTGTTCCTCATCAACCCTGGGGGATCTGTGATGTAGGAAATACCCATAAAAATTTGCAGTGTAGGCCAGAGATGCAAGGGTGAAAGAATTCAGCAGTAACAGTGGAAAACTGAAAGGGGGGTGGGGGTGTATTGAAATACACTGCTGAGAGGTAAGGCAGGAAAGACCATCTACCCCGAGAGAGAGTCCTGGAGACTATATTCTCCACATCAGGGCTTGGTAAGAATATCTAGCCTTGGGGGTGTCCTGACTCAAGATCCAGATCATCTACTAAGATCTGGTTCCCATGGCCATCCATCCATTCCCCTTATCCATTCAAGCCTCCCAAACTTACCTGCTGGGCAAAGAGTGGAGGCTTAACTTTTAACTTTAGTAATGATATCATGATACACAAGTGTTAATTTGCCATTGATGATAATTCAGTCAATTTAAAGTCCTAAATCCCTCTCAGGTTAATTCTTTCCTTCAAAATTTCTTCCCTTCCCTTCCCAGTGAGTATAGTGCCCATCCTCATAGAATTGGGATGGGAGTTGGGGGCTCGGTTGTGTGTTGGATTTTCCTGCTGGCTGCTGTAGGCCTTGTGGGGAATGGAAGATAATGATATGTCTTGGTATAAGTTGTTTTGCATGGAAAAATGTTGGTGTTCTCTCTACTTCTTACATTCATACTTAATTCATTCCTTAGGTTTGGGAAATTCTCAAATTATTTCTTTGGATAGGGTTTCTGCTCCTTTCTCTCTCTTTCTCTTCCCTATCTGGAGTAATTATTACATCCTTATGTTTCCTCTTCTAATTGAGTCTGCTATTTCTCATAGAGATTCCTCATTTTTCCTATGTCTTTTTTCTCTCTAATTGGGTGACTTTTACATTTGAGTCTTCTATTCCTGAAATTCTTTTTTCTGCCACTTTAATTCTATTTAAAGTGTTTTCTGTATTTGTCTTCATTTCAGTCTCTTTTTGCGTTCTTCTAATATTCCAGTCTCTGATGAAAAACTCTTTGTTCCTGTCTCTCCTTTCAGAGATCTGCTTACCTGCCTGTGTCTGACCTACTCATTCATTTAGTATTTTTAATAGTGTTGTTTTGAAATCTTTAACTGAGAGCTCTTCTATTTCTTTATCATTTATGTTTGTCCCAGGTTTTCTGTCCTTTTCATTTTGCTTTCTCATTTCTGTGTTCCTTGCTTCCTAGGCATGTGTGTTGCCATAATTGCTTTATTGTGGCTGGTTCACTGCGGGAAGGTGGAGTTTAATTTTGTTTTGTTTTGTTTTTCTCTTCTTAGTTTACTTTGGCATGAGATGTGGGCAGAAGAGGAGCCTGGGGCTTAAATACCACATTTCAGTGTGAGGAGTGTAGATGATCACTTCTGCCTGATCTTATTTCTCTCTACAGCAAGTTGTTGGCTGCTTTGGTTGTCTTAACTTCCCACTCCACCTCTTCATTTTGGTTCCTATCTTTTTGCTGTGCAGAAGATTTTTAGTTTGATATACTCCTCATTGTTTATATTTTTGTTTGTTTCCTTGGTGCTTGGAATGAAAACACAAAGAAATTTTTTGAAGTTTATGCCATGGAGTATTTTGCCTATGTTTTCTTCTATGCATTTTATAGTTTCGGGTCTTAAATTCAAGTCTTACCAATTTTGATTTGATTTTTATGTGTAGCATGAGATAATGGTCTCATTGTTTCCTTTTGCATGTGGCAGTCCAGTTTTCCAAATATATTCATTGAAGAGGCTGTCTTTGCTCCAATGCTTATATATTCTTCCTCCTTTGTATAGATTAGTTGTTCATTTATGTGTGATTTTATTTCTGTTCTTCCAACTCCATTCCATTGGTATCTGTCTTTTTTTGTTGCAGTATTATACTGTTTTGATTATTATGGCTTTACAGTATAGTTGGAAGTCTGAAGTGTGATACCACCATTTCCCCGCTTTGTAAGCAGAAGAGCTTTTGCTATTTGGGCTCTTTTGTTGTTCCATATGAATTTCAGTAATATTTGTTCCATTTCTTTGAAGAATACCATTGATATTTTTATTGGGATTGTGTTAAATTTGTCAATTTGGATAGATGACCATTTTGATAATGTTGACTCTTCCAACCCAAGAGCAAGGAATATCTTTTCATTTTTTTGTGTATTCTTCTATTGCTTTTAATAATGTTTTATAGTTTTCCTTATATAGGTCCTTCACCTCCTTTGTTAGGTTTATTTCCAGGTATTCATTTTTGTTATGTAAGACTTTAAATGGAATGGTTTGTTTTATTCTTCTTCTGGCTCATTGTTTGTATACAGAAAGACAATTGATTCTTATTTTTTTCATTCCTTTTCTTTAATTTTAAATTTATATAATTTTACATCATTGTTCATTTATATGTATTTTTTACATTATTGTTCATTTTTAAACAATATTTTCTTCCCTCCCCCCCAAGTGTAGTCTCGATAGAATTTCCTTCACCAATGCACCTGTGCACCATCACCTCAGTCCCCTGTGCTCCTCCCTCCCTCTGATCTCTCTCCCTCCTCTTCTCCTGCAGGAGTCTCTGGTCTATAATTGCCCATTTTTGTTTTGTTGTGTTTTGTATTGTTATTATTTTTTCTTCTGATGTCTTATTTGGTTCCCCTAAATTCTTGCTATAAGTGAAATCATCTAATATTTTTCTTTTCCTTCTGACTTATTTCACTGAGCAATAATTCCATCTAGCTCCATTCATGACAACTGATTCTTATTTATGTTGATTTTGTAGCCTGCTATTTTGCTGAATAAATTTATTTCTTTAGTTACTTTTCCCATAGAGTCTTTTGGGTTCTCTATGTAAATTATCATGTAATCTGCAAATAATGATAATTCCAATTCTTTCATAATTTGGATTCCTCGTACAGCTTTCTCTTGCTTAATTGCTCTAGATAGAATTTCTAATATTATGTTGAATAGTAATGGTGAGAGTGGACATACTTGCCTTGTACCAGATCCAGTGGAAAGGCTTTCAGTTTTTCACCATTGAGAATGATACTCTGTGTTTATTATATATGGTTTTTATTATGTAAAATATCTTTCATTAATTCCCAGATTTTTAAGGGTTTTCCTCATAAATAGATTCTGAATCTTATGAAATGTTTTCTTGGCATATACTAATATGATCATATGGTTTTTATCTTCCTTTTGTTGATGTGATGATTTAAATTGATTGATTTTCAGATGTTGAATCATTCTTGTGTCCCTGGAATAAATCCCAATTGGTCATGGTGTGGAATCCTTTTAATGAATTGTTGGATTCATTTTGCAAATGTTTTATTGAGGATTTTAGCATCTGTCCATCAGGGAGATTGGCCTTTAGTTTAGTTTAGTTTATTGTTGTGTTGTCATTGTTTGTTTTTGGTATTTGTGTAATGTTTACCTCATACACGTGGATATTGGGACATATGTATTTGGACATATTCCTTCTTTCTCAATTCTGTGAAATAGCTTGAGCAGGATAGGTATTAGTTAATCCTTGAAAGTTTGGTAGAACTCACTTGTGATGCCATCTGGTCCTGGACTTTTTTTTTTTTTATGATTTACCTATTTATGCATACAAGAACTGGGATGTAGGCCAGAAGTGCAGTGGGTGAGAGGATTCACCAGAGACAGAGTGGGGAACACAACAGGCAGATCTATTGAAATACACTGCTGAGGGGAGCAGCAGGTGAGACAGGAGAGGTCTGCTGTGCCATGTGGGTTAGCTCCCTGGCTGGGAATCCAACTCATGCCGCAGAGGCTGGCAATCGATTGATAGCACTGACACTTAACCCCTTGCACCACCAGGGAAACCCTGGACTTATATTTTTTAAGGAGACTTTTGATTATTCTTATAATTAACATTTTTGTGATTAGTCTGTTCAGGTTTTCTATTTTTTCCCTATTCAGTCTTAGGTGGTTTTATAATTCTAAGAATTTGTCATTCTCATATAAGTTGTTGAACTGGTGTGCATATAAATGTTTATAGTAATCTGTTATTACCTTGTGAATGTCTTCAGTGTCTGTTGTAACCTCTCTCTTTTTTTTCAATCCTACTTAATGAGTCCCCCCCCCCCGCTTTTTTTCTTAGTGATGCTAGCTAGAGATTTGTTTATTTTGTTTATTTTTTTCAAAGAACCAGCTTCTGGTTTCACTAAACTTTTGGGCTCTTTTTTATTTATATTTACTTGTGCTATAATTTTTTTTATTTTTTCCTCCTTTTTACTGGCTTTGTATTTTCTCATTCATCTTTTTCTAGTACCTTGAGCTGAGAGACTTGAGGTCTGTTTGGCTTTTTTATTGAGGCTCTTTCTTGATGTGGATTTTTCTTCTTGTCAGTCTGTGTTGCTATATACTTACCTCTTAGTACTGCTTTAGCTGCATCCTTTGTTTTCTGGAAGGCTGTGTCCTCACTGTCATTTCTCCTGAGGTATTTTTTGATTTCTTAGATTTCCTTGTTGATCCAGTGTTCTTTCAGTACTGTGTTTATAAGTCTGCATGATTAGATGCTTTTTCCTGCTTTTTAAAGTTGATTTCCAGTTTGATATCTTTATTTTCTGTGAAGATACTTCATATGATTTCAGTCTTCATGGAATTTGTTATTTGTCTTATGACCCAATATTTAGTCAAATGTGGAGAATATCCTATGTGCACCTGAAAAAAATGTGTATTCTAATTTTCTGGGTCCTATAGGTGTCTATTAGGTGCATATGGTATTATTCTTTTTTAAAACCTGTTATGTCCCCTTTTTATTTTGTCTCATTGATTAGTCCATTTGGTGAGAGTTGGGTATTGAAGTCTTATTCCACAAATGTGTTATTTCCAAGGTTTGTTTTCACTGTTGCCTAATGAATTTTGTTGCTCCTTCATTTGATAAGCATAATTTGATGAGTCTTATGTCCTCCTGATGTTTTGTTCCCTTAGTCATTATGTTGTGTCCATCCCTGTATCCTGTTAACGTTTTTAACTAGAAATCTATTTTTATGCAATTATGGTGTCCTGACCTACTTTGGGTCCCATTAACTTGTAGGATTGTTTTCTAACTCTTTACCTTGAGCCTATGTTTATCTTTGGAGCTCAGGTAAATATCCTAGACACAGCAGAATATTGGTTTCTGTTTTCTAATCCAACCAGATATTCTTTTATTTGGTGAGTTTGTCTGTTAACATTTAGAACAATTATTGGTAAATGAAAGGCTGTTGCTTCTATTTTGTCTTTAGTTTTGTGGTTGTCTTATTTCTTTTTTCAGGGGTGTGTGTGTGTGTGTGTGTGTATGTATGTGTGTGTTTCTCCATTTACCTTAGGTATTAGAGTTCCTTTTAACAGTTATTGGAGGGAAGGGTCTAGTTTTTGCAAACAACTTCAGTTATTTATTTTTTCTGAAGAGCCCTTATTTCTGCCTCATATATAGTGAAGAACCTTGCAAAATAGAATATTCATGGTTGACAATTTTTATTTTGAACTTTTTCAATCATGTCTTTCTAGTCTCTCCTTGCCTGCAGTGTTTCTTCTGAGAAGTCTAATGTTAGCCTGATCTGGATTACTTTATTGGTTATTTGCTTCTTCCCTCTCACCAACTTCAATATTTTCTTTCTTAGCCTAGAACTCTAGGACGTTTCATCACTCATTTTGTTTAGGTACCCTGTTGTTTTTACTTCCTTGATTTATATATTTATTTTCTTTACCAGGAAGTTTTCTTTTATTATTTCTTTAAATGTGTTTTCTGTCCCTTTTTGTCTGCCTTCCACTTCTGGAATACCTGTTATTATTATACCGCCTTTCCACATAGTTTAAGATAGTTTATGAAGTGTTTCTTCTTTTTTTCTTACTTTATTTCTGTTTTTCTTCTTGTATCTTTCTTCTTTGTAAAGTCCTATCCTCAAGTTCATTGATTTTCACTCTTCCATCTGTTTTATTCTACTTACATAGCTTGCTTGCTTTTCTTTTCTTCCTTCCTTCCTTCCTTCTTTCCTTCTTTCTTTCTTTCTAAAGGTTAACAAAAGGTCTATTTACAAGGGAAGGGTAGAAAAGAGGGAGATAAACAGGTTCTCTCAACCTTGATCCCAAATTGTTTCAATAGCAAATCTACTTTTAAACCATAGTACCTATTTTTGCATAAAATCACAGGGCAGAATAACTAAACAGCAAGTTTAGCTGGCTTTGTTGGAATAATCTATAAAGGATCAGAGCGAACTCTTGACATCCAGTCCTTGTAGGCTTCAAGAACAAAGTTGGTCTTATCAGATTCTACCTGGGCTTCCTCTTCTCAAGGGTAGCAGGGCTTTTTCCAGGTTGTACAGTCCTCCCCATGGAGGCAGCTTCCTCACCTCCCTTGGAGGTCTCTGGAACCTATGGACAAAACAACAGGTTCTCCTCTTCTTGGTTCAGCTCTGTTTCAACTTCCTGGAAGATTCTATTCAACTTCCAATGGAATCTTCCATTCAACTTCCTGGAAGATTCCATTCAGTGGAATCCATTGAATTCCATTGAATTCCATTCCATTCAAAGCCACACAATGACACTCATGTCCAATTGTTTTAGCTTAAGCAGACAAAATCTGTATACATCCATAGCTTTCTATAGTGTTTTTCATCACCTCTTTTAATCTTTTTCTATCCAGGAACTCCTTTATTTCCTTCTTTAGAATGTCATTTCAATCTTCTGTTTGTTGATGTTGTTTCTCAGGACATCCATTTGTTTCTCTGAATTTTCTTGCATAACCTTAATCTGCTTTTCAGCACCATCTCTGAGTAGTTCGAATTTCTTTAGGATGGCCAACTTGAATTCTATCTCTGATAGTTGGATCAGATCATCTCTGTCTTTATGGTTGGCTTCTGGAGATATATTCTCTCACTGTGGTGTTATATTTCCTTTAAGACTTCTGGGGCCGGGCCTCCCCGGTGGCGCAGCGGTTGAGCGCTGGGTTGCGAAGCTGCCCGCGGCCTCTGCGGCGCCGGTTCGATCCCCGGCTGCTCCCCGGCCACCAGAGGAGGGTCCCACATGGCGTGCAGACCTCTCCTGCCGCCCGCTGCTCCCCTCAGCAGTGTACTTCGGTCCTTCTGCCTGCTCTGCTCCCCGCTCTGGCTCTGGTGAATTCTCTCACCCTCCCGCGCTTCTGACTGTACCCAGTGCATGTATAAACAAAACAAACAAACCAGCAAACAAATAAATAAAGCATGCCTCTATAAAAAAAAAAAAAAATTAAAAAAAAAAAATTAAGACTTCTGGGGCCATTGGTTGTGTTATTTCATCTCCCCATTTTTGTTTTTTTTTTCAGGACTCATTGCTATGGGTTTGACCTCTGCTAAGCATATCTCCATCTCTCCCACACTGGACTGGGGCACTCACTGGGGGGCAGAGGTCATATTATTGGAAAGGACCCTCTGTAGCCAACTTGGGGCCTTCACTGAATCCCGAGGCACAAATAGGTGAGCCTAGGATAAGGATTTCTTCCAAGAAAGTGACTGCATATTTCTCTGATAGATGGGCCCTGCATGGCTAGGACTGGGATATCCACTGTCTTTCAAAGTTATGGTGGCTGGTTCCAGGGTCAGGGGACTTTCAAGAATGTGAATGAGGTTCACTGATGTTAGGCAAGACTGCATGCAGCCCAAACTGGTATGTGTGCCTGCTCTTCAGGCACTGATAGCTGGACCCAGGGTCAGAGGAGCTTTTTGTAGTGTGGGCTAAAGATCACTGTTGACACACATGCCTCTGGATAGCCCAGACTGTGCTGTGTGCCAACTCAGCATGCAGCAACACTAATGGCTGAGCCCATGGCTTAGAGTCTGCTATGTTGGAGGCGGCCACCCTGCGTAGTAAGCGGAAGGGCCTTGACCCGAGTCTCTAAGGCATGTGAAAACACATGCGTCTCGGAGGAAAACCTCTGAGTGACAGGACTTGGTGTTGAGAGCCTGGAAAGTGACCTGCGTGGAGTCGGGCTTGTACATCTCCACAGCCTGAGAATAATAAAATGGAGAGATCCTGCGCAGTAAGCAGAAGGGCCTTGACCTGAGTCCCTAAGGCATGTGAAAACACATGTGTCTCGGAGGAAAACCTCTGGGTGACAGGACTTGCTGTTGAGAGCCTGGAAGTGAACTGCGTACATCTCCACAGATTGACAACAACAAAATAATGAGCGAACTTCCCAGGCTCAGGCTAGGAGGCGATAAGATTATGTGTGTGAGAACTAACCGCCTGGTATCCTACTGTCTGAAGTAAATAGATAATAGTAAGAAAATAGACTAATCATTCATACGTGTTATCATTATGTGGTATGCTTTGATGTTACACCTGCTACAATTAAAATAGTATATAATAAGCACTAAGACAATAAAGATTTGCTGCATGCTGGACATGACAGTCCCCCATGTCTGATTTCCTTCACCATCGCGGGTCAGGACTCACTAGAAGTCCACAAGTGGTGCCCGAATATAGGGACCTGAAGTTAATACCTCCCACCGAGAGTGATGAGGTGGCTTGAAGTTAATACCTCCCACCCGGAGTGACGAGGTGGCATGAAGTTAATACCTCCCACCCGGAGTGACGAGGTGGCCTGAAGTTAATACCTCCCACCCAGAGTGACGAGGTGGTGGCAGCGGCGGGTGATAGTTTACAAAAGGTGGTGAGTAAACAAGGGGAAAATAACAGAATGGGGTATTCTTCTCATCTTCCTACTTTTGCTTCTCTGTTGAAATATTTATTGGCTGAAAATGGGGCAAAAGTCCCACTCTCTCAAATTCTTGAATGTTTGAATGTTGTGACTGAATTTAATTTTTGGTTTCCTGATACTGGTACTTTTGATATTGAAACAAGGGACCAGGTCCAAGAGACAATGGTCCGGAAACATAAGCAGGGGGAGCAGATCCCTGTAAAGTTTTGGTCCACATGGGCTATACTTAGAGTAGCTATGTTAGCTGTCGATGGAAAACTCCGTCCTGACGCAGCCGTTTTGGTTCAAACGGCACAGGAATCTTTACATAAGTATGACCTTGATGATGACACTCTGGCTAAGGCAGCTCAAGCTGTTCAGCAATCTCTAGAAGTTGTGATGATGATGTTCCTTTGCAAGAATCCAATAAGGGTGATCAAGGGGCTCAGCCTTTTGTTGTAGCTCCTGCTAATAATTCTGCCAAACCTTTTTCAAATATGTCACCAGAGGAGTGGTGTTCAATGTTGCAGCCTTCCCTTAAACAGGGTCGAAGACAGTGCTCAGGTCTCAAATCAGCTGTGGAGAATTTATGAGAGTTTACTTTAGGGGGTTCAACTTCTCAGGGACTTCAAATCAGGTCTCCAGTCCTTCTTCATGAGGAGGAGGAAATAAAAACAACAAGGTCTCATGAAATTCGGCCTGAGGATGTGTCTTTACCTGACACTGGGGAGGAGGCTAGGTTCCCCCCACTAGAGTTTTGCCATTTGCTCCTTTTAAGAAAAAATAAAAAGAAAAAAGGTCTTTCTAAATAATAGTATTCAAAGTTCATTCACAATTGTTAAAGTGAAAGAAAACGGTTAAATTTGACTATATGAGGCTATATGACTATAATATGACTAAAAGGTTTTTATTAAAATAGTATAAGCCCACTGCAGCAGGCAGGTGGGGGCTGCCCCTGGTCTCAACAAGCAGCTGCCTGCATTTTTTTTTTCCAGTGTTGGGATCACTGGCAGGTCTCTACTGCCTTCCCATTGTGGAGGACTGGACTTTCCTTTTGTCCACCTTAACAAACTATTTTGGTTCATTCTAGAAAAAAAAAGTTCTATTTCCCTGGGTGTTTCTCATTTTAAAGTCTACATTGTTTAAGGTAAAAACTGTGGAGTAACTTTGGACTTGCAAACAAACTATACAAAATGTTTATTGGTAAAATAAAAGCTTTTAAATTTACTTATTAGACCTATAAAAGGTTACGTTTCTTGTTAAAACTAATTAACCTGGTAAAATATACAGTATTAATACAGACATTTTTGAGCTAAATTCTAAACCTCAAATTTTGATAAAAGCCTACAAACAGGCAGACTGTAAAACTTTACCTCTTCTCCTGTTCTCAAGATAACAGTGTTCTTTTATGTTTTAAAATATGCCCGTTCCCAGTGAGATAATGTGTTAACAACCTAAAGCCAAAAAATCATTTCTTAAAAATATTAACTCCCAAAATATTTTCTCATCAAAAAAGTTAGTAAAAACTCCCGTGACTGCTGTGGTCTCGAGCCCAAGGTTTTTGGTAATAATTAAGATTAGATACTTATTCTGTGTACAGATTTTAGCTGTTAACTCATTAAAAACCTCAGTATCTTCACACATATTGGTAAAATAACTATGTTTTAAAATATATACACATGGCCAAAATTTTAAATGTATATCAAAAGATCTCTGTGTCTGTTTGTGTCTGCTTTTGTGTTTTTGTTTTGTTTTGTTTTTTACCTCCGGAGGACTAATCATAAACGGCGCCTATGTAAGTTCTCATAAAAACAAATTTTGAGATCATGATCCAAAATTTTTGATATACAAAAACTAGTTCAAATTTTATAATATAATTCCAAGCATATATGCATTAAGGTTATGTTAAATATTAATAATTTACTGCTTAAATGTATCTTTAAAGTGCTTTTCTTTTCTTGACTAAAAAAGGGGTGTGTGTGTGTGTGTGTGTGTGTGTGTATACTTGCATATGTAAATTTTTTGTCATATTAACTTTACCAAGTGAAACTCAGCTATACTGTTTTTAAGTCAATTTTAAAAATCTGCAATGTTTAAAGTAGCATTTTGGGGTGACAAACACACAAAGCACCTTCTTGTGTTCTGAACTACTGAAAAGAAACCACCATCATAATTTGTTGAATGTAAAAAACAGAGAAAAAGCTAAAATTAAGGGTATGTAGTAAGTGGTAAAAGGTTTGAGGGAAAGTTAATTTTATTTGCCTTGGTTTATAAAACCCAAATAATGGGCTTGAAGAGAAACAATGATATGTGTTGAAAATTTAACTGTATTGCATTATTTGATCAATTTATTCATTGGATGGAAAAAGACTAATTATTACTGAAGCCTGCTTTCATGTGGCCACACAGGCCATTTCAGTAAATTCCCCTCGGAAATCAGAAATCGCTTCTAGAGAAACGAATTCTCCTAATGCTGCAGCTCCTCCTGAAACCTTATGTTCCCAGCTTAAAAAAAATTAAGTTATGTACATGTTTCTGTAGACACCTTTTCTCATTTGATTATGGCTACAGCGAAAACCGGAAAAGCCTTTAAAAATGTGTCTCAACATTTAATGTTTTGCTTTGCTTGTGCAGAAAAGCATAAACTATTAAGACAAATAATGCACCTGATTACACCTCCTTTGCCTTCAAAAATTTTTTTAATTCATTTAACTTGTGGGAGAGGCTATGCTTGTATTTTTCTACAGGACACTGTTTGATTTGCCTTTAAGGTGCCCTCTTTAAATAATGAACAGCCTGCCCAGCGATATCAATGGAAGGTGCTGCCTCAGGGCATGGCAAATTCTCCTACTATGTGTCAGTTTTATGTTGACAAGGCTCTAGTTAGTTCACAGCAGCGATTTCCAGATGCTCGCATTTTACATTATATGGATGATATTTTAATAGCTGCTGACAGTAACTCTGTCCTTTCTCAAGTTGTACAGTTTTTATTAATGGGACTTCCAAAGTTTGATCTTTTAATAGCTTCCGAGAAAATTCAAACCTTATCACCTTTTAAATATCTCGGTAGCCTTGTTGACCGGCACACTGTGCGACCTCAATGCATGAAACTGCAACAAAAGCATTTAAAAACCTTAAATGATTTTCAAAAGTTACTTGGAGATTTTAACTGGTTATGCCCTACATTGGGCATTCCTAATTATGCTTTAACTCATCTTTTTCAAAAGATAGAGGGCGATTCAGATTTACAAAGCCCTAGGCATTTAACCCCTGAGGCCCAAGCACAACTTTCTTTTGTGGAGCAACAAATTAAAAAACAGTTTGTTTCTCGATACCAGCCTGATTTGCCACTTAATTTATTGATTTTTGGCACTCCTCAAAGTCCTACAGCAATAATTGCACAACAGGACAAGCCACTAGAATGGATATATATTAAAAATTCAAATTATCAAACTGTAACTCCATATATTGAACTCATTGCTGAAATTATTGTTAAAGGAAGGCTCCGTGTTAAATCTATATGGGGCTTTGACCCCTCTGTTATTATTTTGCCATTTTCTTCCTCTTGGTTTCAACGAATTTTTTCCCTTGTCAGATACACTGCAGCTTGCATTGGCCGATTATCCTAATGACATTGGATGTCACTACTCTGCTGGAAAGTTATGGGATTTTCTCAAGTCTACAAAATGCATAATTTCTGATACTGTTGTTCTTGAGCCTATACCTGGAGCTCCTGTTTATTTTGTAGATGGCTCTTCTTCCGGTATTGCAGCTGCTGTGGGACCACAAATTTAATTTTCAGTCCACACCCCTTATTCATCGGCTCAACAAGTTGAATTAATTACTATATTTCATCTTTTGCAGCAACTGCCTCCTGGCCCAGCTAACATTATTACTGACTCTTTATATGTTGCCCAATTGGTTCCTCGTCTTCTTACAGGTACTTTACATTCTAAACACCCTGTTCTTGCCTCTTTGTTACAGCAGCTTCGATCAGCGCTGCGATCTTATGATTATCCTCTCCATATTGCACATATTCGTGCACATTCTGGCCTCCCTGGACTTCTATCTCGAGGAATGAAACAGCTGATGCATTAACCACACAAATTTTTCCCGTGTTTTCTTCCCCAGAAAAAGAGCATGCTGTTCTACACTCCAATGCTTTTCGGTTACCTTCTGCCTATCATATTCCTTTACATCAAGCTCGTTGTATCCTCCAGAGATGTTCTGCCTGTGCACCATATCTATGCCAGACCTCTCCAGCTGGAAGTAACCCACGCAGTTTGTGCCCTAATCAGATCTGGCAGATGGATGTCACCCATTTCCCTGCTTTTCGCCCTTTATCATATTTACATGTTACTGTTGATACCTTTTCAGGGTTTTTGTGGGCAACAGCCCAGTCAGGGGAAGCCTTTGTTCATGTTCAAACTCATTTATTTTCTTGCTTTGCTGTTATGGGCCTTCCCACGAAACTCAAAACAGACAATGGTCCTTCTTACACTTCGCGTCGTTTCTTTGATTTTTGCAGGGAATGGCAGATTCTTCATCTTACAGGCATTCCTTACAATCCTCGTGGCCAAGCCGTTGTTTAACGTTCTCATCGTACTTTAAAAACATTGCTTTCCTCTTTAATTATAAACAGAAAAGGGGGAGCACAGGGAGGATGACATCACTGGATACAAGAAACCCTGTTATCAGCTCTTTTTACTTTAAACTTTCTGAATGTACCACAGGGGGACCCTGTAACACACAGCAGTAAGCATTTTGCCGCTCAACCAGCACGCAGTGTGCAAGAACCAGTATGGTTAAAAACCCCAGAAACAAATGAGTGGGAGGCAGGGGTGATGATTTTAAAGGGAAAAGGCTATGCTTCTGTCATTTTAGATGGATCCTGTGAAACAATTTGGACACCTCTTTGGCTTGTCCGGTCCCGGATCCCGGCCATCCAAGAGACCACCCCAGACTCTGGATGACAATACCATGAGAGACCCTCCGGCCACTTCTCAGCCACTACAATGGGAGACACAGAAGCCATTGATCCAAGGCATGGCCCGTCTTTCAATGAAAAGAAAAAGGAAGGCCACCAATAGTCCTGTTGCACCCATTACATGGGGCAGTGTCAAAGCACTCAGCAATCACGGTGAACAAGTTCTCCGCAACCAGGGAGCTCCAATTAACCCGGAAAATATGTTCCTTGCTATGGTGGCAGTTATCACGTGCGCCTCTGTGGTAGGTGCCAACTATGCATATGTATATTGGGCATACATTCCACACCCCCCATTGCTACAGGTGGTGGAATGGGGACACATTGGGCCTGTCGTCTTCACCAATATGGACTCATGACTTGGCATGATGGAGGTATGGCACCCCCGAGACCTCGCTTGTCGCTTGCTTCTGGATGGTGGGGACCTGAACAATGGGACTTTTGGAAGCTAATAGTCGCCACCACCCTTATGCAATTTTGGAAAGGCAACTTCTCGGGAACATCACGTTCTGTGTCTCATTATCACTTTATATATAATACCAGTTTCTATATACAAGCCTGTGTTCGATTCCCTTATGTAATAGCTATTGGCACTGTTTCCTTTGATGAAAAAGTTAAAACTGTAACATGTAATGACTGCTCTTTATACTCCTGTGTTAACTCATCGGCTAAGTTTAAGATTAGCGGACACTCTCATTGTGTTAAAAGCTAGAACACATTTGTGGCTGCCTGTGAACCTGACTCGACCCTGGGAGGAGTCTCCAGTGACTGGGACATTACTTAAGGTGATTGGGAAACTCCGCCGCCGCACTAGATGTTTTGTGGAATGGCTTGTGCTTGCCATACTTGGACTGATTGCAATCACAACTATGGCAGCGGTTGCAGGAGTGGCACTTCATACTGCAGTACAGACTCATGATTTTGTTGCTAATTGGTCTCATGACTCTCGACTCCTCTGGCAACAACAAGTCCGCATTGATGAAGATTTACAAAAAACGAGTGGGAGAGTTACAACAAACTAATAATTGGGTGATCAATTTATAACTGTGCAATAACAAATTGTTACATTGTGATTGGAATGTTAGTACTTATTGTGTAACTCCTGTGCAATTTAATAATGTTTCTACTTCATGGTCTCAAATTCAGCATCACCTTAACTGTGTTCACGGTAATTTGTCTTTGGATGTAAAGTCTTTGCAAAATCAAGTACTTCAATACTTTTCTAAAAAATTGCCTACAAATTCTATTGATGGTTTGGCTGAGGGTATTGCCAATGCTCTAAAGGGTATGGACCCTCGTTCATTTAATCAAAGTCTGACTCATAGTATTGGGAGTGGAATTATAGCGATACTAATATGTACTTTGTTGTTTGGAATAGGGTACTACTGCCTCAGACGATGGACAAGCCTCCGGTTCGACTCAGCTAAATTGATTCTTAAATTATTAAAGACAAAAGGGGGAGATGTTGGAGGAGGCCACCCTGCGTAGTAAGCGGAAGGGCCTTGACCCGAGTCTCTAAGGCATGTGAAAACACATGCGTCTCGGAGGAAAACCTCTGAGTGACAGGACTTGGTGTTGAGAGCCTGGAAAGTGACCTGCGTGGAGTCGGGCTTGTACATCTCCACAGCCTGAGAATAATAAAATGGAGAGATCCTGCGCAGTAAGCAGAAGGGCCTTGACCTGAGTCCCTAAGGCATGTGAAAACACATGTGTCTCGGAGGAAAACCTCTGGGTGACAGGACTTGCTGTTGAGAGCCTGGAAGTGAACTGCGTACATCTCCACAGATTGACAACAACAAAATAATGAGCGAACTTCCCAGGCTCAGGCTAGGAGGCGATAAGATTATGTGTGTGAGAACTAACCGCCTGGTATCCTACTGTCTGAAGTAAATAGATAATAGTAAGAAAATAGACTAATCATTCATACGTGTTATCATTATGTGGTATGCTTTGATGTTACACCTGCTACAATTAAAATAGTATATAATAAGCACTAAGACAATAAAGATTTGCTGCATGCTGGACATGACAGTCCCCCATGTCTGATTTCCTTCACCATCGCGGGTCAGGACTCACTAGAAGTCCACACTGCTACTTTTATTAAAACAACATCTGAGCAAATACATGCTGCACTTGGGTTGGCAATATCCCAGTAGTCATGCCATAATGTAAGAAAAGAGTAATGAAGGGAGTTTATAAATGTGAGTGTAGTCATCAAACACATAGATAGCATGTTTATTTAAACAAGTAGGGTAACAAGTGAAAGTGTAGAGGTGAGAGTAAGAAACTTGGTGGGGGAAAGCATAAGAGGCTGTACTGTCTGGGGTTGCACATCTAAGACATGAATAAAAAATAGCTTGGTTAAATTGGAGAAATATATGGAGTACAATTATTTATTCTCTCTTTATGTATCCACTACCCTTGCAATTTGGATTGCCATGATTTGGCTTAAAGAATCCATAATTTTAACACATCTTAACCTGACTAAGAAATTTCTGTTATGATTGCATTTCTAGGCTGCCATATTTTGGTGGTATGAGCCTAGACTTTCACATTAGCTTTCTTCATCTATAATGGGGCAATGATATTAACCTTGTGGGATTTTTACAAGAATTAGAAAAGAAGCTACATGTGAGGGCCTGAAACAATAGCTTCTGGATTTCAGGTCCAGGTAATTTGCCAGCCTTTACTGTCTCATCCATGACATTATTTCACCATCTTGGCTTATTTTGTCAAATCTTGCAGATCTTACCATTGGTCTAATCTTTAGAAATTACTCTTGCTGTGTGTGTCCTAAGCATGAGTTTCATTTGGATTGTGAAATCTTTGAGTTTCACCTTTGCTAATAGGAATTGTATTAGCTTAGCAATTTGGAGGTTTTTACACCTGAAAAATTTGCTGGAGATAATGGATCTGAGGAATGGTGGAAGTCAGACAAGTAACTTAAATTCAGGTACTTTCCTTAATCTTACTTCATAGCAGTTTTCACATTTTTTTTTAAGATTTATTTATTTATGCATACAAGAGCTGGTGTATAGGCCAGAGGTGCAGGGGGTGAGAGGATTCACCAGAGACAGTGTGGGGAGCAAAATAGGCAGATTGGCTGAAATATACTGCTGAGGGGAGCAGTGGGCGAGACAGGAGAGGTCTGCTGTGCTTTATGGGTTGCTCCCTGGCTAGCCGGGGATTGAACTTGTGCTGCAGTGGCTGGAGATAGCCTATAGTGCTATGTCTTTAACCTCTGTGTCACCAGGGAGGCCATGTTTTACTTTCAATAGCTATGTTTTGTACATGTTAGACTTGAAATGCCTATTAAAAAGCCAAGTGCATATATTACTTATTAATTTTTAAACTTTATTGAGGAATAATTGACAAATATAATTCTATATATTTAAAGTATACAATGTAATGATATGCATATACATTGTGGAATGATTATCAAAATCAAGATAATTAACACATCCACTTCATCATATAGTTAATTAACATAGTTGACCCTTTTTTGCGTGTGTTTCTACCTTTAGAAACTTTCAAGTACACCAAACTTTATTATTAAATGTACCCACTGTCTTGTATATTAGAACCTTAGAACTTATAATTCTTATAATTGAAAATTCCAAATAGACATATTTAACAATCAATTAGATATTTACAAGTCTAGAATTTAGAAAAGAGATTTAAGCTGAAGTTGTAAATTTTGGATTTATCAGAAGATACATGGTATGTAAATTCATGGAATTAAATTGGATCACCTTGTGAATAAATATAAATGAAAAAGAATGAGCACTGGAGCATTAACAAATTCAAAGGTCAAGAACATTAATAGGAGTCAATGGGATTGAAAAGAAGTAACTAATCATAGAGGAGGGTATCTCTGGAGAATAGAGAAAGTTTCAAGAAAACAGCAATGAGCTGCACCAAGTTATACTGAGTAGTCAAGTAAGAAGAGAAAGAAGAGGACCTTTCTGGTGGCACAAGGGAATAAGTCTTAGCGCTATGAAGCTATCCACAGCCTGCTGCTCCCCTCAGCAGTGTACTTCAGCCAGCCTGCCTGTTCTGCTCCCCACTCTGTCTCGAGTGAATGCTCTTACCCCCTGCACCTCTGGGCTATACCCCAGTTGTTGTATGCATAAATAAATAAAATAAATTTTTATTAAAAAAAGAATTTAGCATTGAATTTAGTATGATGGTAGTCACCATGTTAATAATGATATAGAATCTTGGAATTTAAGCTGAGTAAGGATCAAAATGAGGATATGAAAAGAAGTAAGAAATGGATAGATCAAGTAATTGTAGTTATCAGGGCATTGAGGCATTGTTGGCATTGGAACATTTGATTGGTTAAGTAGAAAGACAGGAAGAGGGGGACAAAGAGTTTGAACTTGAAATGGAGTTTATGAGTCATTAATAGTGGCACAATGTAACCTGTGATACAAGGAATCATTGCAGCACTGTTTGTAATATCCAAGTTATGTAAACAACCTAAGTGTCCAATGACAGAGCAGTAGATTTGGAAGATGTCATTCGTATACACCGTGGAATATAATTCAGCTGTAAAAAAAGATGAACTCTTACCATTTGCAACATGGATGGAGCTGGAGGGAATTATGCTAAGTAATGTAATTAGGAGAAAGAAAAATATGATATGATTTCACTCATATGTGGAATATCTAGAAACAAAACAGAGTAAATGAAAAAAACTAAACCAAAACAAACCCTAGAACCATGACTACAGAATTGAAGTTACTGGAGGGGAAGGGAGGGGAAATTTGGGGAAAAAAAGTAAAGAGGAAGCCCAGTGGTCTATGGTACAGGACTATGAGTAATTTGGTGGCAGGTGTGGTAAGTTGACATATATTTGAGGTGTGAACATATACCCCTAAATAAAATCCAATGTTGTAACCCAAAGTTACCTCAATAAGAAAATAATACATTTAAAAGCCTAATGTAATAAAAATAAAGTTTACTGAAAAATTTTCAAATTATATAATGATTAATAAGAACCACTCAAATATATTTACACACATCGTGTGTGTGTGTACACTAAAGAGAAATAGAAGATAATGGATTCATTGATATGAGTCCTAGTCAACTAGGGGCTTAAGGGGAGAGGCAAAGACAATAGACTAAATGTTGTAAGGAAGATCAAGAAGGGTATCAGCCCCTCCTTCAGGCCAACTGATTAGAAAGGAAAGACACTACCTGCCATTAGTGAAAGCTACATAGAGGTATTTTCAAATTACAGCTAGTCTCAGAGAAGATGAATAATATGTTCAGACAAGAAGTTGTGTATATAATTTTGCTGATGTCAAATCAAAAATTCTAGAGAAAACTGTGGAAGTGTGTGGGGGGTTGGGGAAGGGTGGGAAATAGAGTATGATAAGGGAATTTGAAAGTACACAGCCATTAGGGAGCAAGAGTCAGGAAATTATGAATGACCTGGCACTCTTGACCTCCTTTGGTGAACAGTGAAAACAAAGTTGTTGAGTATGATGGAATTAAGGCATGATGGTCTTCTAACACAGGTTGTTTCATTAAAGTTGCAGGTATTAGGCTCGAGCAAATAGGGCTTTGTGAGATCCTCTCAGCTATAACCTCTTTTTTTTTTTTAAAGATTTGTTTATTTTTATACAAGATTCGGGGTACAGACCAGAGGCACAGGAGGGTGAGAGGATTCACCAGAGACAGGGTGGGGAATAGAACAGGTAGACTGAAGAAATACACTGCTGAGGGGAGCAGTAGGCGAGACAGAAGAGGTAGGCTGCGCCATGTAGGTTTCTTCCTGGCCGGCCAGGATCACACCTGAGCTGCAGAAGCTGCAGACAGCTTCACAGTGCAGCGCTCAACCACCTGCACCACCAGGGAGGCCCTCAGCTATAGACTTTTTTGGCTCCAGAAATATGGGGTACTCTGTAGGAAATAAACTGATCTATGTATCCTTCTATCTACAGGTAAATATTATATAACTTCTTTCCTCTTTTGTTTTTAACAGCTTATTAAGGTATATACCAATACATACAGTAACTATATTTCTAAAGTATATAATTTAATACCATTGTGATCATAAAACCATCATCACAATCAAAATAAAATATCTAGTCCCCAAAAATGTTTGCTCAATGTTCCTTTATAATCCCTCTCTCCTGACTTCCTTCTTCTATCTTCAGGAAATGACTCATCTGCTACCTGTCATTCTATAGATTAATTTGAAATTTCTAGAATTTTATATAAATGAAATAATACAGTATGTAGTTTTATTTTGTGTCATTTCTTTCACACACCATAACTATGCTGTGTCATCCATGTTGTGAGTATATCAATAGTCCACTATTTTATATGTTCACATGTTGATAGCTGTGTGGGATATTCAAATTTTGAGCTATTTTAAATAAATCTATACAAACATTCCTATACAAGTCTATATGCTTTCACTTCTCTTTGGTAAATACTTAGGAGTACACAAAATGATTCACTTAATAATAGGTGTATGCTTAACTTTTTAAGAAGCTGCCAAAATGTTTTCCAAAATGAGTGTACCATTTCCATTCCCACTAGTAATATGTGAGAGTTCTAGTTGTTCAATATTGTTATTATTCTTTCTGTTGGTCTCTTCTTTTTATTTGGTATTTGTATTAAATGCTATTATTGACATTGTTGGATTTAAGTATATTGTTATTTTTTTGTATTTGTCCCATCTGTTGTCTCTTTCAATTTTTCTTCTTTTGGAGTATTTTTGTAATATCAGTTTATCTCCCTTTTCTTGGTTTATTAACTCAACCTGTCTTGTCTTATTTTTAGTCATTTCTTTGAATTTCTGATAAACAAATCTCAGTTTTCTTGAGTAAGATATTCATGACTCACAATGATACTTCAGAATCACTCTCTGTCTTGATTTTATGGATGAGAAAAATGAATTAAATTTCTTAAAGTTATACAAGTAGAAATTACAGAGATTCCACTCAAATACAAATGTGTCTTTTCCCCAAATCCATATTTTTTACTTATGCTATATATATATATATATATATAAATCAGTTATTTATATATAAAAATCAGTTACTTAGGCTACATTTGGTATCTAACCCTAAGTAACTATAGTCCTACCGAAACTTCAATATTGTGAATTATTGAAGAGGCCAAATGGAAGACTCTTTATTGAGAATAGAATTGACCTTACAACAAATCTTTCTGCCTTTCATCTCTCCTTTGTCCCTCCCTCCTTCCTTCCTTCCTTCCTTTTTTTTTTTCTGTCTTCCTATTCTGTTGTTTACTGAATTCATCAGGGTCATCATCTAATATTTGACTGAGATCTAAACCTTCTGATCAGTCAGAAAAGGAAGGAGTAGCACTATCACCGAGGCTATATTAAAAAGAAAATAAACTGACCATTGAGATACTAGTGACATGGCATCTTGAAAATTATTCTTTATAAACAGACATCAGGCTATTTTCTTCACAAATCATGTTTGTCTATGGTAGGATGTTTATTTTTTTAAATTCTTTTCTTGTCCCAAGAAAAGAAGCTTAAGAATTGATTAATTCTGTTTATCACTCTCAACCTAAAGATCTTGGCATTAGATCTCACCTAACTTGAAAATGGGATGCTAGGAAGAAATAAAATTAAGAGTTTGGGCATATAGACAGTCAGTCATTTGGAACCCTAAATGATTGTCTCTAAATGAAATAAGGAGGATAAATAAATAGTATTTCATCTACTGTATTTCCTTCATTCACATTAATGAAGGGGAAGCAGCAAAGTGTGGATAAAGGGGCTTAGAATATACCCACATTGCTTTGATCTTTTCCAGTGTCCCTCAATCTATATGTTCTTAGTTTATCTTTTAAAAATTGGCTGCTGTTGTTCACTTTAACCCCTTGAATTTTCTCTGAGTTTTAGGAAGATGACTTTGTGTGCTGGGAGTGCCACCTCCAGAACCCCTTAGCTGGCCGCACACACCACCATCACCACCACCACCACCTGAAATTATCACCAGTCTTTATACTGCCTCAGAGGTAGTGAGAAAGAATAGAATTTGAGATTTAAAGGCCTGAATTTGAGTGAAACACTGGCTTCCACTGAGTAATTTGCTTTAGAAAACATAGCTGAGGCAAGTTGTTTTCAAGTCTTTTTGTTTCTGAAACCAAAGATTATTCTTGCTAAAGATAACTTTATCCCTATGTGCATCTTGCAGAACAATTATTCATTTAAAAATTTCTTGCAATACATTCTTGGATGAAAAGATTGAGAAAGTCAATTGGAACAAGCTTTTTTCCTGTTGAAATCCTGATTTGGGAATTTATTACCAAATGACCAGATTTCAGTATTTTAGACCAGAATGAATTAGGGTTCCAGAGCAGCCACAGTGGTTTAAAGAGTGGAAATGAAGACAATCAGATACAAATGTTGCATTTCCTAATTTCAGTGGGTATGGTTTGAAAGCTAATAAGAGAGGCTAGTGACTTGGGGTATTCTAGCAGTGTTGACAAGTATGTGGTGTGGGTGTGTCATTCAGTTATAATTACGTTTCCCTTAAGTCTTTTTTTTTTTTAATAGAGGCATGTTTTATTTATTTAGTTAGTTTTGTTTATTTATTTATACAAGCACTGGGTACAGTCAGAAGCACGGGAGGGTGAGAGAATTCACCAGAGCCAGAGCGGGGAGCAGAGCAGGCAGAAGGACCGAAGTACACTGCTGAGGGGAGCAGCGGGCGGCAGGAGAGGTCTGCGGCCATGTGGGACTCTCCTCCGTGGCCAGGGAGCAGCCGGGGATCGAACCAGCACCGCAGAGGCCGCGGGCAGCTTCGCAACCCAGCGCTCAACCGCTGCGCCACCGGGGAGGCCCCGACCCTTAAGTCTTTTCTTAATGAATAAGAGGGTGTATGTCTAGAACATTAGTAACTGTATCTAAATATCTTAGGATTGTATAAAACTGTATTTTACTTAAAGATAGGAAACCAAAATATGTGCTCCATAACACTTTAAATGAAGAAGGTGTGACTGGGAATCAAACCAGTAGTAATGCAATGGTAAAATGCAAGGAGGAAAATCCCTGATCTAGAGATTGGCTGAGGAGTCTGTAAGTTTTCTGCATCGGCAACAGAACACATGCTGCGATCTCTTTAGTGGTACCAGAGCTAGAGCTACGGAAGTGCAGGCACATGCACTTGGGGAAAAGCCAGCCTGCCAGAGCACCAGTTTGCTGCTCCAGGATCCTGGATAATCAAGTGCCTGAGGCTCAGCCTTTCCCTGGGTTTCTCACAGTTTCTATGTGTCAAAAATCTGAAGTATATCCCTAGGACTCTCATGAGTTTACTTTCACACTATTGGCCAGGACTCTTGTCTCTGCAGGCTGACTTCAAGCTTACCCAGGTGTCAGTCCTTCCCTACAGGAACATCTCTGCAGGGTTGCTCACAACATGGTTTCTCTGAGAGAAAGTGACAGCATAAGAGAATAACTAAAATGGAGGGTGCTATCCTTCTGTAACCTAATTTTGGACATGGTATGCCATCACTTCTACTTCATGCTGTTGGTCATATAGCTCAGTGTCGGCGGGGGTTCTATGGGATGTGAATACTATTGGTAAGGATCTTAGGGACCATCTTGATGACTGCTGGCTACACAATTCCAATAATAGTTTCTCTGTCTAGAACACTGTGATGAACTAGTGATATCCATGATACAGATGGCACTTACTGGAAAGCCTCACCACCACACATAGACTGTGTTACTAGACATAAGAAGGAGCTGGCACTAATGCAAATTCATTTTATCACGTTAGACATCCAAGGCCTGTATCTTCTACTGGTAAATTTATTGCATTGCCTTTGTATATGAAGTAAACTCGTAACTAAATACATAGTGTATAATGTATTTGGGATACAGGAAATATAAACAAGGCATACATCAACCATAAATCATGGCTGATATACTGAATTGTTAACAAGAATCAGTGAATAAGATTCATTTCTAGTTTCATGTGTGTCAGTGACTAGCAGTTCAACATTAGACAGGTCACTTAAACTTTTTGAACTTATTATATCAGCTGAGAAATGAAGATGTTGTAGGTGATTTCTAATAGTGCTACAACTTCTAAAGCAGTTTATTTGATGGTATTCTAATTATATTAATTTGGTATTCCCAATAAGTTTCATTTCAAGAGATAATTATCTGTATAGCCCTTCCATAGTAAGAGAAATTCATAACAAATAGGCCAGCAGTCTCACTGAGTCATGGCTAACATAAGACATTTTTAATAAAATAAGGTGGTGACAGCATTCACTTATAAGTGCTAGGTTGCTGGTAGGAGAAAGCTAGTTTTAAAAGATGGTACATGAACTCTACAGATTGCTTTTTTAGGGACAAGAGCAGGATGTCCCCAAAATTTAGTTTTTGTGGGTCATATATACAGTTTGCTGTTATCTATGCCTATCGGTCTATATGTATACATTCTTAAAACCTTTATTGAGGCACAATTTGCATGCCATAAAATTCAACAATTCAGAATAATTCAATGATTTTTAGTAAATTACAGTTCTGCAATAAAAACCACAATCTGATTTCCATCATCCCCAGAAGATTCCTTACAACCACTTAATACTCAATTGTCCTTCAGACTCCCATTTCTAGGCAACCATTAATCTACTTTTTGTCTATAATTTGCCTTTTCTGAAAATTTCATATGTATTCTTTTGTATCTGGTTCTTTCATAAAGGAAAAGGCATTTGAGGTAATCCATGTTGTAGTATGTTTTAGCAGTTTGTTCTTTTCATAACATTCCTTTGCATTACAAACCACATTTTGCTTATCATTTTACCTGTTGACAGACATTTGGTTGCTTCCCTATAGTGATTATCATGACTATTTCTGCTGTGAACATTTACATACAAATCTTTGTAGACATATGCTTTCATTCCTCCTGGGTATATACCTAGTAGGGGAATTGCTTATATGGGTTACATTTTTCTTAAAAAGTGTCAAACTGTGTTCCAGAGTTGCTGTACCATTTTACTTTCCCACCAGCTATATATGCAGGTTCACATTCTCCTCCATCCTGGCCAGCAGCTGTTACTGTCTGTCTTTTTTATTACAGCCACAGGCATTGCTGGGCAGTGAGCTAAGTGGAAACTGGGGAGTCACCTTCTATCCAGTGGACCCCAGTTCCAGAAGATCCCATGCTGTACTGACAAAAATGTCTTGTGTTAGTAGTCATTGTAACAACTGTTTTCTAACTAAATTCTACCTCATTGAACCAAAAACAATCCCTACTTATTTGCATAGATGGGCTGTATATTGTTGTTTTTTTTTTTATTATCACAACTACCCAAACCAAACTAAAAAAAACACCCACCTATTTCAAATAGTTCATTTACCAATGCCACTCATTTAGTAGCTAACACTTTTTAAAAAGATTTTGTTTTGTTTTGTTTTTGCATAGAAGAACTGGGGTATTTGCCAAAGGTGTGGGGAGTGAAAAAATTCACCAGAGACAGAGTAGGTTGCAGAACAGGTGGATCTACTGAAACATACTGCTAAGGGGAGCAGAGGGCAAGACAGGAGAGGTGTGCTGTGCCATTTGGGTCAGCTCCCTGGCCAGGGATCAAACTCAGGCCACAGTAGCTGGCGATAGCTTGATAGCACTGAGACTTTACCCCTGGGCCACTAGGGAGGCCATTTGTAGCTAACAATTATATCTTAGAGGCAATGTATTCCAGAAAGTAGTCAAAGGTGTTTTTTATATTAATCCAACATTTTACTTGTGAAAAGGTATACTTCGGGCAAGAAAAATCCTGTGTATTCTGTGTATTTTATTAGGAAAAATATCATTTTCCTCTAGAGTTAATTTAAAGGCCCTGCGTAGTATTTTTACAAATGTAAACAAAAAATGAAATATAATGCACATTATAAATTATTTACTAAGAATATTGGTTACTCAGTAAAAATTTGCTGAATGAATCTTCCCTCAGAATAAATTTCTTTCTTAGGGGACTTAAATGATACAAAATAATGACTTAGTGTTTGTAACAAAATTTTGTCAATTTTATTAAAAGCAGATTCCATTTCTTCACATAGTTAAGTTTCTTTTTTAAAGCCTTTTTATATTTCATAAAAGTAAGTTGGCTCAGTGAAATATCACTGATAAAGACATGTACAGAGTTAGCACCACTGACTATAAAGGCAGAGAGCCACAGCCTTTCCAACATGCACAATCTCCCTTTACACATACACACATATATTTACAGCTAATAAATAACATTTAAAGCCCAAACTACACATAGGTAGTCTTTAGTGCCATGAACTAATTTGAAAATCTTTTCTTAAATTTGTGCACCGTGATCGAAACCCAAATCCAGAAAATTAATCAATTAGGAATAAAGGGGGATGCCGACAACAAATCACATATCATTTTATTTTTTAGAGAGAATGCATTCCAAGCCTGCTGATATTGATGACAACATTTGTTCCACATTGCACAGGCACAACCATATTTCTCAGACAAAGAGCTGAGTTTCTGGCAATTCCAGAACATTTTCTACTCAGATATGTTCTAATATTTCTCTTCATTGTTTACCTTTGAAGCCAGGCTAAATAATAAATGTACATGTGGACCTGATATGTGAGTGTGTGTTCAGATACCCACACATGTTCACAGCTCAGGTGCTCAGCAATGCTCTCTAAGATATTTGACTTCTTTATCATTTTATACTAATATATAGAAAAGCATTCTGAAAATGAGATCTAGTTTATATAAATAATTGCTCACTTTTTACTAGTTGTTAAAAACAACTCTTGGCATTTCATGTAACACAATAGAGGATTCTTCAGATCCCCACAATAGTTTATAAGTACTATTTATTAATATAGCCCAGTAACTTTTCCATATTTTTATATAGTAAAAATGGTATTTGTCTAAAATTTATAGGTATTTGCATGATGTAAAATTTGACCTTGAATACAAATTTTCTTATCAAAACCATGGAAGAAAGACACTTGCCCAAAGTGACTGAAGAATAGGTGATAAACCAGAAAGTGACAATAACTATTGGGTTGTAAATGATTTGAAATCAATGAATATAATTTTGAAAATCTCATAATAAAATTATGATATCATTTCTATTCCTTATAGTTAAAAATTAAGTCCGCTGAGGATTTATAGGCTCTTTTAAAACATCTACCCAGAGAATAAAAAATATAATCTTCCAACAAAGCAAGCATTAAACAATAAACAATAAAGCCTATTAACAATCTGAATTTTATCTCCTTTAATTTGTAACTTAGTTATGATGTAACTGTTAACAGGGAGTGTTTTACTTAAGGTTCCATTCTTTATCAACTCCATTCTCCCATTCTCTCTCCATGCCACAAGGTCTTACTTAACCCAATGGCAAAAGAGAACCATTCCAAGAAATAGTCAGGTGTTTTGATTAGCATGTGAATGAGTATGGTTCATGGCACAAAACATAATTTTCTACATTTACAGTTGGAGAAAATCTTGAGTCAGGAAAATGCAGAAATTCCAATTGAATTATGAGGTTCTAATCAATTTTGGGGTATAGCTAAGCACAGTTCATAAAGAAGCTTTCTTATTTTATCATGAGCCCATAAATTCTTATTTCTTTCTCAAAGGACAAAATGCAGTGTTTTTTCATATCTACAATCTTTCAATGTTGGAAGATTTGTGTTATTTAAGCCACCAATATTCCTCAAATTGAATTAACCACTGTTTAGTATTTGAGACTGTCTCCTAAAATAACTAGCACAGATATAGCTGGGGTTAATACTCAGGAAAATCCACCTTTAACCATCCAAAGCACTGGACATCTTTAGTAAAAGTTACTTCATTCTTCACAGAATTCATGTGCTCTTCTCTTTATATATTTGCCCACTTTCTGAGAAAAAAAAAACAGGAAAAAGGATAATTTATTATATGCTTGGTATTTTACAAGTCTCTCTCTCTCTCTGGTAGGAATGAAAGACACTAACATCTACTTATCCATGTGCCAGTGAGTATCATTTTCAGAGAACTGAGCCAAATGATTGCAAAATTTAGGAAGATTTTATTTCTAAAACTTGTCAAATGCAATGTCTATATCTTTTCTTTCCTTGTGATATGAGATTCCTTAGGAGTTATCAAAAAGTGAGAGGAAGAGAATTTTTTATTTGATTAATGACAGAAAAAAACTGCAGTTACTAGTCTGTTTTATAATTACCTCCTATATAAAATTCAATGCATTAAAAAAGCTGATGAAATACCTGTTGTAATTTGTAATCATGAGGAATGTATCTTTAAACTTTCCTAAACAGATCCTTGCAACTTACATAAATATGACCAGAAATATTTTCTAAACAGCTAAAGTTATTTCAAAAATATTTGAGTTTTGGTTTTTACATTCATGTATAGGCTTAAAGTTGTGGAAGATTTTAAGAGAACGTATGTGTCTATGTATGAAACGGCATGTAGGAATTCCTTCCTAAAAGTGATGCAAATGTGAAATTACCTTACATTTGTGATGAGGAAAAAACAAAACAGTAACATCAATACCAGTAACTGTTCTCCATCCAAGTTTACCTTGAATGCTTTTACATTAATTTTTTAAATTTAAATGTCCTCATCTTGTCATTCAAAGTATATATGCCGTAATTCCATTTTTGTAAAAAATGAAAAATATAAACAACTAAACATATTTTGCCTATTTTTCTTAATCTATCCACAGTGAACATGGATAAATTATATTATAAAATAGAAATTGAAAGTAAGAGATACTCCACATAGTACAGCATTTAATATACTTCTGTACTTTTATTCTGTACGTGTGTGTGTGTGTGTGTGTGTGTGTGTGTGTGTGTGTGTGTATATATGACTGGGAGAAGCCAAGTGAAAATCAAAGGATGATCCCATGACCAAACCTTCCCATCATTTCTTGTATTACTGGCTTTTACTTCATGATCTATGCTTGCCCTTCTTTATATACGTAACCCATTGGCACTTGACAATAACCAAGAGAATGGCTAGAGCAAGAGAATGACGTATTATGGGAGTTCATGATAGGGAAAATCACATGCTTAGTCTCTACTTAGGAATGACTCTCTGGAAAGATTCAGCTGGCAGCTGCCATGTGGATTAGCTTTAAATGTCAGGTGGGAGAGAGCCAGGGAGTTGTTTTGTGATGGAAACGAGAACTGTCCCCTATGCTCTAACTTCATTAGTTCATCTTTGGCAGTGTTGAGATTCATGTCTACAGGCTGCCCCTTTGGCTCTCTGCCTGGAGTCTGCTGGCATTTGGAGAAATGAGGACTACATGGTGTTTCGCTCCCCTGGAGACATCCTGAGAAGAAATGCATCCACAATGACTACCGCTAACTTATGCTACAACCTCTGAACATAGAATTTGTAAAGGGAGAAGGGGTGTATAATACAGATAAAAAGGAAGTGAATATATATGGTAATTTAAGGAGTAAAAAAAAAATCTAAAAATTGCACCTGAATGTGGGTAGAGCTGGCAGAAAGAGCAAAAACAGAGGAAGTACTACCAAAAGCAAATGGATCAGTGAAGGGTTGACCCTTCAGGACAACCTGGAGGTTTTGGGCACAAAAATCAGTGCAGATCTTTATGGAGTGAAGACCAACTTATTAAGCAGAAACTTGGAATGTAAGCTCAGGAGACCAAAAGAGTTTAGCCCATGGTGCTTACCAGCCAGATTTTTTATTCAGAGACTTGTCATGGCATTTCACAAATACCACAGATGCCTTTCCTTTCTGCAGATAGGACACTTTCTCCCTGGAACAGAAGATCACCCTGGGGAAGAAAATGAAAGTGCCATATGGAACAATGAGAACTACTGTTCAAAAATGTTTGTTCAGTCAGGACTATTTAAAAACTAACTGCTCATTCTATTTAACTAGTTGATATTAATTATTAACTGTTGATAGTCAGGACATCCTGGTTAGCAATACATCTGAATCAGAGGTTTATTTGAGAGTATAACCCATAATCCAGCAATAAATCTAGTTAATCAATCTAGACAGGATACACTTAAAACTGGAATTGTCATAAAATCACAGCCACAAAGTCTTGGCTTTTACAAAGAAATGAAACAAGATCAACTTATCAGCTTTACCACCCTTAGACTGTGATTTCAGGAATCCAACTGACTCTGCAAGAGAAACAAATGCCCTACACAGCTTTTATATCATCCATATTCACCTTTTCTTTTTCTGTTTTTTTTTCATGTCAAAGAAAATTACCAAAATAAATAATGGATTAATCATAATTTAAGGAGTCATTTTTATTAATGAAATGAAATATGATAGTCTGCAATATCCCTATACATTTATTTTGAGGTTTAAATCTTAAGTGGCTTTCTATGAAATTTTATAGTTATATGTTGGGTTAGGGTTGGGGAGATAGGATGAGATTCTCTGGGAAGGATAACCTCACATGTCTAAAAGAGGTTAGCTTTAATCTTTCAATGTCAAAGTGGATCTCTGATGCTATTTCCATAACTTCTTTGTGTTCACACAAAATAGTACTAAATTGGAAGCTGACTTCTAATTTCAGCTATCACTTAATAATTGACCAACTCAAGACTTACGTTTTCCTTCCATTAAATGCCTAAATACTATTACTTTTCTAGTATGATAATGAAAGAAAATTCCTAAAATATTATAGGTTAATTATGTCATATATGTTTTAAAGACAAAGCTTAACATGGGAAATTCAGGATAGACCACATGCTGGATCAAAAAACAAGTGTCAATAAATTCATGAAGCGTGAAATCATATCAAGTATCATAATGGTATCAAAGGGCAAATAAACCTCAAAAAGAAAGCAGGAAAAATCCTTAGTATATGGATGCTGAATATAAACACTACTGAATGACCATTAGGTAAGAAAGAAAATCAAGGAAGAAATTTTTAAAAATACCTCGAGATGAATGAAAATGAAAGACACAACCAATTAGAAGAACAAAAGCAGTACTAAGAGGGAGATATAAAGCAATATAGGCCAACATCAGGTAACTAGAAAGAGCTCACATAATCAGCCTTAACTCCTACCTTAAGGCATTAGAAAAAGAACAAATAAAACCAAAAGGTGGTAGAAGGAAGGAAATAATAACAATTTGGAAAAATAAACAGAAATAAAGAGAGTCTAAAGAATCAGTGCAACCAAAAGTCGTTTTGTTTTGCTTTTGTAAAAATAAACAGAATAGGTAAACTTTTAGCTAGACTCACTAAGAATAAAAAGGGAGAAAACTCCAATAAATAGAATCAGAAATGAAAAAGAGTTACAACAAACATTCCAGAAATTTAGAGCATGTGAAATTCCTATAAACATCTATATGTTAACAAATTGACAAAGTGGACAAATTCTTAGAAATCGATAGCCCCCTAAAACTGAATCAGGAAGAGACAGAAAACCTGAACAAATCAATCATGAGCAAGGAAATGGAAACAGTAATCAAAGTCTCCCAAAATACAAAAGCCCATGTGCATATGGTTTCACTAGAGACTTCTACTATACTTTCAAAGGTGAGCTAATACTTTCTCAAACTCTTACAAAAAAATTGAGAAAGAAGGAATGCTTCTGAACACATTCTATCAAAACCTGACAAAAAGATCACAAAAAGAAAATTACAAGCCATTTCTTTGATGAACACAGATGAAAATATTCTCAAAAAAATCTTAATAAACCAAGTTAAACAATACATCAAGAGGATCAAATATCACAACCAAGTGGGATTTATTCTAGGTACACAGGGATGGTCTTCCATCTTCCATCTGAAAATCAACCAATGTAAATTACCACATCAACAAAAGGGAAGATAAAAATCATGTGATTATATCAACAGATGTAGGGAAAGCATTTAAGATTCAACATCTGTGATTAAAAAAAAAGCTCAAAAAACCGAGGCTAGAGGGAACATACCTCAACACACTGAAGGCAATTTATGACAATCCCATGACCAACATCATACTCAATGGTGAGAAATTGAAAGCTTTTCCTTTAAGATCTGGAACAAGACAGGGATTTTTTTTTTTAAAGATTTATTTATTCATTTACACAAGAACCAGGGTACAGGCCAGATGCGCAGGAGGGTAAGCGAATTCACCAGAGTCAGAGAGGGGAACAGAACAGGCAGACTGACTAAATACACTGCTGTGGGGAGCAGCAGGTGCGACAGGAGAGGTCTGCCATGCCATGTGGGACCCTCACCGGCCGGGATCGAACCAGTGCTGCAGCGGCTGCTCAACACCCTGCGCCACCAAGGGAGGCCCAAGGCAGGGATGTTTTAACCACTACTATACAATATAGTATTGGAAGTCCCAGCTAGAGGACTGGCAACAGAAGATATAAAAAGGAACCTAAGTTGGGAAAGATTTTAAAACACTCACTATTTGGAGATGATACATAGACAACCTTAAAGACTCCACTAAAAAAAAAAAAAAAGGAAATCAATACAGTAAAGTGACAGGTTATAAAATCAATTGACAAAAATCTTTTTTTTCTACATGCAAATAACAAATTAGAGGAGAATGAATCAAGAAAACAATCATATTCATAATGGCAACAGAATTAAATACCTAGGAGTAAACTTAACAAAGGAATTAAAGGACCTGTACAATGAAAACTATAAGATATTAAAGACACAAATGGAAAAATATTCCCTCAAGGATTGGAAAATTGTTAAAATGGCCATCTTGCACAAAGTAATATGCAGATTCAATATACAATCCCAATCAAGGTTTCAGTGACATTCTACAAAGAAATAGAACAGACATTCTGAAATTCATATGGAGTCCAAACGACCCCAAATAGCCAAAACAATCCTGACAAAGCAAGAGGCAAGAGTGGCAACATCACTTTCCCAGACTCCAAACTATACATATTATGATACTGAAACAAAAACAGATACATAGACCAATGAACAGAATTGAGAGTCCAGAAATAAATCACCCATCTATGGACAGTTAATCCATGACAAAGGAGCCAAGAGAAAACAAGGAACACAATCAAAATATGAGCAGAAGAACTAAATAGACATGTTGCCGAAGAAAATATACAGATGGCCAGCAGGCATATTTAAAAATGCTCTACATCCCTTGTCACCATGGAAATGTAAATCAAAACCACAAGATACCATCTCCTTTGAGAAAGACCAGTATCAAAAACACCAGAAACAACAAATGCTAGTCAGGATGTGGAGAAAAAGGAACCCTCATACACTGTCAGTGGGGATGTCGACTAGTCCCACTGGTATAGATGAAGGCATGGTGGTTTCTCAAAATATTAAATATAGATCTACCATATGATTCAGCAATTTCAATCCTAGCTATCTACCCAAAGAATGCAAAAACACTAATTAAAAGGACATAATGATCCCTTATGAGTACTGCACTCTAATTTACAATAGCCAAGTTATTTAAACAATCTAAATACCCCAGGATAGCGGTATGGATTGAAGGTATGATCACATGCCTTTGAATCCCATACAGTTTTGTAACTCAATATCAATGAAAGGAAGAAAGGAAAGACCTTACTAAAGTTTCACCTGAATGTTGAAGGCTCCAGAAATACTATTAGGGTGACCCTAAAATGAACGAAGAAAAATGCATTTAATTACTTTTTTTGAGTTTCTCCTGCTTTGACTCTGATCTTCTCAATGGAAAAGCCAGGGGTGCTCCACCAGTCTGACCAGCTGAAATATGAATCACTCTCCCATTTGAGTTTCATCATTAACAGTTCTCCAATATCTATTTCTGTGTAAATCAGGAAAGAATATGTCTTATTTGTGGAAACTTCAGGCCTGAATAAAAAAAAAGATAACATTTAATTAGTTCTTGAAATAAGGTTTTTTTTTCCCCTTTTTTCTTTTTGTTTTTCTTTCTTTTTTTTTTTCTTTCTTTTTTCTTTCTCCCACAATAGATAGCTTTATTATTTGGGGGATATTTAAAAATGCAAAATAAAATTCCAACAAAATACTGAAGATGGGTACCAATGGTATCTATCTAGTGTGTATATATATATATTTTTTTTTTTAAAGATTTATTCATTTATACAAGCGCTGGGTAGAGTCCGAAGCGGGGGAGGGTGAGAGAATTCATCAGAGCCAGAGCAGGGAGCAGAACAGGCAGATTGAGGAAGTACACTGCTGAGGGGAGCAGCGGGCATGGCAAGAGAGGTCTGCATGCCATGTGGGACCCTTGCCAGTGGGCCAGGGATCGAACCAGGGCTGCAGAGGCTGTGGGCAGCTTCACAGAGCGGCGCTCAACCACTGTGCCACCGGGTAGGCCCCGGTATCTAGTATCTTTTAAGATATCTATACTCTTTAATTTATTCCAACTTGTAACAATATGAACTAATACAATTTTTAAAAGAAAAATATTCATAGGCAATAATTCAGACATTTTCATTTGCATGCATTATATTTCAATTTGTATTTAATATACAAACATATATTTAGTTTGTTGTAGTCATAATGTACACACAATTCTCTTTGTTCACTGGATTTTTAAAATATGGAATCCTTCAGGAATCTGGATGTGATCCTTTCCCAGGAGCCGTGTTAATCTTCTCTGTATTGCTCTAATTCTAATATATATGCTGCTGAAGTGAGCACTATTCACTTCATATTTTGCCTTCTACTTTTACCATGTTTTGCCTAGTTTTCTATAACTACAGCTTTAGAGGTCATATGATTTAAGTGAACTACAATTCAGTTATCCATTGTCTCAATGCTGGATACCGACTGTGTCATGTGCCAATGCAATGACCATCACTTGCGTATAGCTTTTTAAAATTTTTCTACTGATTATTTATTTTTGTAGGTATCCCCTTCCTCCTCTGCTCCTCAGATCAATGGTGACAGCAGGCAGCAATGCCCCCAATGAACCCAGACACTAGGAGTAATGTCATGTGGCTACTCACAGGGTAAAATGAATGTTCTCACTCTCAGCCACGGTGCCAAACAGAGAGATTGTGAAGGCCTGGTTAGTCTGTGTATCAGTCTCAGTCCCAGAAAAATGTATCTTCACTTGGTAATGGAAGACTGTAGGGGTGAAAGTAGAACAAGTGCTGATAAATCTCTATGGAAACAACACAGCCCTCAAACAAGCTGGAATTCAGAACACAGACCCCATCTCACTAGTGACCAAACACACAAGTATCGATGCGGCTTGGAAATATTTTTTCAAGTCTATACAGGGTTTGTTACTATAAAATTCAGACCTTGAATTCTACTCTTTCAGAAACATAGGGTTTTCTTGTGGATAGGAAAAATGCAAATGTATCTGAACTAGTAGTCCTAGAAAGGAGTCATCTTTGATGGACTACTAGGGAGATCAAAGCAAGAGACCAAAACACACACAGTTCCTTCTTCATGGGCTCTACCCTTCCTTGGCTCTCTTGTTCCTTAGCATCTGCAGCAAGCATATCTGGCACTTGTTACATGAGTATGCCTGATCTCCGACTCTATTTGTAATCTCCTTCAAATCAGAGGGTCATGTTCATTCCCTACATTCCCCAACTACCTAGAACAGAGTAGGTATGTAGTAGACGCACAATAAAACTTATGTCACTGACTCATCAGTGAGGCTGTAAGGACTGTCTTGCAAAGTCAGTTTCTGAAGTGTCCTATTTTATTTTTTTGATGTCACAATCCATTTTTATTTATTATTTTTAAATTTGATATATTTTTACATCATTTTTCCTGTTTTAAGACCACCTCTGGAAGCAGGTACCTGAACTTCTACATCCCTCCCCTTCTTTACCCCACCCAACCAAAAATCCAGGTAGATGGGATAGGAGAAAGGTTAAAGGGGTAGGAAAGGCAGCAAGCTTAAGACACAATAAAAAAAAAAACAGAGTTTGGGGGAAATAGACACAGCAAATAAAAGGGTAAAGAGAAGCACAGTTTGGGGTTAAACAGAACCCTTCAGTCAGTACCACAAACAAGAGTGGGATTAGCTGAGACTGCAGAAGTGCCCCAGAGCACACTGAGGGCACAGAGTGGCACCACAAGGGAGACTGGGAATGAGTGAGCCCCACCTGGGTCTTCAGAAGACTACAGTCTCCTCTGTACAAAACACACATTTCCTGGTTCTAAAGAACCAGGGAAACTAAGGGTTCCCTCATTGTCTAAAATATTTCCTTGAATTATAGGTGTTCCAAATCTCTGGGACACTGAATGTACATCTACAGATACTAGCAAATCTCCCCCTAAGTGGGTGCCTCTATCAGAAGTAATTTACCTTGGCAAATTGTTCTTTAATACCATCCCATCCCTGGGAATTCCACCTGCAGTCCAAATGAACCAGCCTTTCTGATATTAGTTCCCATTGCCAGATTTATCTGAATATTTCTTCTCATCTCCTTGATTATTTTAGGTCTTGTTCTAAACAGATACCAAATTTGAAATCAACTCTCCCAGGAATAGCCACACTTTAAAATGCAAATGATTCTTGCCTTCACTTAAAGAAAAGTTTAAGAGTTGGCAAACTTTTTGTCATGGACAGGAAAGTAAATATTTTAGACTTTGTGGATCATACAATTCTGTTCCAACTATTGAACTCTCTGTTTTAGACAATACAGAAATGACTGCAGGTGGCCCTGTTCTAAGAAAACTTTATTTGCAAAAGCAGGTGGTGGAATGAATTTGGCTGAAGGGTCATAGTTTGCTGACCCTGGTTGATGGCTTCAAATTTACTCCAGGCTTGGTGCTGATAGTCTGGTTCATGTGAAAGGTCAAAATTACAGAAGAGGGTGGCAAGCAGGACCACTGCAGAGAACAGTGTGAGCTGTGCACTATGTCTTACTGACAATAAGAATTAAGAACTTCTGTAAGATGGATCAGTGCAGTTCCCTCTCTACCAACAGAAACCCAGGTGAGGGCTTGTTGTTTAGTAACATTCATTTCATTATCTCTGTTGCAAGAGACAGAAATATTAGATGTGACACAATCTGATTTAAAAAATAGGACTAACTGATTTTCCTCATTTCCAATAGTCTCCACTTACCTTTGTAGGGCATCTGAGAACGAGTCTTAAGGTACATTTTGCTGCTTCTTTTGGCTCTGACTTTATTGATCTCATAGCCCAAGTTGTTGCAACGGTTTTTTCTGCAGCTCAGGCACAGCCCTTTCTCAAAGGCTTCCTTGGAATTGCACCTGTAGGCCTTACTGGGATTTTCTTCATTCAACAGAGAGTCGATAAAGAGGTGGATGGAGCGTTCGTGAGAGCACTTCACAAGCTGGTCCACATCTGAGGAATCAGAGAGATAAGAACATTCCAACTCATGTAAGTCTATAATGAATAATCGTCTTAGTTTAACTATGGTGTTAGAATAAAATGACCTCATGATCTAGCCCTATTAATCCTTGAATATAGATCCAAGATAACTGCTCACCTACATTTCAGAGTGTCAAAAGTGCAAATTTAGAGTGTACTTTTGACTTTTCTTTGGTCTTCAATATGTTAATATGTTTATGAAGCTATAACAAGAGGCATCCAAGGTAAAGGCTGATTTCTTTCAATTTATTGCATCCTTCTCTTATATTGAAAGCATCTAATACTTGTAGATACTCCTAGAAATGTACTACTAGAAACCACATGATAAAAGGCATCATTGTTAAAGGAACAGTATTTTATTATAGTTACTATGTCTAAATGAGGGTTGTGATGTTTACATTAAATGAATCATAGAGATAGCCAGTAATCTCATAAGAATACATCTATTGGTCCTCCCTGATGGCATAAGGAGTTAAGTCTCAGCACTCTGAAGCTATCAGCAGCCACTGCAGCATGAGTTCCCTGGCCAGGGAGCTACCCACATGGCACAGGAGACCTCTCCTGTCTCGTATTTCAATAGATCTGCTTGTTCTGCTCCCAGTCTGTCTCTGGTGAATCCTCTCACCACCCCCGACCCCTCTGGCCTATACCCCAGCTCTTGTATGCATAAATAAATAAAATGAATCTTTAAAAAAAAGGAATGCATCTATTATGATAAAGTTTTGTGACAAGTGAAAATGATTACATTTCTCTTTAAGTTCCATAACATGTTCACAAAAAACCTGACTATACTGAATACAGGTAGGTCCCATTGTCTACAAAGTATACAGAGGTCCCTTAAATCATAATTTTACCACAACTAACATTATTAAAGATTGTTAAATCATATTTCTTTAAAGTTTTAGAGGATTTATTATTGGAGAATGGTGATTTGTTTTTGATGTTCATGTCTCTTTAAAAGGCTAACAAGGAAATTTGAACTAAGTAACACCTCCTTTACTTTCAGTAAGATTCAAAATCATTCTCCTGGCTTTGCAACTAAAAGTAAAATAATGTGTGACCAAATAGTTTATGTTGTTCTTACCAGGGGTAGTAGAGTTTTGTTTAAATTTCATCTTTTCTTTTTTTTTTATTATTGCAAGTAGTTAATATAGTCTATAATACAGTACATAAAAGATAAACTGTCTGATCACAGGAAAGGATTAGATTCTTAGGTGACCATGTTGAATATGACAGACTTCTTCAGAAACATATCTTGGCTAATATGTATATTTAAACTGTGTTCTTGTGGAGAATAGGTAGGACACTGGATTTGTAAGAATTAACAAAATTTACATTCAATTAACTTCTAAATCATATATACCTCCAAGACCTTTCTCTGCAATCACACGAATAGCTTCACCAATGTTACATCCTGGTTGGAAAGTCCCTCCATTAGGATAAATGTCAACATGCCCCACTGGTTTCTGGATTCCAATGCTCCTTCCAGGTGATCCTCTAGTGAATGTGTGTAAGACATCTACAAAATCTGCATCATCAGGAGAAAGACGACTTGGAGCCTCCGCATACTCAAAGTTAGGTCCAGCTGGATCTAAGCCTAAATGAAACAAAAAGAAAAAGGTCTCATAGATTTTTCAATCTCCATTAGTTTTATTCTTCACAAGTATCACTTAGCATTGCATTTCTCACTATTTGAATGTGACTGGAAGCCACATAGATTCTTATTAGTTCTTAGCCTGTAACAATTGAATCTTTAAATTACTAAGTGTCACAAAAGTAGGTTTAGTGATCCTTCTAAAATGAAATTTTAGTCGAAAAATGAAATTTTAGTCATTAAACTAGGACCATAGAGCAATTTTTCACTCAAGATGACTTGACTTCCCATTGTAAATTATTTCTGAACTTGGTGAGAAGACCTTTAAACAGTGGGAGATTTCTTTTCTTCTCCTCTTGGTAGATGCCAAACCATCTAATTTACACTGCCAAGATGACTCTTGTTTTTCCCAAATGGTCTCTGTATTGGTCCTTTTTCTTGTTTCCAGGCACTGATGTAAGAAGTATTGTATGCATTACACTAATACAGCACGAAAAAGAAGTATGGGAGGAGCAGGTTTCTCAGAGATACTATTGGCTCTATTTCTGTTTTACTGCTCGTAGCTAGTAAGCCCATGGGAGCAAAAACCTTATATTTATCTTACTCTAGAAAGAGTCCCCTGTGAGATAATCAGGTGACTGGACATACCCAAAAGATCTACACGAATATAGGTATTGACAAACAGTCTGATTCTCTTTCAGAGCGATGAACATCTCAATTCTTTTGTGATAAGACAAATGACTGGGCCTATTGGTGGTGCAGGAAGTTGAGCACAGTGCTGTGAAGCTGTCTGCAGCCTCTGCAGCATGGTTTTGATCCCAGCCAGCCGGGGAGATACCCACATGGCGCAGCAGACCTCTCCTGTCACACCCGCTGCTCCCCTCAGCAGTGTGTTTAGTCAGTCTGCCTGTTCTGTTCCTCGTTCCCCACTCTGTCTCTGGTGAATTCTCTCACCCTCCCACACATCTGGCCTATACCCTGGTTCTTGTACACATGAGTAAATAATTTTTTTTAATTTTTTTATTATTTTTAAATTTTATATATTTTTTACATCATTTTTCATTTTTGCAAAATATGTGCATTTTCATCTTGGTTATAGTCCCCATACAATTCCCACCCCACCTTGTTTTGATCCTACTCCCTCCTCCCTCTCCTGTAGTGTGTCTCTGATTTATAGTTGCTTGTTGATTTTGATTTTTGCTTTATTATAATTAGTCTTTATGAATAAATGAATCTTTTTTTATAAAGATTTATTTAGGGCCTACCCGGTGGTGCAGTGGTTGAGCACTGGGTTGTGAAGTTGCCCGCAGCCTCTGCAGTGCCGGTTCAATCCCCGGCCACTGGTGAGGGTCCCACTTGGCGCACAGACCTCTCCTGCCGCCCGCTGCTCCCCTCAGCAGTGTATTTCGTCAGTCTGCCTGTTCTGTTCCCCGCTCTGGTTCTGGTGAATTCTCTCACCCTCCCACACTTCTGACTGTACCCAGTGCTTGTATAAATAAATACATCTTTTTCAAAAATATTTATTTTATTTATAAAATAAATAAATAAATAAATAAAGCTCAACCGCTGTACCACCAGGGGAGGCCCTAAATAAATCTTTTTTTTTAAAAAAGACAAATGACCATTTGCTTACCTGTAATTCTGTTAACTTTCTTTTTGGTCAAACTTCCTGCAATGCCAGCAGCATGGGCTCCAAGACTGTATCCCAAGAGATGGACATTGTCCAGAGGATAGTTAAATTCCTCCTTTGGAAGAGAAAAAGGAAAAAGGGTGCTTATAGTTCTTTGCCAAAGATGAAAACTAAAGGAAATAAAATGAATGCAAATATGCATACATTGTTTTCAAAATATAGGCAATACTGAAATCAATACTACTTATTTTAATTTTGTGTAACAAGAGAAATGTACTTTGATTTTTTTCTCTTTCATAACTTTTTTTTATTTATGCATAGAAGAACTGGAGTGCAGGCCAGAGGTGCAGTGGTTCAGAGGATTCACTGGAGATAGAGTGGGGAGCAGAACACGTGGATCTAGAAATACACTGCTGAGGGGAGCACCAGGCAAGATAGGAGAGGTCTTCTGCACCATGTGGGTTAACTCCCTGGCTGGGGATGGAACTCAGGCCACAGTAGCTGGCAATAGCTTGATAATGCTGAGACTTTAACCCCTGTGCCACCAGGGAGGCCTCTAGAACATTTTTAAATTAAGTTTTCCATGTCTGAAATCATATCATATGTATGTATTCATGTACACATATATGTGTATATGATATATCTCTATATAGATATATGTGTCTACTGAGATATAGTGATAGATATACACATATACATATTCATACATATATAACATAAATACATATAAATATATATTTCTACATAATACAATTTCATATGTGTAAAAAAGCTTTCTAATTCAAATATGTTGTTAAAGAAAAAATATCAACACGAGATTATATATGCCAGTTTATATAGAGCATATACAGAGATGCACAGATATACAAATACAAACATATTTGACTTTAAACTATTATTCCATATTCTAAATTCACTGTGTCACTTTAAGTTTATCCAAGCAACCTCTGTAATGAGAAAATATTACAGTGGGAAGAGACCGCAGGCACATATGATCCACCTCCTCATTCAAGAGATGAGAAGCCTGAGGCCCAAGAAGGAGATCTGAGTTTCCCTAGTTCACTCTCTTGACTAGCAAGAGTCAAGAATATTTATCCTTTAATAGTTAGTCCAATTAACATAGCTTACTCTTTTCCTCCGAGGATCTGGTTTAAATTATTTGGCCCTGCCAGAATACTAGCTTCCTTTCAACTCTAAGAGACCTTTCTAAGGTAGTTTCTAGAGGCTGACAAGTGGATAAAACTGACACCAAATTCAGAACACCTGACCTTCAGCAACTTCATATCTTTTTTTTTTTTAAAGATTATTTATTTATACAAGCACTGGGTACAGTCAGAAGAAGCGTGGGAGGGTGAGAGAATTCACCAGAGCCAGAGTGGGGAGCAGAACAGGCAGACATATAGAGGACACTGCTGAGGGGAGCAGCAGGCAAGACAGGAGAGATCTGCACACCATGTGGAACACTTGCAGGTGGCCAGGGATCGAACCGGTGCTGCAGAGGCTGCAGGCAGCTTTGCAGCCCAGCGCTCAGCTGCTCTGCCACCAGGGAGTCCCAATCTCATATCTTATAGATCTTCCTTTCCTAGCTCAACTCTCATTTCTCTCAACCCTCAACAAAAAATCTAGATCCTTAAACACACTAAGGAATAAGTACTATTAATACTTTTGTCAAAAGGATTGGTTTTCTAACAAGGGTCAAAGTCAAGATAAAACTTCCATGAGCTAATCAACTGGTTGGGAAGTATTTGGCTGAACATGACATCTCCCCTCTGTCCTGAAATAACAAACTTTTGCTTGTTCTGCCTACTTGACTCTTGGGGTCAGCGGATCTGTTCACTATGAAAATATCAAAAGACAGGGAAGGCAGGATTTTATAATTTTAATCATTCTATCATAGTCATCTAAAAAATGACTATGCTCATTCTGAAGGGTTGAATTGCTCCAGAAAATATCTGTATCTAAGTGAAAAGGAACAAAGACCACCAGTCATTTGCCCAGCTCTAGATGAGAGTTCTCTCTTGGACAGTTAAGAGCCCTTCCCCAGCCTCACCTCCATCCAGTTGATAAACCTTGCCACATCATTTCCCACCAGCTTGGTGTACCCTGCAGACACAGGGTAGTGCTGCTGAGCCCGGGACAGCCAATCCACCACAATGACGTTGGAGTCTGGTTCTCTCTTGTACAGGGCTGCCACAAGTTTTGGCACCCAACTCTCATACATTCCTGTTACCTGAAAAGAGTGGTAAACAAAACATTTCTTAAAATATCAATCTACAAACTTGTTATAGTTGTCAACCCAATACACCTACATTAAATTGAAAAACAAAAAAGTCCATAAGGAAGGCCTTTAATTGACACAAAAATTAAACACAAAGAGACTTGTGCTTGCTCCTTCTGAAGCCAAGTTGGCTATGCAAAAGATCTTGAATTTAGAAATGGCACACTGGGGCTTACCACACTTGTAATTTTATCTTTTTAATTTTTTTTCAAAAACTATATTATGATTCAGAAGTAATAGTGATAAAATATTCTGTATTCATCATATTCAGAGGAACATGATTTTATATTATACTCTGTATCCTTCCTTTAAATACTTCTGTTAATTGGTAAGAATTGAAATTGGTAAAAATAAGATCTTGATAGTAATCATTTTTGAAAATACATAATTCTATAGTTGATGCTGCATTTTAAAAGTATCTTAAAATAACAAAAATCAGTAATTATTAGAAAGAATACTTAAAACACATAATTGAGCATGATCTTTTAGCATGAGTTCTAGCACTTTATTTATTTATTTATTTATTTATTTATTTGTGGGACCCTTGCTGGTGGCAGGGGATCGAACTGGCGCTGCAGAGGCTGCAGGCAGCCTCGCAACCCAGCGCTCATCTGCTGCGCCACCAGGGGAGGCCCTTATTTTTTTTATTTTTGTTCAAAAATTTTTTGGATTAGTATGTGCTTTAAGCCACTGATTGATTGTACTTTTATACTTCCTCAATTCTTTTAGTCCTGGTACCACCTAAGGTTTGCTGTAAAATTTGAATAGTTTTATCCAATACTTTGTTTCCACTTGACAAACTATTCTTTATTATATTGGTGGACAGAAACAGAAATTTTGGAGTAGTAGAGTAGAATGAAACCTAGATTCAGAGAATAATTAATTTCTGGAAATTTTGTAGCAATAATTGTTAGTTCATCTGGATATATTTTATAATTGTAGTAAAACTTCAGTAACTCATAATATCAAACAGAAAGATCAATCTGAATGGGATAAAACTTTGTACCAGAATAACAGACTATTTGAAAAGAAATTTAATTTAATTACTTTCAGTTAGACTTACGAATTTCCTAACAATTATTTGAGGGCATATCAATGTTAATACATTTGATGTGCTAATGGCAAAAAAGTATTTTTAAGCATATTGTAAGAGAAAGTAAGTTTGCTTAGCAATTTCTCAATACATAAGAAAATGATCAGCTTCAGCTTAGAGTTTTTTCATAATTCTCTCAAATTTCTTAACTTTCAGAGTGAAAGTTAATGAGTTTTAATAGTTGCATTTCCCATATTGGTCTTGTTTGGAATTATGCATACTGCCAACTATAATTCTTGGCTTCTTGTCATTGAAGGCCCCCATATTCAAAAACAAAAGAGCTATGAGGTTGCTAAGTCAACTCTGTTTATGTTGAGTTTTGAGTCATGCTTTTAGAGAGGAGACGTTGAACATCTTCACAAAGATGCACACTGTAAAATAATTTAAACACATTAAAACCTGCAGATTATAAAATCCCATACCATCTTGCTATGGCAACAATCGGATTTAAATTCTCAAATTCACCCACCCCTAATATATCCTCAGAGAAGATCGTATTGTAGTCAGTAAAGGTTACCCAATTTGTGTACTCAGTGGACAACAAGATCCTGAAATCCATGTTTAAGCTGGCTTTTGGGGGAGATCTGCAAAACCTATATTCTTAGAGTAATTCGATAAAAAGGAAGTTGAATTCCCTCACTAAGGGAATTGGAACTTTCATCTTGGAACTTTCATCTTAAGTGGTATTTCTTTCAGATTTATTTCCATCTTTATCTATTTTCTAAACCAAAACTATCAAAACATGAGCTCTCACTTCACTCCTGATACTAACAAACTCTTCAGGACATTACTGTGTTCTGTGGTGGGAAAAAGCAAGACTGTGACTTAGGAGTTGTTTCTTCTAGTCCCAGCTTTCCACTAATTGCTTCTAGGAACATAGGCACCTTACTAGGTCACCAAGTAAACAAAAGATTCAGATGATCTTGAAGCTACCCTTCACCTTGTAAATTACTTCTTGTGACCATTCTGGTCCCCAACCTACTACTTGCAGTGTTAAAATGTCAGCTCTTTAACTATTTCAAACACAAACAGAAAACAAAGAAGAAAAGGTACAAAGGTGAAGTAGCTCATTAGGAACTTATTTAAATATCTTTGCACATGTCTTGGTGAGACTGCTTCAAGTCTGAGTGCATCCTGGGTCTTTGAGGGAACCAGCTATAACCCCCACCTAGCCCAAAACGCTGAGAAATTAGTCCTGTGTGCTTTATTCTCTCTTTGAGGTTGGGGACTGGCCACTTTCACAGATGCCTTCCAAGGGAGGATGATACAATTCCTTCAGAATGCAAACATAATCACTCCCTTTTCCTGCCTAGTGTGAGGTCCTCATGCATCACAATGAGAACCCTGTACATCAGATACTGGCCCATGAAGCCCAAGCAGATGGCCCAGCTCTAGGACAGTGGTGTCTAAAGCTGCTTCCCTAGAATGCACACTATATGCTAAGCATTCTTCTGCCTTACTCATGACAAAACAGAAAACACTCTTCACTTCCTTTTATCTTATACCCTTGAGTCACTGAGCAGCTTACCTCAGATAAGGCAGGAAAACGTTTGCTCTAAACCCCTACTATAAGGGTTTTTTTAATCTATTTTTTTAATATTTTATTTTATATAATTCTTACATCATTTTTCATTTTTGCACAATGTATGTTATGCATTTTAATTTTGGTTATATTCCCCATATAATTGCACCCCCTCTTATTTTGACTCTAATCCTTCCTCTCCCTGACACCACACCCCCACCCCCACCGTAGTGTGTCTCTAGTTTATTGTTGCTTGTTGATTTTGATTTTTACTTTGTATTAATTAGTCTTTCCTGGTCCCTTATTTAGGTTTTCTAAATTCCTGCTATGAGTGAGACCATCCAGTATTTTTCTTTTTCTTTCTGGCTTATTTCGCTGAGCATGATCCCTTCTAGCTCCATTCATGTTGCTGCAAACTGCATGAGTTTATCTTTTGTGATTGCTGAGTAATATTCTGTTGTGTATATGTACCACATCTTCTTGATCCAGTCATCTAGTTTTGGTGTTTTTCTGTACTATCCATGTTTCTAAGTTAGGCAGACTGTCAAAGGTCAAGGGACCCAGCTTACTCTTCCAGGGACTGATACCTCTATAAGCTGCGTAACAACTAAGCAATTTTTGTTTTTCAAGTCAATTCAAAATACTGCTGTACTTAACTATAAACATGGTGGAAAATCAAAAAATTCACCTACTTTAGCTCTGAAGAGGTATTATCTTCTGAGGTTATCTTTGGAGGTTTCTTAAATCAGTACCAACTTTTAAAACCTTTGATTCTCAGACCCACAGCTGAACTGAAGTCCACTTTACTACCTGCACCAGGTGGTTCAGCTGAGCCAGCAAAGGAGCTCATGGCATGAGCTGTGGTCGGTGGTCCATCCGGCCTGGCTGTATCAGCTATTGCTCAGACCGGCCAGCTCTGTGTGATGAAACAGCCTCAGGCAGCTGGGACTCTGAGCTTAGGCACAAATTACCAGGACATTGTGAGGCATACAAGTGGGCTTGGTGGGCAGTGGATACACGATGGAAACCAGCACTATAGACAGATATTATATCCTCTTAGTTTAAAAAAGAAACATGTTTTTCAAATTTTCCTAAAGTATAAAATCCTCTCAAAGATAGTAAGATGGTGATGCCTGAAATAATGAATTTATCCCTGCCATATAAATGCTTATTAAACTTTTTAAAGTATTAAAAGCCAAGTTTTATATGCAATTAAAATATCTTCAAAACCAACAGATTACTTTTTCATTTAAATCTCTCAAGCTATAAGATTTATGTTAAGAATGTGAATATTTAATTTTTTATCAGATGCAACTATAAGATAGTAAATTTACAGTTAACTCTAGATGTATTTTATTAAACTCCTGTGAATTGATAGTAGTTACATCATTTCCATAAAAGTTGTGTGAATTGTCCAATACTATAAATAACAAAGCCACTTAAATTATATGGGAAAGGAAATTAGGACTGGGTATGTAGCAATGATTTGCTAATTCATCTCATTAGATTGTAGTATCTATTACCATATTCACAAACTCTGACATAATGGAAAAATAATATCTCTAATCATCCATTATCTTTAAGTCCTTTTTTTAATGAACAGTGAAATCTGCTCACTAGGGATTGAAAATTGAAAAAGCAAAACAAGTAAAATAGTTAAGCAAGAACTGTAACATGTAAAGTTACTACCTGGCATATTTGGAGAAAACAACTTCATATACTTTAAAAGTAATTTTGACCATAGATTTCACTTTTTCTAATCATCTTGCCTGGCTGTTCCCTCGGTAGCCCTCTTTTATTTCTAGAAAAACTCAGTAAAAGCTTACAGTTAGAAAATGTTGGAGGGGTGTTTAGTTCAACTTCTTTGCTTTACAAATCAGTAAACTGAGGCTCAGAGGTGTGACTTGATCCACATCACAGACAGAGAATGACAAAGTCAGAACCAGAACCAACATCTCCTCACTCTACTGCAGGCCTCCCCTCACTCTTAGAGGCTGTCTTCCTTAGGAAAGGATCTTTGAAATCAGGCTTGTGCCAGGATTTCATCGGCTCCCTGCAGTGGTAACCTATATTCTCCTCTGTAGTTGAACAGAGCCTTGTTTTCCCACCTCACAGGAATAGCTGACTAAAAGGCACCAACCCAGCACGGTGATAGAAGGAAGGCTGGCACTGTCTCAGGAGCTACTCGTGAACCTGTTATGTTAACATTCCTCAGTCTCACCCAGACCTATCATTGCCTCTAGTCAAGCTTAAAGCAAAGCCATAAGAAAGCAGGGAATAGTACAGGATAGGAGACCCATCATGGGTTCCCAGCCATCTGTTTCTTCCTAAAGAGTCTCTTACTGTCCAGCCATGGATCACCACAAAGGTTTTGCTGCTGTGGTTGAAGTGGCAATTAGCCACCGATTCTGTCACTCCAGGAATAAGGTGGCAGGTGTCCTCAGCTGTATCTTCAGGAGTCCGTAGAGCAAATTTACTTTCAATGTCCATAAAATCTCTTCCTCCTGTAATTCCGAGGAGGAAAGAAAGTTGGGCAGAAGGTTAATTGGGGAGTTGTTTGTTTAATTTGCTAGAATGATATGTTTCAGCTTCAGAAGCAACAACCACCAAAACCACTTTTATCTCTATTTTTTTTTTTAAGTGAATGTGGACTTCAAGAGAATGACTGATCCTCTATTGGTGATCAAAGTTGACAGAAATGACCTTAAGTAACCATGAGTTCAGAAATATTGACCACTGCTGTGCTTTCTATTTGCTCTTTCTGTGTGTGTGTGTGTGTGTGTGTGTCTTTCATGCACACCATTTCAAGTAGGTACGCTGCTATTCGGGAATTCCTTAGCTAATTCAGTCTTCTCCCAAGATATGACTTTACATGATGGCAAAGGTTATGCTCCTAATAGCGAGGGAGTAAGGACCGGAGCCCTTTTCTCCTATTCCAGTTCAAAACTCATTCTCCTAGAAAGCACTGGCTCATGGCCAGTAGCTCCACTTACTTCACATGTTTTAAATTTCTGATTACATCAAAGGAATCTTTTCCCACAATAGTGTACACTAAGACTTGTTTCAGGGAAGGTTCTTTCCTTTTCAGTAGCATAAATTGTAGATATATTAGTAGCAAGAAAAGTTGGAAGCATGAGAAAGCTTTTATATGGAATTGTTCCCAGCCCCACGGCAAAATATACCAGTTCAAAATATTTTAAAAATTATTTAATGTACTGTTCAAAAATACCATTTTTATGTATAAACCATGATTTTTTCCCCTCAAATATTTCTCATATGTGTCTTTACAATCTTCCACACAAAGTCAAAACTTAAAAACTACTGCAAAACTGGTTTCAGAAAGAATTCACTTTGGTTCCTCATAGTTTATCTCAGCATGAGTAAGGAGAAAAAGAAAAGTTTAGCCTTTCTTTTGACTCTCTAGATAATAAATATAATTGTTGATAAATCTTCACAGGGTGTCTGTAGACAGACAGTACATGTGCTATCATGGTGAACACTTGGATTAAATTGTATTGCAAGTAAAATGAGACTTTTAAGAAGCAAAGCCAGATCAGAAGGAAGTTACATTCGGTAACATTGTTTAATTTCTTGTAAAGTAAAAAATAAGACAAACCTATCCATTCACTATAAGAAGATAATAACTTATAGATTTTAGATTTAAATTTTCAAAACTTTCAAGAGATAAATAACTGAGGTTATGTAGACATACTTATAAATCTTTGATCTAAACATACTCTCTTTTCACAATGCAAAATTTGAAACTGTAACTTCAAAGCTATAAAGTCATAAATATTCTTAACACCTCATCAGTCTTTCCTTCTCTCTAGTGTTATGTTAGCAATGCTCATATCACAGGTGCTTGCAAGCCCTCAAGGATGTCTCTGCAGCCTAAAGATGAATGTGTTGTTCAACCCTCTACCAGTGCATACTAAGCTAACTGAAGTCACAGACAGACAGGAGAAAGTTGGACCCTAACTATGTAGTCAGTATGCTTAGATGTGCCATTGTACTTAGGGATTGCTCCTGGCTCGCCAATGAACTGATCTGACTTATTACTTAAGAAATTACTGCTTTGTTTAAAAAAAAAAAAAAGGAATTATTGCTTTCCCTGCATGTAAATATTAGTGACTCTGCACTTACACACTTTTCCTTCAAAGGGAAGAAGGGCCTTTTATGAGGCCCCTCTAGAAATGAAAGCTACATTACAATATTTTAAAAAAAAAACTAGGTATACTCTTCATAAGGACCTCTATCCTAAATATTGTTTACCCATCAGTGCCGCCATGACAACCTGGTCCTATCAAACATGTCATTATCACTAAGGAGAAATATTCGGGTACCAGGCAAATAAAAACCTAATGTATTTGCTGACATAAATTCCCAAACAGATAGCTAAAAAAAACTAAGTGTATAAATAAAGACAAGGGATTTATCTGCATGTGGATGATAACTCAACAGAAATTAGACTGAGAAGCCAATACACTTTAAAGGTTAATTTATCAAGTACATTATTGTTGATGGAAAGAAGCATTGAGCATCCTAGGAATGATATTCCAAATACAGTTCACAGTTATTAGATAAATATGATTAAAATTTATATGGAGACACAAACTACAAGAGTCCCATCATGTTGTAATTCTCTTTGAAGTTTCTACATTCTCTTTGTCTTTCACACACACACACACACACACACACACACACCCCACTCCAAAAGGACTTCATCAGTAATCCAGGTCCTCTCTGAGACAGAAGGTCATAGTTACTGACTCCGTTAGTTTCTATGGAATGCCAAAACACAAGTTGAATTGGTAAATGGTCAATTTGGTGAGGGGAAAAATATCATTTATTTGTCTTACTGACCCTATTAATCTTTTCAGATTTTCTAATCTAATAATTTATGTGACAAACAGATTTAGTTTCCATTTTAATAGCAAAAAATAAATAAAAAATAGAGCAATAAATTGTATAGTCCAATTTTCTCTGCCTCAAATGAAGCAATAATTGGCGGCTGAGCCAAAAATACATGACTGAAAGAAAATGAAAATTTTCCATTCTAACTCTTCCCTAGTGTGTGACGCCATCTTTCAATACAGCTGTTAACCAATCACTCCCTTGCTGAGCTCTGCTCCATTCCAAAGGGCATCTGCTGTTTTCTGTCATCACCCATCATGTGGAACTCAAATGTAAGACTGGAAAATCCCTAAAACCAGTCAAATAGACCTGACCACACGCTCGTCTCCTAGGTCAGGTATCATAGTGGAGCCACATCAAGATTGCGGCAGCTCCAAGAACAAAGTGCCTGAGGGCACTGCCTCCTACCCTCACACTCTTCCTGGAAAGAAATTGAGAATGAATAAGAATTGTCAGAGCTCAGAGTAGGTGCTGCTTATAGTTCCCTCACACCTGTACTTTTCTGCTTGGAAATTCTGCCTAGATGAACTCAATTAGGAATAAAAACAAGGTGAAAAGTTGCTGTGTTGGCGGAGGTATAATATGAAGGAGGTTGGTACAATAAGGGTGAAGGATGAGAGGGATTAATTTCAAGTCTACTTAAAAATTACTTCTCTCTTCATACATTTACAGCCAGAAAAACTTGTGTTGGTCCAATTTACTTTATTCCTCACTTTTGTGTCCATGAAATAATAAAAGAGTAAGAATTCAAGGGGCCTAACAGAATTTGGTTTGGTCCAAACTCTCGATTTTAGGAGTCGAGGAATCTAAATCAGAGAGGTCCAAGATATTCGGGGTCAGGAACTTCTACAGGACGGAGGCAAAAATTTAAACTGGACAACATAGATTTGCGTGTTTTATGCTAAAAAATGACATTATTCTATGACATACGTTTTGAAATCATAATTTCAATTTTGTTCCAACCATCTTTTTGGACGGTGTAAAACACTATCGAGGGCCACTCCTTAAGTTTAGGATGGAAACTCTGTTATTCTCAAACTGATTCGACAAAAAAAGAAACTTGTCTTTTTATCCAATTCAGCTATGGCGGAACCTGCTTTTTTTTTTTTTTTTTTTAACCTAACAAAAATGATCTTCTACAATTCAGTGGCAAAATATGCCTTCAGGCAGCAAAGCCTTGGGAAACTCAGCCCCTGCGGCCCCTGCTGCCACACATAAGCGCCAAGGCCCTATTTGCAACCCCACCTAGAGAAGGCAGAGAAAATGCTGCTTCGATTTCTGTCTTGCTTTAATTGCTTTTTCAGTGCTATAGTCTATCAGTGGAACCAAGATTCAAGTTGCCAGGCTGCCTCTCTTGCAGGCAGGTCTCCGGCCGGGCGCTCATCTTTCCTGCAATAAAGAAATTCTCCCAGTCCGGAAGCCCTAACCCCTAACCCCGCGAGCCGCCTGCGCCCGGAGTGCAACCCCCAGTCTCCACGCCCCTGCCGACGCCCTCTGCACCCCAGTTCTGCAGCCCCAGGCGCGGGGACTCCCGGCTCCGTAGTGGGGCTGGGCTGGCGGAGTCTGCTCGCCAGAGGACCCGAAGGGGAGCGAAGAGCAAACCCGGCAACACCAAATCAGCAATCAGCAACCACCCCCCCCAACCCCGCCCGAGTCTGCTTATCTCTGAGTCTCGTTTCCCGGGGAATCAACCTTTTGCAGGGTTTTCGGGACCCTGGGACAGAGTGAAGCAGGAGGGCTTCCCCGGCGCCCTCAACTCTGCGAGACTCCACGCCACGCATCCCCGCGCGCTACCCGCCCTGGACGCGGAGGCAGTGACCACGCTCTTCAGGTGCCGTCCCCGGCCCGGGGTCCACTTCTCCAGAAGGGGCCACGGTCTGCCCGCGCCCTCCCCGGCGCGCCCGAGCCCAGGCCGCGGCCGAGCAGGGTCACAATGGCCCGCGTGCCTTTCATTCCAGAACCCCTCAAGCGGGAAGGTTACTCCCGCAGAGTCCTGCCTTCCCCCCTCTCTCTCCCGCCCCCGCCGCTCCCGCGGCCCCCCAGCCCTGCGCTGCCCCGTGCAGAGCCGCGCCCGGGCCACGGTGCGGGGACCTGCGAGCGCGCGGGCAGCGCCCGGGAGTCCCCCGGGCACCCGCAGCCCCTCGCCGCTTCCTCCTGCCCATTCTCCGAACGCGGGCACGTGCCCCAGGGCCGGGTCTGCAGGTGGAGGGGGCTTTGCACCCACAACTTACTGTCGGCGGTCAGACTCGGGAACCACACGCACAGAAGTGCCAGGAGCAGCGCTTTGCGCTCCATCCCGGGCGCGTCCCTCGGCAGGAGTCGCCGGCGCGGGGCTGCACCAGCCTGTGGAGGGAGCAGGCTGAAGGACTGGGGAGCAGGGGGCAAAGCGGCCCTGGAAAGAGGCGGGAGGGCGACTCTAAGGGGCAAGTTTCCTCGGAGGAGGTGGAGGAATCGAATGGAGTCTGATACCGTCCACCCCACCACCGCATTTGTGACTGGAAATATGCAAATAACCCTCATCACCTATTGGCTATAAAATCACAAGTTGGGGGGAGGGCCCTAAATTCACTTCCAAATGTTTAGCAAACTGTAATGAGAATCCCTGCCAAAGAGAAGAGAGGGAAAGGGCAGGAGGGAAATTTTCCTTTCACTGTGAGGCTCCTATTTGCTTTGCAGAAGAGGCTGGTTCTCCAGGGCCCCCTGTGCACGCCCGAGTACGGACTAGCTGGATTTCTGTTAAATAGTTTGCAATCACCAGTTTTCCAAGGAGGGAAAGTTAAGCTGTTAAACCACATTTAGGAGGTGCTTAAACCCTCTCCTGCTTTGATGGATCTTGTTTGCAGTGACCACCTTCCTCCTCCACCCCCCTGTCTCTTTGCCCCTGCCCCCCCCCCATGAAAAATTCTCCTGGACAGTGCAAATTTAAACACTCACAGGCACACATTGTTCTGGAGTTTGTACTTGCACAATTTGGTGTTTTAACACTGGCAAAATGTGGTTGTGAAAGCTTCTTGCTCTAATTTCTGATTTTTGCCTCAAGTATATTCTACCCAACACTCAAACTCATCAAGGAGTGCAAAGATATCTTTGTATCCTCAGAGGCAGAAAATGGAAGTCACATAATCTAAAACTGCATTATTATGCTAAGTGAGAAAAGCCAGTCACAGAAAACACATTGTGTGATTCTGCTTATATAAAATATCCACAAATAGTCAAATCTGTAGAGACAGAAAGTAGATTCATGGTTGCCTGGAACTGGGAATTAGCGAAGGGAGAGGATGGACAAGTGTTTGGGGGTTTGTGATGAAAGTGTCCTGAAATTACATTATTGTGATGGTTGTACAACAGGGTAAATATGCAAAAAAAATTTACTTGTACACCCTAAATGGGTAGGCTTTATGGGATGTGAAATATTTTTTAAATGTGTTGAGGAATCCAAGTATAATAAATAATAAGAATGAAATTACATTAGCTATTTGGTTTTTGCCAAAATTCTCATAATATTTTCAAATATCTTTTTAAATATTAAAAATTTGCATTAGCCAGGAAGGACTAAGTATATCACTCTCCACTTTACATCTGAGAAACAGTTATATCAAAACCTCTAATTCATTTTCTGTGTTGAATTCTTTCTCTTACTTTCTTTAATGCCCTCTTCTATTCACCTCTCTTTCTTTCTCTCTCTCTCTCTCTCTCTCTCTCACACACACACACACACACACACAAAATCTACATTTGTAGCTTGAAGGATGAAAAACTATACAATTTTAAGAAGGCTTACATTTTAAGTTTTTCTCAAAAATGAAAGACACCTATTAAAACCCCAATAATTCAAAGTTTGTTGCTTTATAGATAGAATTTTATCTTTAAGTTTATGCATTAAAGGCTACAGCCACAATATATCATCTTTAGTGCAATTATCAAACAATTATACACCTTAATTCTATCCTAGAAAGCACATAGAGGAATCTTGAAACCTGCCCAAAATTAAATGGCTCAGAAATTTAGAAGTGACCAAACAGACGATATAGGGGGTGAATGACTATGATTTGGCAGTCCTTCAGAAATTATGTAGTAAATTCTAAATTTAAAAAAATAGCACGAGAAGTACAGTTGCATTGGATGTGACCAATGTGTAAATGACATATAAACAAATGATAGTACAAAAATTCCTACTATCTTACATAGAATATTCTTATGTATAATACATGCATCTTATTTTCACAGATAAGTAACAGTTGCTAAGACAACTAAGCCAACCTGCACTTTCGTGCCTTCTAGAGAACTGCCAAAAAAAAAAAAAGAAAAGAATTATGTAATTGCTAAAGAGAAGGCTGCTGCTTATAATCATTTAAAAATGATTTCCCAGGTTAACAGACATCAAATTCAAAATAATCAAGAGTTAGAGTCATTATTTTATGTTTTTAATATGAAACTGGTTTGGGAGTGGTCTGCACAATGGACATGTTGCATGTCCATTAGATTTGCAGAAATTTCCAGGAAGAATTAATTCACAGCAACTCAACTTGGTAGGAAAGCAGACAAATTGGCTCCAATCCCTGGGAACAGCCGGTGGGCCGGTGGGTGTGGTGGCAATGAACTCTGCTGATTGGCTGCTTTGGGAAGATCAGGTTCCTGAGTCTTGTACAGACAGGCATGTGCATTAGAGACGTGCCTCCTCCAGAACTTCAGCAAGGTTATTTGATCGTAGATAACGTGAAGCCTAACATTTTCCCTAACTGACATTTCCTTTGTAACAAATCAGATTCAAGAGAAGCGTTTTATAAACGTTTAAAAAATCAGTACTCTTATGGTAGGACACTTGCACCTGGTATACATTTAAATGATGGAAGTAAAAAGTTAAATGGTTATACCTAAAGAAAATGATCAGAAACTCCAGAACTCCACATCCATACATAAGGAAATGGCTCTCTCTCTCTCTCTCTCTCTCTCTCTCTCTCTCTCTCTCTCCCTCCCTCTCTCTCCCCTTCCCTTCCTCCCACTGACATCTATCATTTCTCTATCATCTATCAGTCATCTCTCTACCTATTATCTATCTATTAATCATCTATCCTTTTTTTTTTGATTGAGGGCCTACGATTTGTACACACTGAATAATTTTCATCCCTTTCTACATCTAATCATTACAAATATGTTGCCAGCTTAATAACCCCACTGTCACTGTATAAATGAGAAAAAATGAAACATGGGGAATATTAAATAATAGTAACCACAATCATGAAGTATTTTTTCCTTTGGCTATCTCATGAAGGAAGAAAAATGTATTTGATATTTATATTTTAATGTGTAACTGTAGACTGGAAAAGTCTGGATAGCAGATCTTTTTGTACATATATAGACCAGTGTAGATTTTGTTTTGTGACTTTTTTTTTGCTGAAATATGTCAAAATATCTAATGCACTCTAGGAGAACATCAGCACTGAAGAGGTTCTGGTCTCCTTTGAATCATCATAGGAATGTAGACGACATGAGTAATACAAATAAAATTTACAAATACAAAAATCATAAATATAAGAAAATCAAGATGTTTACTTAAAGGGCCTCCCTGATGGTGCAAGGGGTTAAGATGCAGCCTACGAGGCTGTCCACAGCCTCTGCAGCACTGGTTCAATCCCCGGCCGCCGGGCAGCGGCCGCCAGGGAGCTGCCCACATCGGCGGAGCTGCCTACATGGTGCAGCAGACCTCTCCTGTCTGGCTGGCTGCTCCCCTCAGCAGTGTATTTCAATCTGCCTGTTCTGTTACCTGCTCTGTCTCTGGTGAATCCTCTCGCCCCCCACACATCTGGCCTGTACCCCAGTTCTTATATGCATAGATGAATAAATCTTTAAAAAAGAGATGTGTACTTAAAAATTGCCATAAAAAAACCTTTATGCTGGTCCCCACCCATATTACAGCACTAACTCTTGGTAGGAAGGAGCTCACGCTGAGTCTGAACAGAGCTGGTGATGTCACTGATTGTGAGGATGAGGTTGAGGTCTTAGCTTTGGGGTATGGTATTGGAAGCTGGAGGTCTCATGCTGGGCAGCTGAGTACAGATGCTGGTCTTGCAGAATCTCTTTTATTCATTACCCTCTTTTATTCATTTACAAATACAAAAATCATAAATATAAGAAATGTTAACAACATAGCAAAGCTGTGTTGAAGAAATTCCAAGTAGCTTACTTCAAGGGAGGATTAAATTCAGACAGAACATAATTTTCCACTGGCAAAGTTGGGTGTTGTGTTGTACAAAATTTAAAGTACAGATGAATGTTATATTTGGTCCATTTACTACTGCTTGAGGAAAGGAATTAAGGTTACTTTCTGTTCTTTGCAGACAAAGTCATTGTAGGGTATGGGGGAAATTGCTTCTGAAAATGGCATGGTGTTAAATAATCTAGACATATCTTAAGGACTTTGGTTTTCTTGAGAAGGGAATACTCATCCCCTCTCTGCTTCCAAAAACAAAAGGAAACAAGAAATAGGAAATGTTAAGTTGTGAAATTAGCATGAAATGATTTGTCTAAGTTAAAAAGAATAAAGATAATTTAAAAATAAGAATCGAAAATAAAAAAGTCAATGCTTTGCTGTGACTTGTCCTAGAACAAGCTTTTATGGTGAGAGGGACCCATAGAAACATGCCAGAAAAATAGATGCTGTCACAGAAACTATGACAGGCCAAGGGGGAGAAAGATAACGGGCCTTTCCTAGAAGGCAACTCAAACAAACTAAGCAGAATGTCCCACAAATAACTGAATGGATTTATAATCTATCTTCATCTTTCAACAAAATAAAACTTAAGCCCCATGTAGGATATAAAAGGAAACTTTGTGTGAGATCTGGTTAATGGTTTGAGTATGCAGGATGGTGAATTTTTTTTGCTGAGGGATTCATGTTCAGAGAGAACTTCAGACAGGACAGCAAAGCCCCAGATTGAAAATGAGCTGAGGTGCACTTAGTAGTGACGTGTTTGAAGTGCCCTCTGCTGCCTTCCTGAAGACACTGCAACTTCTCAAAAAACACATTTTAACAGGCTTGAAACAGAATCAACTGGATTAACCATTTGAAGGGCGGGACTTCTAAATTTTCCTACAAATGTGATTATCTAATGGAAAGGAATGCAGGATTTTATTCTTTCCTTCCTCTTATTCTTTCCTTCCTCTGCATTATACAGAGACACAAAGGCGGGGTACCCATTGCTAAATCTTCCTTATTTGGCTTCTTGGTGCCAGTGGCTGTAAAAAGACTGGCTTTCCCTTCATGCAGTGGATTTCTGAAGACAGGAAGGAGTCTGTGAAGATGTCTTTGCTATCTTGCATTTATTTTGAGTTGTTCTTATTTCTTTTGTAAAATTACATGTCACGTGAATGAAGTGGCATTTTGTTTTTCTCACCTCTGTGGTACTGTCCTTAGCGTGAAATTGTATGGGAAGAACACACTAAGATTTAATAACACCGATGAAAAATAATGATCCAGTGCTAACTGGAGGAGAAACCAGGATATTTTCATTTAAGATTTTTTACTAGATTTAGTAGCTATGAAACTGAACACACACGTACACACACACACGCACACACACATACATGCACACACACATCCTTGTCATATTATAGTCTAGGTAGGTGAAATATGGCTTAGGGAAATGGAGGACAACTTCATATAACTGGGTGGTTTTATTCCCCCTGGCCTCATATATTTCATATCTTCCTTTTAATTAACTTTTCAGTTTGTTAACTAAAAATAGTCTCAACGATAGTTAGACAGAGTTTATTTGATAATCAAAGAGAAAAAGTTGAACCCAAGATGTAGTCTGACCGATTTTACTCTGTGAGAGGTGTTCCAATACACACAAGTTTGCATTTAGCTTATGTGAGTAGGAGTGAGTCACTGACATCAAGAATGTGCATTCTTGAAGGGAGGGACTTCTAAATTTTTCTGACCTACAAATGTGATTATCTAATGGAAGGGAGTGCAGGATTTTATTCTTTCCTTCCTCTCCAAAGAATGCATGCAGAGACACAAAGGCTGGGACCCATTGTTAAATCTTCCTTATTTGGCTTCTTGGTGCCAGTGGCTGTAAAAAGACTGGCTTTCCCTTCATGCAGTGGATTCCTAAAGACAGGATGTAGTCTGTGCAGATGACTTTGCTGTCTTGCCTGCTAGACCAAGGGGGGGTGGGGCCCCAGAAAAGTTTATGATCACAATGAAATATACACTTTAAAAATGACATATACACTTGATGAAAAAATCCCCACAAAAGACAAAATTTCAATAGCATGAAAGTATGTACAACTAAGCAAAAGTTTTTCTTTGACCTAAGATGTTTCACTCTTAGTCTCTCCAGAAGAAAGTAGTTCTCTGTCTTGTGTATCTTTCCAGAAAAATCTATGGATTTGAAAGTGCAAATGTGTTTGTAAATGTGGCATGTGTGAGTGTATATTCACCCATACATATGCAACTTATTTTCATAGTAACATTGGCATACCACAAGCACTGTTCTGCATTTTTTCACCCAATAATCTAACTTAGAGATGACAAAATGAAGAATCTTTTTTTTTTTTCTTGGCCATGTTAGCTTCCTTATATGATTGTATCATTAGTTATCAAAACAGATATCTGTTAATATTTATTTGGACTTTTGGTCATATAAACCATGAACAAAGACAAAATTCTTTGAGATTATTGAGGCCAAAAGTTTGATTATTTATTATTCTAATAAAGTAAAGCCACTGATCCTCTATGTAATTTTACCAACCTAGAAAATATAAATAGCCTCTTGTTTTAATTTTCCTTTTAAATAATAATAACAATAAAATAATTATAACTGCTAACTTACATAGCATTTTCTATGTTCCAGGCATTAATCTAAGAGCTTTACATATATGACTAATGTAATATAAAACAACTTTATTAAAATATGAATCACATATCATACAATTCATCCCTCTAGGGCATACGAGTAAATTGTTTTGTGTATATTCATAGAGTTGTATTAAAATGATTCAAAGGCACATATTGGTCATGCCTAAAGAAGTTCTGTATCCACTGGCTGTCACTCTCTATTCCTCTTTCCCTCCCCCTCAGCTTTAAGCTACTTTTTGTTGAGATTCACCTATTCTAGACATTTTTATACAAGAAATCATATGTGGCTTTTGTGACTGACTTCTTTCCCTTAGCCTAATATTTTAAAGATCCATCCATGCTGATGTATGACTTGTTACTTCTATCATTTATTGCCAAATAATGTCCATTGTATGACTATCGCTCATGTAATTTATCCATTTGTTACTTGATGGACATGTGGGTTGTTTCTACTCTTTGACTACCATGAATAAATAATGCTACTATGAACATTCATTTACAAGTTTTTGTGGGAACAATATGCTTTAAATTTTCACAAATACGTAGAGTTATATGGTAACTATAAGTTTAATTCTTTGAGAAACTTCCAAAATGCTAAGTACCTCTTTCTTTTTTTTTTTTCTTAATAGAGGCATGTTTTTATTTATTTATTTGTTTGTTTGTTTGGTTTATACATGCACTGGGTACAGTCAGAAGCGCGGGAGGGTGAGAGAATTCACCAGAGCCAGAGTGGGGAGCAGAGCAGGCAGAAGGACTGAAGTACACTGCTGAGGGGAGCAGCGGGCGGCAGGAGAGGTCTGTGCGCCATGTGGGACCCTCCTCCGGTGGCCGGGGAGCAGCCGGGGATTGAACCGGCGCCGCAGAGGCTGCGGGCAGCTTCGCAACCCAGCGCTCAACCGCTGCACCACCAGGGAGGCCCTAAGTACCTCTTTCTCGATTGAGTTTCCCAGAAGTCCCTCTGAGAATTTGTTACCACCTCCACGTGTTGCAAAGAAAAGAGTGTTCATGTCTTGATTATTATACTTAAAATAAAAGTCTCAATAATAGTTAAAGAGTGTCAAAATGAGGTTTACTGTGAGAACTGTTGTAACAATTGCAAGTTTGAGTTTAGATTATATAGATAGGAACAGTGAGTCATTTAATATAAAAATGAAGGTATTTTTGAAGTGGGGATACTGACCTTAAGTTCCTTGAACCCGAAGATATGTTGATGGTATCTTTGCATAAAAGAAGGCAAATGTTGGGCCTCCCTAGTGGCACAAGGGATTAACACAAGCAACCTAGGAAGCTATCCGCAGCCACTGCAGCAGGAGTTGGCTCCCCAGCCAGGGAGCTGCCCACATGGCGCAGCAGACCTCTCCTGACTCACCCACTGTTCCCCTCAGCAGTGTATTTCAGTCAGTCTGCCTGTTCTGTTCCCCATTCTGTCTCTAGTGAATCCTATCACCCCCCACACCTCTGGCCTGTACCCTAGTTCTGGCATACATAAATAAATCTTTTTTAAAAAAAGAAGGCAAATGTTGGGGTTTCATCACCTCCCAGGTTTATAAAGAACACATTGGAGAGATGCAAAGGCTTGGTTCCATTGTTCAAATGTTAATCTGACTCCTTGGTCATTAGTGGTGGTTGAAAGTTTTTGTGGGTTTTTTTTGTTTTTTTTTTTTACCCATATGCAGTAGATTTTTGCGTAGCTCTTTTAAAAAATAAGCCAGTTAGGGCTTAAAATCTAGGCAGATGACTTTTCTCTCTTGCCTGCAAGACCAGGGAGGACTGCTTCCCAGAATATTATTATTCACTGTGATATTATTCACTGTTTATTGTATGAGAATATGGTCTCACAAAGTTGGAGATAGAATCCCAGTCTTTGTACCAAACATAGAATTGTATACCAGAGTAAGCAATCAAACATTTATGTCAACAAATGATTGATTAGAAGAAAGATGGAAGGAAAAGTTTGAAAGTTCCAAAAGTCAGGATATAATACAAGGTATTTACATTTATCTTACAACTTGTTTTCTAGGGTTTTTTTGGCAACAGTGTTAAATAATAGAGCTAGAATTAAAGCAATAATTTACATATGAATAAACATGACAGTGTGATGCTATTCACAAATGAAGTAAAGGTAAATGCAAGAAATCAGAACCATGTCAAGACATCTAGATCTGAACTGGAATTGTTAGAACTATGGTGAGTATATGGTTAGTAGTGACTTTTATTTTTATTATATGACTTAGGTATGTCATAGGAACTGACATATTTTATAGGTGATTTTATTCTCCTACTAATTGTCATTTTTTATGAATTCTTTGCCATTGCTGGTAAAGTTAGAGAAATTAGAGTACTATTTTATCAAAAAATATATGCTGTCTGGTACCAACTCCAATATCTCTCACTAGAGCTATTTGAACAGCCTAATGATAATTCAATGAATCACATGTGGACAGACTTGTAAAGGCAGTCCTTTACATATACTCAGCATTAAGAATTTTCCTGGACCTGTCATGATTCTCAAAGAACCACCCAGGAAAATCAGCACACAAATTGATTTTCAGAATTATTTCTAAAAGTTCTGCTTTCTCACTTCACGTGTTAATTAACACATTTCCTTTCACTACACAGGGGTTGGGTCAAACCTTGTCCAAAACTCTACCCAGTCATCCCAAATCTAATGCACTTACCCTACCCTACCCTAGATGTACTCTTTGGATCCTTTTAGGCTACAGAAGGTCAACCCAGTTGACTTATTACCTAATAGCAATGTAAGAGGGGCATAAATTTGCCAGGACCTTGAGTCTACATAATTGAGAATTTTCTCTAGAGACCTTGAGCCTAATTTGTCTACTTGACTGGCTAGGAAATAGGCAGTCTCATCAACTCAGTCCTGCCTGAATGAGGTGGCCTTTATCTTCTCACAGTGCAGTGCTGGCAGTTTCAGTTAAATGTTCCAAGGAAAGTATGTGTCACTGAACCTCAGAGAATATTGAGAATAGGTGGCAAGGTCCACAATAAAAGGGAAGGAGACCACAAAACTTGGAGTTCTTGGCTTATTCCTGGTTAGGAGAACTCTGGTCTTGGGGGAATCACTGTGATGTCAGCAGTCACAGAGGCCCTAAGATGGAATACTTGGTTTATCAAATACTGTTAATCCTTACCTATAATGCATAGGCTGATGTTGGCTTATTAAAGCTGATTGTTAAAATTTTAGGAACTTGGCAAGGTTGATGGCAAGCAGGTTGAAATAAGCCCCTGCGGGACTATTTACACCATGGTAATCAGCAAACAGCAGAAGCTGGAGTTTGTTTACCCAAGACGTGGTTGTTAAATATATATCAATATACCAGTTATTCCTACTCTAGATAAGCCTATATATAAATTAGTGGCCTGATCCAGGCTCACAGGTGACATTGGAAAATGTATGCAACATTTTTTCTGGTTGTAAGTGGGAGGAGTGAGGAGTTGCTAGTGCCACCTAGTGGGTTGAAGTTAGAAATGCTGCTAAATATCTTCCTACAAACCCACATAATAAATTATTCGGATCCAAGTGTCAATCAGGCTGAAGTTGAGAAACCTTGGTGAAAACCTTGAGAAAGTAAAGCTTCCTCATAGGCAATACTCATTAAGACTAAAATATATTTCCAGTGGTGAAACTGATGAGGACATCCCTATAATTGCTCTCTCCTTTCCTAGTGGAAGAACCCATGGCTACTTTATAAACATTGCTAATACTTCCCTATTAGAAATTAATCTTACAGGTGCTTCACATCTAAATGGTTTCTGCCTCTTATGCATTATTAACATCTGTTCCCAATAATATGGTATCATATGCTATTGGGGTGGGGGGTGGGGTAACTGCCACTCTGTTGTCACAGCAGTTATAACATTTGACACCCCCTCCAGCAATACACAGGGATACTAATTTCTCAACTTCTTCACAAACACTAGTTATTTTCTGCCTTTTCCCCCAAGTAATACCCATCCTAGTGTGCGTAAAGTCTTACTCAGTTTCTCTTCTTCAACGTTCTGTTGCATGTCTTCCTTTGTAATCTCTTGCCCTGTGTATCTGTGTGTGTCCCCCTGAAATTCCTGAACAGCACCTGATTCTGGTTCTACTGGAGCCTGAGTGCGGTGGAACTGAAATTAGTCTTTTACGAAGACCTCCGATAGGTTAGAATACAATAAGTACAATTTCTTTGCTCCTTTTAGTTTGAAAGAGGGATCAGAAATTAGGCTGCTGCATTTGATGCTCTATTGTATGTCTTTATCTTTAATCTCTTGCTCCAGATATTTGTGGATTTTAATCTTTCTCTGTCTTGTCTGAGACCCTTTCATGGGATCTGAGTTAGGGGAAACAGATAGCAGATTCTTCAGGCAGCCCCTAAATTGATTAGGGGAATGTCCTGAATATAGCCCATGTTATTGTTTTGATCAGAGAACCACTGGTAAGGAGAGACCACTATAGTTTTGCTTAGGCTAGTTCGAAACCTCAGAAGATGCTTGAAGGAACCAGGTAACCTACTGGTTCCTCTGCACCTCTGGGCAGGAACTAATGTGCTACTGGGAAGATATTAACCAATGGAAGAGGAAAATGGGAAGAAACTCACACATAAATTGGTAACTTTTCTTTCCCGACTCCCCCTAGACTGAACACTTCTGGATGTAGGAGTTCTAAGTCATTCTCAGGAGATACCGGCAAGACTAAACAACCCGGCAAGACTAAACAACCAGTTCTGCCAGTTACATAATGTATTTCCTTGTATTTGCTTTTCCTCCTCCCAGTCTCACGTCCTTTTTTCATTCTCACTCTTATGACTTGTGTCATCTCCCAATAAAGAAAGACCAAGCTTTTGTCTCAGGCATTGTTTTACAGGTATAATTTGTAGCTTCTTGATGTTGCTTTTTTCTAAGGTTGAAATAGTATTTTGAAATGTTATATTACGCCCCAAAAGTAAACTTTCAATGCCAAAGATTGAAAATCACAAGAAATAGCTAAAAATACCAATAGTAAGTTATGTTTACTCAAATTTATGGTGTTCCTGAAACTGCTTATGTCTGAGCGGAAAGTAAATTTCACTCAGAATTGTTCTGACCCAGTACTCTGGCACCATGTAATATTTTTTCCTATTTCTCAGAATTTTACCCTTTAAAAGTCACAGTTCTAATAAGTGCATAAGGAAATAACCTTGGTACCTAGAGTCCAGGGCCACTTCTCTTTATGGAGCTTACCAGGAAAAATGCTGGAGACAATGTATTATGTGTGTTCAATGTCACTCCTTAAGATCCTTACATGATTTCTGTGCTCCTGAATCTACTGGAGTCTGAAGCGGTCAGAATCTCTCTGTTTATACTTTGATGTGTTCATGTCCTTTACGAAGAGTAAATTAGAAAACAAGTCTATTTTGTCACCTAAACTTCCAAAGAAATATTATTTAAGCTTTTCAGAAGGCATCTGCTAAAGTATATTTGAGAATGTGAAGATTTCAAAAGAACTTTGTAGTCAACAGTGACCACTGACCTTTGTCTCTTCATTTTGGAGGCAGCTCAACTCAGTATACATTGGTCTAGAAAAGGTAATTCACTGGTCGGAACTCTATACCAGGATATCATAGGCAAAGAGGCATATTCTGGACATAACCCAAACTTCTTCCACCTTTCTCTTCTGCTTTGCCTTGCAATCTAAATATAAAATACAAATAATCCAAACTCTAAATTCTTAGAATGTAAGCTCAGTCAGGAGAGAAGAGCTGGGAGTTTTTTCCCACAGAGGTAAATACCCTCCATTCCCAAATCTAGCCTTTTATTTCTCCATCGATTATATTTCTGTTGGGTACTTATATATCCTTTTAATTATCTTAAAAATAAAACATTTTAATATCTTCAATAAGACAAGACAATGTTAGAGAAGAAGAAATAATTTTTAGTTGAATATCAGTATTATAAATATGGAATCATTTTTAAAAAGTGAAGAATAACTACATTAGTTGAAAACAAAGTGCACTCAAAATTTTTATAAAGCAAAGTTGGTATTAACTTAAAGTTATAAATTTATTTAGAAATGTAGTAAGATTTATTGTTGTTTTGAGTTTTGGTTCTGATTTTCTGTGAATTTTTCAGAGTGCTCATTTTATTTATTTTGCTGTGTCCATAGTGTCATTCTATGCTTTGAAATATTTCACTGTGAAAATGTTTGCACTTGGAAATTTAATTACATAGGATTAATTTTTACAATTGCTATGAATTTGAGTTGATATTTATTTTGTTTTTTATCTTGAGTTGATTTTTTTAAGATTTATTTATTTATTTATTTATTTATTTATTTATTTACTTATTTACTTATTTATTTATTTATTTATTTATACAAGCACTGGGTACAGTCAGAAGCACGGGAGGGTGAGAGAATTCACGAGAGCCAGAGCGGGGAACAGAACAGGCAGAGTGACGAATTACATTTCTGAGGGGAGCAGCGGGCAGCAGGAGAGGTCTGCGGCCTTGTGACACCCTCACCTGGTGGCTGGGGATCGAACCGGCACTGCGGAGGTTGTGGGAAGCTTCGCAACCCAGCGCTCAACCTCTGTGCCACCGGGGAGGTCCTTGAGTTTATTTTTCAATGGCTGTAATTTTTGATGCAAAAATGTAGTACCTACTTACCATGATTTGACTTAACGGATTGAGCAAATTATCAGGGAAGTCTCTATAATTTACTATATCTCAATGGAATTTAGCCCTTGTTTTGGGAAGATGTACTCTAAAAAGATTCAAAGAATAACTGTAATTGTATTATATATTTGATTGCCTTGGTGTCAATAAGAAGAAATACTTTCTGTGTTACTATCTTGGTTTTGCAATTGGGAGTTAAAAGAATTCTGCAGTAGCATAGTACCTCATGATTTCTAGTTTGTCTACATGATATCAAGAAATTATTCAGATGTGTTGTCTTATAAAATCAAATAGTCATATATTTGCAATCTGGTAATTTTTTTCCAATTTTTATCCTGACACATTGTGCTATCTATAAGCCCAATACAAGAATCCTGACAGAAGATTGACTGCAACCCTTATGAACTTTCAATGTATTCTACAAAAAAAAAATAGAGGAAACAACACTCATATGGAATGACCAAAAAAACTTAAATAGCCAAAGCAATCCTGACAAAAGAATAGAGATGCCAAAAAATACCAAAAAATATGGTATTAGAATGAAAATAGATACACTGACCAATGTAATAGAATTGAGACCCTATGAATAAAGAAGAAATAAATAAATCTACACGTATTTGGGCAGTTAATCTATGATAAAGGAGCCACGTGTGTCCAATAGAGAAAGCCTCTCTATGAAATGGTGCTGAGAAAACTGGATAGCCACGTGAAAAAGAATGAAACTAGATCACTATCTCACACCATCTAAAAAAATTAAGTTAAAATGGATTGAAGACTTGGAGGTAAGACCTGAAACAATAAAATACATAGGAGAAAACACTCCATGACTTTGATTTCAGTGATGTCTTCAGGAAAGGAAAACAAAAGCAAAAAATAAACAAATAGAACTACAAAAAAAAAAAAGTTTCTGTATAGTAAAATAAAGTATCCTAAAAGTGGAAAAACACATTCCTGACTCAGAAAAAAAATAATTGCACATCAGTATATTATATATACAATAGGCTCTAAGATCCAAAATGTACAAAGACTCATACAACTCAACAAAAAGAAAACAAAGAACCTTATCAAAAATAGGCCAGAAGAGCTAAATAGACAGTTTTCCAAAGAAGACATCCAAATAGCCAACATACACATGAAAAAAATATTCACCATTACTTGTCATCACAGGAATGCGAATAAAAACCTACAATGAGGTACCAACTCACACCTCTAAGAATGGCCCATATCAAAAAGACCCAAAACAACACATTCTTGTGAAATTGGAGAAAAAAGAACCCTCTTACACAGTTGGTGGGAAATGTAGGCTAGCCCAGGCCTCATGGAAAGTAGGATGGAGGTTTCTCAAAATTTAAAACACAGATCTACCTTATTACCCAGCAGTCTCACTCCAAAAACATTAATATGAAAGGACAGATGGCAGATGGTCTCCTATATTCACTGCAGCACTATTTATAATAGCCAAGTTATGGACATGAACTAAATGCACAACAACAGATGAGTTATCCACTGGTATTCGTACACAGTGGAATACACCTCAGGTATAAAAACTGAAAATTTGACATTTGCAACAACATGGATAGAACAGGAAAGTTATGCTGAGCAAAATAAGGCAGAAGGAGAAAGACAAATTCCAGGCAATTTCACTAATATGTGAAATATAGTGGGAAAAATAAAAGGAATAGATAAACTAAACCAAAACAAAACCTAGAAACCTGCCTGTAAACTTAAGCTACCAGCAAGGGAAGGAAACAAGAGAAGGAGAGGAAAGTGTGAATGATTTTGGGTGCTTTGTTGGTGGATGTGGTGTTAGATATCTGAAGAGGTGCGGGCATACACCCCTGGAATTATATGCAAAGTTGTTAACCATTGTTATCTCAGTATAAATAATAGAATAAAAACAGGGCCTCTCTGGTGGCGCAAGTGGTTGAGCACCTCACCATGAAGCAATCCGCAGCCTCTACAGCATGAGTTTGACCCCCAGCCGGCCAGGGAGCAACCCACATGGTGTAGCAGACCTCTCCTGTGTCGCCCACTGCTCCCCTCAGCAGTGTCTTTCAGTCAGTCTGCCTGTTCTGTTCCCCACTCTGTCTCTGGTGAATCCTTTCACCCCCCTGCATCTCTGGCCTGCATCCCAGCTCTTGTATACATAAATGAATAAATTTAAAAAAAAAAAAAAGAATCCTGCTACCTGATGATGACTAATTGTATAACACAGACATGTCATAGTACATATTCAGTTTTCCATGATGAAACCCTAGACATTATATATTTGTAATTATATATTTTGTCATCATATCATTATTACATAATTGCCATTGAGGTATAAATATGTATCTGCAGGATGTTTCAAAATAGCCAGAAGACAATCAAATAAATGAATCAATTCTGATCTAGCTCTAGGTTCATTTTTATGAATAGACCTTTTTATGTCATCCCAGATATTCAATTACACTAACAGATGCCTATTTTCTTGCCTAATGTGATTAAGAATGTATGTGAGGTAACTGTCTCCAGTTTTGAAGGTTCTGAAACTTTTTTACTACATCCCCATTCCTATAGTCCTTTTCTTTTTGGTGTCTAAAGAAAATTAGAAAGTTTGATCTTTGATAGAAAGTATATGTGATGACTTGCTTTGCAATTTTGTGTGTGTATGTGATTAGACCTAATGAGTAACTTTTTCCAAGGATCATGCATGGAGAATGCATTGGCACTCATAGGAATGCCATGGATTTCATACTGGTGAGGCACATTATCAGGAAGCCATGGAGTTAAGACTGGTGAGGAAAATCTACAATGGGTGGAATTAAGGTCTGGAGCTCAGAATGGGACAAACTGTATTTTCTTAGAACACACTTTTCATGTCAGAAACACAATCAGCCTCTCAGAAAAAGAAAATAATGAAAAATATTCTTCATTAACCCTTGACAATAGTTATAAACATAAACCTCTGCCTACCATAGTGTAATCACCACATAAAATCTTTGTACACAGGAACATGGTCTGTTCAAAGCAATCTAACTGTGACTCTTGATGCCTAATTATGTCACTTGCCCAAGCAGAATGAAGGCAGCCTGGATGCAATTTCCTCCCACAGCTAGCACTAAGAGCACCTCTGCTCTTAGGAGTCTCGTGTGATGAGAATTAAAGAAAAAAATATGCTCAGTATCCAAAAATTAAGTGGATTAGAGGACATAGAAGTCTGAGTTAGCTCCACAACACCTGAGCATGAATGCAGTCTGGTGGCGCTGGGCAGCTGCTTCCCACAGTGAGCAAGAGGTTGTTTGGCAAGTGTGGATGCTGCTCCCTGTCCACTCTCCCTCTGACACCTGGGTAGTGCTTCAGAGTTTATAAAACATCCCCTGTTCATTCTTTTTGCTCTCACAATAGCTTCAAGAGATTAAATGGGACAAGTAATAAATAGTATCTTTATTTTACATGAGGAGAAAGAGAAGCTCTCTAGTACTCAGGACTGCATGAGGTCATAGTGGGTGACTGAACAAGAACCCCAGCCATTTCGCACCGTGGCTCCTCTGTGAAATGCCCCCTGTGAATACACTGAGAGTTTGAATCAATGTTTAATAGGGACATACATCAAAGAACCCTCAGAGGGAAATGGAACTATCCCCTATTATGCTACCAATGCTATGCTAATTCTTTTTATGCATTCTATCACTTAATCCCTCCAATACACTGACAGGAACCATTATTCACATTTTATCTATGAGGAAACCAGGGGTCATAAAAGCTTACTACATTTTCCATAAAACTAGGGAGTTGTGACATTTTATTACAATTCTATGTTGATTGAATCATAGCTTTCTGAAGCTTATCTAGCCAGAGGGACTCCTGGACATCATCTGTTGCATCTCACTCATTCTACACATTTGGAAGTGAAGGCCCGAGCTGTGCATGTACTTGCCAAGGTAATGACGGTGTTGTGCTAAAAGTCATGTCTCCTGATTCTTACTCTATTGATCTTTTTACCAAACCATGGCAGTTTGCTGCACAGCAACAGTGGAGGTACCTGGTGCTGTGACCAAATCACATAGCTGCTTCGCATTCCAAGGCCTGGCCTGGAGCCCAGTGGTGCAGCGGCTACCCTGCCATGGATACAAACAGGTACTAAGCTGCTGTATTTGTTTCAACTTCTGCTTTTTGCTTCACCTTTATAGCCACTTCCACATGTCTTCTTTTCTCTGTTTCCTCTTACATGTTTCCACTCCACAAATTTACAAAATCTGACGTGTGAGGAGAGCATTGTGAGAACTTTACACGCTGGGGGAGATCAGAGCCAGTTTCATCTTCACGTCAGCACACCTCATTCTCAGCCAGCATTTTGAGCTCAACTCTGTGGAAAGCCGAGGGGATGGTGTTGTGAGTAGAGAATAACGGGTCTTGCTTCATTCCCTGGACCACAGAGGGCCTTGCCCCAGAGTTCACATGACTGAAGTAGGAAAATGCTCGAATTGTACTTACATAAAAACTCGATTACGTAACATGTTTGTGATCATTCGTCTAATTCTGCAGCTGTTTTACACATGAAAGTCCAAGTTAGGACTCGAGCGACAAGTACACACAGGAAGCTGAGTCAGGGCCCCAAGACAGAATCTTTGGGAATTCACTTCCTTTTTTTTTTTCACTTTTGACATTTGAACTAGGTCAGTCTGTCCCACCTCCCTTAAATAAGTGTAACTGCCCTATGGGGCTTTGTAGATCATAAAAAAAAAACTTTCCTTTTTTTCCCCCTCTTTTTCTAGACCGTGAAATCCAGGGTCAAGGAACATACCCTTGATGCACCTGTAATGCTTGGCCTGGGCCTGTATACAGTAGGGACTTTTTTTGCAGGTTTTTAAAATTTTTTTAAGTATGGCATGTATTTATCATTATTTTACAGCTTTATCAGGATATTACTGTGCAAATTTAACAGGTGCAATGTATTGATGTGATACACATACATTACAGAAATAATTCCCACTATTGCCATAGGAACTAAGATTTTATCTCTTAAGAATTTTTAAGTATTACAACTTTATTGACTTTAGTCACCAAGGGATTATATACGGGGATCTTAGCTCCTCCTCAGAACTTACTCATAACTGGAAGGTTGTATGCTTTAGCCAACATTTCCCAATTCTCTCACTCCCTAGTCTCTAGTAACCAACTTTTCACTCTCTGTTTCCATAAGCTTGTCTTCTATAGGTTCTCCATGTAGATGATATAGTATTTGTCTTTCTCTCACACTTATTTTTTTACTTAATAGAATGCCTTAAGTTTCATCCAGGTTGTTTCAAAATTTCCTTCTTTTTTTTTTTTTTTTCACTGATGACAATTTATTTTAATGTGTTGGCTGCACACAGATATATGTCAATTAAACCAGAACTTCTACATAGCAGGGAGCAATAATATGCGGTCATTTCCTTCTTTTTTAATGATTCAATAATATTCATGTGCACCAGACACAGACACACACAGAGATATACACAAATACACACACACATATCACATTATTCATTCATTCACAGATAAACACTTAGTTTGCTTCTTTGTCTTGACTGCTGTAAACAGTGTTGCAATAAACATGAGGGTGCCCTTAACATTTTTTCATATGCCTTTAAACAGGAATTCAAGGAGATATACACACTCCTCTAATTCTCAATAACCAAGTGATAGAAACACCAAAGTTTATAGATTAAGGGGTAAAGTTGTGGTATATTTGTGTGCTATGACACACACACACACAAATATGGATAGATGGAACCTAATTGCATTATGTTAAGTTAGGTAAGTCACGCAGAAAGACAAATACCATATAATATCACTTATATGGGGAAGTTAAAAAAACTGAACTCAGAAACAGAGGATGGTGGTTACCACAAATTGTGGGCATGGGAGTGCCAAAGTGCATTAGAGAGATGTTGTTTAAGAGTATAAACTGGGAAGTAGCATATAAATAAGTCCTGAAGAACTACTACACAGCTTAGTGATTTTAGTCAGCAATATTGTATTTTAAACTTCAAAGTTGCTAGGAGATTAGATCATAGTTGTCCCTACCATAAAAAAAGATGATAAATATGTGACATGACAGGCGTGTTAATGTTACTGTATAATCCTATTAAATGTAAAAATGCATCATATACACCCATTGTATATCTTAAACTTACATAATTTATAAGTCAATATATTTTAATTAAAAAGTACAATTGGATTTTGATAGAAATTGCATTGAACATGTGGATGACCTTAGGTAGCATGGACATTAACAATATCATTTCTTCTGACCCAGGAATATAAAGTGGCTGTGCTCTCTGCTCTTCCTTTCTGGGTGAGGGGAACTCTTTCTCAATGAGGAGTTCCCGCTTGATGATAAGTTATGCCAGTTTGGGGGATGGGATGGATGAAGGGAAAATAAGATTGTCTTTCTAATCTTCTCGTGTTTGCAAGTGACCCAAGTTTTTATTTGTAGAACGTGTGTCACTTCTCGCAGGTCCAGGAATGGCATTGGAAATGTGACCATAGCTGGTTCCCATGCACACAAGGGTCATGTGACTGCAAAGGTTTGCTCATTGATTTATGTGGGCCATTCCCATTGGCTTCTAGGGCTGGAGGTAGGAACAAATATCCAAATGGCAGAGGCTACTTTATCTCAGGGTTTTGCTGAATCACAAATAAGACAATACAATGTGTGTGAACACTTTTTATTTTGTAGAACATAATACAAAAAGAGCCTATTATTAATAATACCAAAATTATACAGTATTATGATCCAATGTTAATTCAATAAAACATACTGTATATTCCCATATTTTGTAGCATTCTAGTCTAGTAGAAATTTACTTTTTGACTTTTCTGTTTTAGGACTTCCTGGTTTTATCTAGTTGCCTCTTGTTCCTGCTAATTTCATTTTATATTTTAGTGGGGGAGTATATATTAGGCAATTTGTCCCTTTTATTTAACCTTTTCTACCACTATTGAGCAACTGTAAGAAATTGTTCTTTGACATTTCTTAGTTTTCATAGTGACACAAGTTCTATGGGGCAAGGTTTTTCTATTTTAAAATTACTCTTTATCTTACTCAATTCACACGGGTTGCTGTTTGCCTGATTGGCCAGACATTGGAAAGCTGTAAAAGACATTTTCACAATGGCTTGGCATTTCAAACTTCATGCAAATATGAAAAGCTAGAATTTTCCAGATACTCTCAGTGTCAGATCAGAATTTTAAGGAATTTAATATCAGCTATTTAAATAATTTCAGATTTGTTCTGAAATCTATGCAACCAGTGCGCATCACTCATGTTTCAGGTGATAAACAAAAGTACAATCTGTAGTAGCTTGTTTAAGGTCATGTACTTAAGTGGGAGGACGGGTCTGAGTCCCTGCCTGATGTCAGGGAGCTACCTCCCTTGTAACAATCTGTACACTTTTTGTTGCAGAGAACTGCAGGCCTCAATTCCCAGGGGACTCCATCTTTGAGTACATATTTAATCATGCTCTCTTTTGGGGGATTCAGTGCTGTGGAAATTTCAGCATCCTGTAATGATGGTTTTGACAGTATATTATCATGTAGGCTCTAGAAAATTTCAGAGACTGGTGTGTGGCCATCTGACATATATGTAAAGAAAATAGGAATTCTAGAATTTGCTTTTCAACAATCATCTATCACTTATGCAGGTTTCCCTCTTACCCACATTTTCATATCGTTACCAATTAAAGCACCCTAGACTACTTTGAGTCTTTGACTTTTCAGTTGAAACAAAACAAGTGATCTGATAAATACCTTTATATATCATCATTACAAAAATATTTCCCCTTATAAACTTAATAACCGTGAATTTATCAGTTGTCTAAAAATATTTCCCTTAAATTACCCTCAATGGGAATCTCTATAAAATCTCTACAAAAGTGGGAACAGGACCTCCCTGGTGGCGCAGGGGGTTAAGATGCAACGTATGAAGTTGTCTGCAGCCACTGCAGCATGAGTTTAGTCCCCAGCCAGGGAGCTACCCACATGGCGCAGCAGACCTCTTCTGACTTGCCTGCTGCTCCCCTCAGCAGTGTACTTTGGTCAATCTGCCTGTTCTGTTCCCCACTCTGTCTCTGGTGAATCCTCTCACCCCCCACAAACCTTTGGCCTGTACCCCAGCTCTTGTATGCATAAATAAATAAATCTTTAAAAAATAAATAAATAAAGGTGGTCTTTCCTTTAAAAAAAAGAAAGAAGGAAAAAGAAAAGCAGGAACAGAAAGATTAGTGGCCTTAGAAAAAGCAAAGCTCTTCTGTGTTTATAAATTTATTAAGTCAGTTTTCTCCATGCCTTGTGGAAATCATTGAACTTTTTTTTTTTTTAATTTGGAAACATAAATTCAGTTAAAGGTGATTTTAGAAATACTTTTTTCTCTGATGTAAGCCACCCTTGCACTAGTGGGCATTTGGTCTGTCTCTGAGCATCAGTGACGATCTGAAATGTTTCTTGGAGCTGAATCCAAATCTCAGTTTTCCTAGTGAGATTTACTGACGCAAAGACTCATTGAGCCTGAATCAAATACTGTGAAAGAAACCAGAATTATATAATTATAATTAGAAAGATAAAGTTATTGAATTAGAGTACAACATATTTGTAAATAGTACAACATCCTAGAAATTATTAAGACGGAGACATCCCCATAGAACATTACAAACGTAGATTTCAGGCCTATGCTAAGAACCCCCATTGCAAATGTGGGACCTTACCCAATTACAGACCTTGCGCAAGGATCAAATAATGTCAGAATCCAAACTTATAAAGATCTTCACTCACAGAGGAGTATTAACTACATGTATAATCAACAGTAAGATTTTATTTTTTTAATTTTTTAAAAAGATTTATTTATGCACACAAGAGCTGGGATACCGGCCAGAGATGTGGTGGGTGAGAGGATTCACCCGAGACAGTGGGGAAATGAACAGGCAGATTGATCGAAGTTCACTGCTGAGGGGAGCAGCCGGTGAGTCAGGAGAGGTCTGCTGCGCCATGTGGGTTGCTCGCTAGCAGGCCGGGAATTGAACTCATGCTGCAGTGGCTGTGGATTGCTTCATAGGTTGCATCTTAACCCTTGCACCACCAGGGAGGCCCCAACAATAAGATTTTAAAAGTCAAATTTTTTTTAGATATAATTTATATTACACAACCTACTCTTTTGAATATGTTCTGTGAGATTTTATAAATACATTCAACCATGTAACCACCATTGTTTTACAGAACAATTCCATTACCTAAAATTTTCTCATGTATTCTTTGTAATCAGTCCACCCTGTAGTCTCTTGCTAGTTTCTGGCAACCACAGATTTGATCTTAATCTCTCTAGTTTAAAGACAGAATTCTCGATCTCTGTATAATTAGGATTTTTAAATTTATCAGTGATAATGCTAATAATACCTATTTACTTGGTTGTTAAAAAAGTTGAACAAATAATATATAAAATATTGGACACATTACTACTGGGATAAATTTTAATGATGATGATGATGATGATTAAAATGTTGAGCCTTGAATTACACCCAGAAATCACAATGCTAGAGTAAGCAAAACTGGCAGTTTATAAAACACAATCTTTCATGTAATATGGAAGCATGGTCTATCATATCCTGATAATTGGTAATCAAGCCTCTGTTAGAATACTTACATTAACAAGAACCTTAGCATTTCTCCAAGGAGTTTGCTACTTTGGTGGATGGTGATGTTTGTTTAAATATTATTTTTGGTTTTCCATAACTTCTAGTCATAGATCACAATTACTGTAGAACACAGTTCCAGTTTCTCTTTTACATAAGTATCTAAAGAGATCAACTTCACCTGTCTTTATTTCTACCCCTGAGTCTTCCCATTGAAGAAGATAAAAAAATAAATAAATAAAGCTAGGATCATTAGTAGAAGCTGTAAGAGGCAGATTATGAGTCAACATAGAATGGTCTAAGAGAGTCACTTGGAAATTAAAGATCTGGATCTAGAGATAATTTCTCCTTCCCTTAAGATGTTTTAATCCTCATTGAAAAATCTATCAGATATTGTAGAAAGATATTGAATAATATATGGATAATTGAAACAAGTAATTGCTAAACTTATTCCATTCTGAGAAGTATGATTCTACATACATTTGTTCTTTTTACAATTCCTAAAGTACTTTATAAATTCAGAGTGATAGAAATCATGAAATCATTCTGTCTCCACACAGATGTTTTCTGCCAATCACCTTCCTCCACTTGTTTACTTCAATTCTTGGAGTTTTTTTGCTCATTTCATTTGGAAAAGAGAAAATAATATATGTGAGAACCTCTTGAAAAGTTTTTTTTTTTTTTTTTTAAAGATTCATTGTTATTTATGCATACAAGACCTGGGTTATAGGCCAGAGATGTTGGGGGGGGGTGAGAGGATAGCTTGATAGAACTGAGACTTTAAGTGCCACCAGGGAGGCCCCATCTTGAAAAACCCTTAGAGATTATACAAAATAAAAGGTGCTATAAATCTCTAACTCATTAGAATCCTGGAATAACACATCAAAATGTTAATTATTTTAGTGTAAATTTTCCTAAATTCTATTATTTTAGTTACAGGTGTTTTTTTTTTTTCATTTAAATTATCATTCATGTTGAAGTGTCTTTTTGTGTTTCAGTTTACTAGAGTTCACATTTCCTGCATGACTCAGCTTTGTTGTTTAGAACATTAACTGGAGCATTGTGTTGTAATGCTCTGTAGGACTGTAAGTGATGTGTAAGGATGGTCTTCCTTTCTACATAAAATTGTGCCACACTGCTGGTGTGGAGGGGAGGGTCTACCCTTTGCTCCATGCCAAATGACAGTGACAGTGCACTTTTCTAGAGCAATATTTATTGATTTTATAATTTCCTGACTTGGAAATTAGACATGTAAGTTTATTAGAACAAAGTGTCAAGCAAGCGTATTTAAATCGTGAGTGAGGTATAAAATACATCAATTCTATTCATATTGTCTATATAATTTTGTTTTGCAGTTTAGAGTTCATTAAAAATTAACTACTGGTTCTCCTGAATTGAGAAGAGGAGGAATAAGACTGTGAGATACTTGGGATAATGTGAAGTGTAGAATTTATTGTTCTATTGTTAACCAAATCTAATTTCTCACCTTCTGCCAGGACACTTGTAGGAGGATCAGATCTCACTAGGCAGGAAGCACTAAAATAATTTTTCTTTGAGGTCATTCATTACTGGTTTTCCCTTTATTCCAGCTGCATCTGTGATGGCATTTGCCAGCTCTGAAGGGAAACTCAGTGGGTAATTGGAGAGCCAGATTCTTCTGGTATTGAGAGAGGAGCCAGGCCAGAGTGTGATTTTAATGCCAGATATATTTGGCTACTTTTACTAATTTATAATATTATTTCAGGGAAAGCTGTTAAAAATGCTAGATTCAAATAAGTCATAAAGGAAGCAGAGCAGAGAATTTATTTCTATAATATTGCCACGTGGAACAACAGAATAAATAGAGGCCAGAGAAAAGACAGAAGGACACTTGTACAAGGATAAGATCTCATGAGGTAGGAATAACTAAGACAACTTTTGCTTGAGTTTGTCACTGGTTTTCCCTTTATTCCTGGTGGTATATTTGGTTCTTTGTTGCAGGTAAAATATATGCTTCTGGATCTTTCAGAGTGGCACCTTTTCAAATACAGAACCAGGAAGAAGCTCCGAGGTTCTTGTTGTCAATGGTAAAAGCTATAACCATGAGACACAGATTTCCTTGAATCTACCAGATTCCTTCTGTCATGTGGTCCCAGTAGGATGTGTTCCCTCAGACTTCCAGGAAATGTGCTTTTGATAAATGCTTTTAAACTGCAAATGTGTATGTAAATGATTCAGGAACCTCAGTGAAATGCAGGTTCTGATTTAGCAGGTCTGGAGAAGGCCTGAGCTTTGGAACAATTTCCTTGGTGATGCCCTGGCTTAATTATCCATGAGCTAATCTTTGAGTTGAAATGTTTCAGATTCAACTCAGGTTGAATTAACTAGAAATCTTGAGAGGAAAGTAAATAGTTATGAAATAAGCCAAATGCTGAACTCTAGCAATGGAGGAAGCCTAGAGAAGTCTCTCCCCCCAGGCCAATTCTCCATGAATAATGGCAGTGCTGAGCCTGAAACCCAGGCCGCTTAAGTTCCAGTTCATCATGCTATTCCTTGGAAGGGATGTGTCTGAAAAACACTGGAAGCTGAAGTGGGAGGTAGGGCATGAAACGCTGACAAATAGGATAAAAATATAAGATCACATCAATGGAAGGGAAGAAGAGAGTAGCGCGAAAGGGGCCTCCAGTCGCCTGGGTGAGGGGAAGTTAGACATCCTTGAGGCATAAAAATAAAGATGTTGGAAAGATCCTGCCCCCACACTTCTTTCCAGCTGATGCCAAAGCATTGTAGAGGTCTGTGAATAAAAACCGCAAAAATGTTTCCATCAGCTTTGTTCTGCTGAAAAATGAGTTAAAAGAATAACATTTGATATAGCTAAACATTTCCTCAGAAATGTTTACTAACCAGGAAGGAAGAGCTAAGGGAACTAAGAAAAGTAATGGCTATAGAAAGGGTGGGGGTGCCCTGCTTTAGAAGTGCTTGCACCCTTTCTCCCGGGTTCTCAGTTCCCAGCCAGCCTTGGTGCTGGGCTCAAACGTGTTGGTAAGTCTCCTGCCTCAGCCATGCCTGTAAAAATCAAGCCTCAATCATTTGTTTTATTTTATTTTTTTCCTTTTGTGCTCTGAGGGCCTGGAAACAATTGAACCTTTTAGTCTCAGTTCTAGCATCACTCACACCTATGAGAATGACTGTTGTCCATAAGATGAGAAAGAACAAGTGTGGGAGAGGAGGGAAACCTGGGCTAAGGTGGGAATGTGGATTGGTGCAGTTATTATGGGAAGTAGTGTACAGTTCCTCAAAAGATTAAAAATAGAAGCTATATGTTATAACTTCAGTTATTCTACTTCTGGGTATTTATCTGAAAAATACAAAAACACTAATTCAAAAATGTACATGCATCCCCATGTTCCTCATATCTTTATTCACTATAACCAAAACATGGAAAGGACTTAAATGTCCACTGGTGACTGGATATAGAGGACATGGTATATATACATATGGAATACTACTCAGCTATAAGAAATAATGAAATTCTGCCATTTGCAAATAGATGAATCTAGAGAATATTTTGCCTAGTGCAATAAGTCAGATAAAGAAACACCAACACTATTATTTCACTCATGTGTGAAGATAAACAAAACTAATGAACAAACAAAACAAAAGCAAACCTTAAAAAATTATAAGAACAAAATAGTGATTTTTAGAGAGACAGGGAAAGAGGGGCAGGTAAATTGAGTAAAAGGGGTCATTGTAGGGCATAGACTGGAAACTAGGTTGCTAGTGATGAACACATGTTGACTTACAGTCCTGTCTACCTGGAACCTATATAATGATATAAAGCAGTATTACTTCAATGAAATAATATCTGATGGATACTCTCTCTACCTCCATCCATTCCTAATTTGTCATTAGCAGTGACTCATTTGACTGGCTCTTTACTTTTCAATTAAGTATTCCAGTCTGATTTCATGCTGTTATAAACGAATATCATAGACAGAATGGTTAAACAACAGATATTTGTCTCTCACGTTTTTGGAGGCTGGGAGAATCTCAAGTCAGATTGGTCACCAAAATTGGTAATAATGTGCTGTGTACTTGAAATTTACTGAGAGTAGATCTTTAGTGTCCTCACCAAAAAAAAAAAAACAAAACAAACCAAAAAAGCAGTTGTGTGAAATGATGGATGTTCATTGAATTGATGGTGGTAAGCATTTCACAATGCCTACATCTATCAAATCATATTACAATTTTTTCGATGATACCTCAGTAAAACTGGGGGAAACAATCTTAATTTTGACCTGCAATAACCTTCACCCTCTGCTGTCTGATCCTGGGGTTTAAGTCACCTCCACTGTCCATCTGGTCTAGCCAACACCCCCTTACAGTCTTTCCCAGAAACGTATGAACTCACTTCAGCTCAAGCTTGATACTTGTTGGCTCTGCTTAGAATTTTATTCCCCCCAAATTCTCACAACTGGCTCCAACTACTCTGCAGGTTCTCAGTTGAAATTACATTTCCTTTAAAAAAATCTCCATGAGGGCCTCCCTGGTGGTGCAGGCAGTTGAGTGCTGCACTGTGAAGCTGTCCACAGCCTCTGCAGCGCGGGTTCAATCCCAGCCGGCCAGCGAGAATCCCATATGGCGAAGCAGACCTCTCCTGTCTCTCTGGCTGCTCCCCTCAGCAGTGTATTTTCATCAGTCTGCCTGTTCTGTTCCCCACTCTGTCTCCAATGAATCCTTTCACTCTCCCTTGCATCTAGTCTGTACCCCGGTTCTTGTATAAAAATATATAAATCTTTAAAAATAAATCTCCATGAGCCCTTGATCAAAAATAATCTTCACCCCGCTTCTCTACCTGCTGGTCTTCATGTTCCTGCACTTGCTTCTGCTTGATTTCTTTGCATATTGTCTGCTTCTCCCTCTGCCCTGTAGATCCACGGGAGAGTAACCACAACGGGGGTAGGGTTCTGCTCCATTTTTGTAGCTATGACCTCATTTCTAGAATTGCTCCTGGCATCCATTGGGTCCTGGTATTTTCATAAATGAGCATTCACAGCCACTTGATGAGGTAGCGGGTGGTGGGCTGCTTTTACATTTGGGAAAACTTAGTACTACTGGTTCAATCACCCAGAAGTTCAGTGAGAAGAATTCCAAGTCCACATCTGTTGTCCTTGATCTTTACTCTCCTCCTAGGTCAGTAAATGACTTTTTTTTCAGCAGCAATAGGTTAAGAAGACACACCACTTAAGTGCATGGTGTCTGTTAAACTCATTTTGACTCAAGCTCCTGGGTTAATGGTAAAAAAATACTTTTAGAAAATGTATTATTTCATGTGATTTTGGGTTGGAACCACTTGCATTTTTATTTTAAGATTATTTATTTATGCAAGCACTGGGTACAGTCAGAAGCGCGAGAGGGTGAGAGAATTCACCAGAGTCAGAGCGGGGAGCAGAACAGGCAGACTGACGAAGCACACTGCTGAGGGGAGCAGCGAGTGTGGCAGGAGAGGTCTGTACGCCATGTGGGACCCTCCTCTGGTGGCTGGGGAGCAGCCGGGGATCGAACCGGCGCTGCAGAGGCTACGGGCAGCTTCACAACCCAGTGCTCAACCACTGCACCACCGGAGAGGCCCACCACTTAAAATTTTATCCATGCATGCAATATTCCTCTTGCTTGGTTAACTTTTTCTTCTCCTTCATATCCACTCCTCTTGGCTACCGATTCCAATGACCATCTTAGGTTCACCTGGGGAAACTTGAAATGAATCCTCATCTCTTTCTGTGTTATACTTAACTATTTATTCACCTTAAGTCCTTGAAGGGACCCCAGTAGCTGTGCTAGTGCCCACATGGTCTCTGGCATAACCAGTGGTGCTCAAAACTTATTTGTTTAACTAAATGTAGCGTGGTCTTTTCAGGGAAGTAAAAAGGGAAAATAAACACCTTTCTGTTCTATTAGCAAAATAACCACATGCCTTCCATCCATATTTACTGTTCTCTGGGCACTAAAGTTGGTGTTGAGGTGGGCAAGACAGGCCAACTCTGCTCTCAGAACTTCACCACGAAGCCAACACAAACACAGAGGTGCAGTGCCCCTTGGTGAATGGCAATGGGTCTGTGAGATAAATGAAGAGTCTAAGGACAGGTGGTCACTTTCCACTTCTCACTGGTGAAGTCACCCGAACAGGGACCTAGGGTGGGAAGGTGAGTCATGCAGGCATCTGAGGGAGGGATATGTGTGCAGAGAGATAAACAAGAGCACAGATCCTCGCACAGGAGAGGACTTGATAGATAGGGGGACTGTGTAGCTGGAGCAGAACATGCAATGGGCAAAATGGGAGGAATTAAGTGTCAAGAAGCAGCTGGTCTTGGGACAGCTTTAAGCCACCTGGCATTGCTCAGCGTCTGAAAGCACTGGAAGAACATATGGGGGCAAATTTATTTCTGCCACAGTTTGTCTCACCCATCACCTATTGACAGCTTGTCTCTAAAGCTGTCCTGGCTTTGCTGGCTGACCCTCAAGATCATGTAGCGTGGACTCCCTGGCTTGAGCCCATTTACAACAGCATATAATTATGATCCTGATGAATGAGCTTAGATGCAAGTCTGATGAACTGGACTATTCTGGGGCCAGAGATGACCTGGCTCCATCAGTCCCTTATGTGCTTGCCCCTCTGGGCCTCTTTCTCCCACCCCTGGCATCAGGAGTGAGCAGTTTTACCCATGGATCCTGTTGTCCTCCTGGGAGTGAGAAGATCCTCAAATTGGAGCCAGAATGCCTAGAACTTACTTTGCAAAACCTGAATGTTGGAACCAGACAGAACCTGAGCTGATAAGAGACCACCCTCACATGTTCACTTGTAATGTCATCTACCTTGGAGAGTTTTGTGACAATGAGGACTTGCCTACAGAATATACCACAACCCCTAGCATGTAGCAAAGGCTGAGTAAATAATGTGGTCTTTAAATGTATGACACATGCTTGCACAGCTGGTGAAATATCTTCCCTATCCACAGATGTTTACTATGTTCTCTCAAGGAACTTCCACAGCGAGATATGCATTCCTGTTACTCACACCCGTGTCCATCCTCATACAGGGGTGTGTGTTCCTTGAGATTCAAACCTCAAGCATGTCATTTTTATGCCGGGACCCCATACTCTGCATGTGAAGTAGCAGTGCTCAGTAAATGTGTGTTGAGTGTATGAGCGATGCATCTAGAGATTTCTGCAGGCTGCTGCAGAGTCAGAGATGGTCCCCCTCCATCCTCTCTGTCCCCAAACACCATGGTTGTGGGACAGGCTTGGGCTCAGGGCGACGTCTCAGCTTTCCTGAGGAGTCAGTGCTCTAGCTGTCCAGCCTCCAGCAGGCCCACGTTTCTCTGTCCAGAGAGTTTTAGCTGCTCCCACCTCACTGTCCAATCTCCTTTCATTAAGTGGCTGTGGCGAGAGAAACAATTGAGCTACTTCTAAGCAACTCCTGGATGTCTGGATTCCAGTGACTGGGACACAATAGGTCCTCCATAGGGCCTCCCCGGTGGTGCAGTGGGTTGAGTGCAGAGCTGTGAAGCTGTCTACAGCCTCTGCAGCGCGTGTTTGATTCCCGGCCGGCCATGGAGATACCCACATGGTGTGGCAGACCTCTCCTGTCTTGTCCGCTGCTAGCCTCAGAATTTTCAGTCCACCAGTCCGCCTGCCTGTTCTGCTCCCCACTCTGTCTCTGGTGAATCCTTTCACCCTCCTATGCCTCTGGCCTGTTCTCCAGCTCTTATATAAATAAATAAATCTTAAAAAACAATAGGTCCTCCATGAATACTGTTTGTTGTTTGGGTCCATCTCTCCTCTTTTGAAGGCTCTCTTTTCATTTCTGTTGCTGAGAAGACACACTTTCAACATCTAGAGTTAGAGCATATTCTGGATTTGCAGCTCGGGGGATCACATAGCTGGCTGATCAGTGCTGGGCTTTGTGGGGAGTGCTCCCAAGGGTTTGCTGGTGTGCATGTGATTTTGCACTATCATTACTGTTCTGCACACACGTCCATACACACACTCATACACAACCAAGAGCCAAAGTTAGGGTTTTCTGAATTTACCGTGACAATATTAAGATAAGGTTTTACTTTTCAAAAACTTGTAATGAAAAGTTTTTACTTTTCAAAAGCTTCAGTCTTTATGAAACTTTGCAGTAAATTATCAAAATACTTAGAAATGTGTCAGAAAACACAATGGATTATCAGAAATAATGCAGCATTGCATTTTATGCATTTATTTTGGCATTGTATTTTATAAGCATAATTTACTGAGAAAAATTGAAATGAAAAGTCTTCAGTAAATAAGTAAGGAGTGCCACAGTGTGGTTATAGCAGCTAATTTCATGCAAACTTTGGCCAAATATTTAAGCTAAGATAGGATTACTCTGTTGCTACTGAAACTACTTTTATATATGACAAAGTAAACTATTTTTGTATTATTTTAATTTTCTCTTCCTTAAGGAAATTTTTTAATCTGTCAATTGCTGAGGTTAAAGTTTTCCCTAAAACAGTTAATTAATATCCTTATTAATAGTAGTCACATTAATGCAAATGGCTAAGCAATTATTAAAATTCAATTTTATTTGATTTCAGGCCCCAAACTTTTAATAATCTCTAAGTTAATGATTTTAAACTGAAGAGTTTTTCACATTCACAAAATATATAAGAAACTCAGGGAATTGAAAACTCTGTCATTGGGTCCTTTCCAGGACCTGAATTTCTGCAGATGTAGCCAGCACAGGGGGAATTATAGAGATCGTCCAGAAGACCATTTGATTTGATCACTTTGGACCAAATCATATCTTAGTGCAACGTTGCAGACACCACTGCCGGGCAGCAGCTCTAGCACCTGTGCTCAAAATTTCATAACAAGGTGGAGACAGATTAATAAACCAGCCACTGGACAAGGGGCAGTGCTGAATCGTGTGTAGGGAGTGCAGACCTGCAGGGAAGCCAGGAGAGTTGGTCCCCTGCCCTTAGGATAAGGGGAGGGTGGCGGCCTGGCAGAGCAAGTCACCCCTGGATTTTGGAGAAATTCCAGGCTGAGGGTAACACATATAAAGGCACGGTCAAGAAAGAGCTAAAATAGAGGCTGGCAACTGATTCTCTGTAGTGTGGTGGACAGATCATTCAGACCTAGGTTTTCATGCTCTCTTTCCCATAATTGCATTATATTCCTGTGTATCTTTAAGTTGTTTTGCAGCAGAAAACAAAGGGAATAAAAGTTGCACCCACTACGGAAAGCAATCTTGATTTACTTTAAAAAATGGAAAATGGAAATATCCTACAACCCAGTAATCTCACTCTTGGGCAGAATAAGAAACCATCCACACAAACCCCATATGTTCCACAGTGTTCACAAGAGCATGATTTACAATAGCAGACACAGAGGCAGCGTAAATGTTGATGGACAGATAATCAGATCAAAAAGATGTGATACATCCCCACCATGGAGTATTAAAGAGTCACAGGAAGGTGAAAAGCAGTCATTTTCAACAAAAATGGAGAGAATTATGTGCAGTGAAGTAAGTCAGAATGATTTGTAAAAACAAATACTGGCTGTTTCCATAGCAGACAACTCAATAATGGGAATCAGCTTCAAAAACACAGAATTCTACTGACTTCTCTCAGTGATTTATTTGCCTGGTGTATAAGAAATAAAAATAAAAGTTCAACTTAATTTATTTTTTGAACAGATCATATATTCACAAGGTTAAAAATTGAAAGACTATAAAAAGATATAGAGGGAAGGATCTCCTTACCGTCCTTAAAAAAATAGTTGAACCACTTATTTGAAAATGAATTGCATTATTGTAATTAAATTATATTATATTACGTGTGTGATCCTAAGTGCATGCATGTCCTGAAGGTAAATTATTGGAGAAATAGAACCTTATCAACATTAAATGACGAAGTGAAGTAGAACAATTTTTGGAAGAATGCTTCCATCCAGTGGCCAAATTGGGAACTGCACTTACAAGTGACTTCATTGTCTAGCTCTTGAAAATACCTGCGTTAATCTACAAAGAGATGATGAGACTCAACAAAAATAAAGAAAATAATCCAGTCAAAAAATGGGCAGAAGAGCTAAAAAGAAACTTCTCTGAAGAAGAAATGCAAATGGCCAACAGGCATATGAAAAAATGTTCAACATCACTTGTAATCAGGGAAATGCAAATCAAAACTACCATGAGATACCATCTCACACCAGTGAGAATGGCACATATTAAAAAAACTAGCAACAACAAATGTTGGCGAGGTTGTGGAGAAAAAGGAACTCTCCTGCACTGCTGGTGGGAGTGCAAACTGGTCCAACTACTATGGAGTGCTGTGTGGAGATTTCTTGACCTACTAAACATAGAGGTTCCATATGATCCAGCAATTCCACTCCTAGGTATTTACCCAAGTGACACAGAAACAGTAATTCCAAAGGGCACCTGCACCCCTATGTTTATAGCAACACTATTTACAAAAGCTAAGCTATGGAAGCAACCCAAATGCCCAAAACTAGATGACTGGATCAAGAAGATGTGGTACATATACACAATGGAATATTATTCAGCAATCAAAAAAGATAAACACATGCAGTTTGCAGCAACATGGATGGAGCTAGAAGGAATTATGCTCAGTGAAATAAGTCAGAAAGAAAAAGAAAAATACCAGATGGTCTCACTCATAGCAGGAATTTAGAAAACCTAAATAAGATACCAGGAAAAAGACTAATCAATACAAAGTAAAAGTCAAAATCAACAAGCAACTATAAACCAGAGACATACTAGGGGGGTGGGGGAGGGAGGCAGGGGGGAATGGAAGGACTAGAGTCAAAATAAGGGGGGAGGTGCAATTGTATGGGGAATATAACCAAAATGAAAATGCATACATTGTGCAAAGATGAAAAAAGATGTAAGAATTATATAAAATAAAATATTTAAATAATAAAAAAGAAAATACCTGAGTTAATGAATTTCATACAGTGAATAAGTATGTCCCTATTCACTGACAGTTAACACTTTTGTATTTAAGTTTGGTGGACTCAAGCAATGAAAACTTACAATCAGTTTCTTGATTCTCAAGGAGGTAATTTCTGGAAATAAAAATAAGATCCACAAAGACCATTAACTTGTTAAAGGTATAACATAACTTTTCTCATTTGAGCCATCTTATGAGAAAAATAAACATTCAATAATGTCCCCTATTTATAGGTAAAGAAACAGAAGTATAACAGTAAATAATTCACCTGCAATCACAATGCAAAGAACTGACTCAAGTCAGGACATCAGTTCTAGTCTTTTTTTACTTTTGTTGCTTTAGAGATATGTTGTATGGTTATCTCGCATTTTCAAAGGTACACATCCTTTATGGGATGTGAGTAAGATCAATGTTGTAAGTTTGGAATTTGGAAGGTGTAAGATTTTCATAATATGGGTGTATTAATCAGCACAGACTAGACACTGCAACTTAACTCCCAAAGTGCAGGGCTTTGGCAGGTAAAACTCTCTCTCACCTGACTGCAGCAGTAGCTCACCTCACATGTTTGCATTTCACTGAGCAAGCTACAGGGGAATGGAAAGTGAAGGGGAGCAAATTAAAAGTTTGGGAAGGGTTCTACTCGGCCACAGATGATATATTCTGTTTTTTCATTTATTAATAAGTATATAAAGTAAGGCTTTTGGATTATATGGATTTGCAAAGCATGATAGTCCTTTTGTTACTAAATGCCAGCCTCAGTTTCCCTTAGCAAATGAACAGTGTTTGGGGGCCTTCCTGGTGGCCTAGGGTTTAAGTCTCAGTGCTATTACCACTAAGGACCAAGTTTGATTCCCAGCCAGGTTGCTGACCCACATGGCACAGCACACCTTTCCTGTCCTGCCCACTGCTCCCCAACCCCCCGCATCTTTGGCCTACACACCTGATTTATTTATGCATACAAGAACTGGGGTACAGACCAGAGGTGTGAGAAGTGAGAGGATTCACCAGAGACAGTGGGGAGCAGAACAGGTGGATCTACTGAAATACACTGCTGAGGGGAGCAGTGAGCGAGTCAGGAGAGGTCTGCTGCGCCCCAGTGCTCTTATCTTTGTGGGTGTGTCTCTGGTAAATTAACAAGGCTATGGACCTAACAGCCAGTATGAAAGCTCAGGTTCCAGCATAAGTCACAGTCTAGTGCTTGGTGGCTGCCCATTCATCTGCCACTTCCTTCCCAAAGGGTCTGTACTACTGTTCTCTGCTCACCTCAATAGTTTTATCTGATTACATAGATTGCTTTAAGGCATCGACTATTATTCCAGTTGCTTATCTTACTATTCAGTTAGATTCACCCTCAGGCTGCTTGGAATACTGAGCCTGTGACCATCACCGTGGGGCACATCCCTGGGGATATGCATTTGAGATTTTACCCCAATTCTTGCTGTTGTCTATGTGTTAGCGAGCTTCCCCACAGTCCGATGGGGCTTCATGTCTCAATAAGCCTTCCTTTCCAGTCAAGCTTCCATGCCCCCTGGGTTCTTAGAAATACCACACATTTCCAACTATACTTCCTCATCCCTGTTCTCCCCCCGCCCCCCATGCTTCTCCGCTTCCTGAAGCTATTTTTTAGAGCTGTTGGGTTTGGAGAGAGGGGCCCTTGGGCTCACTGTGGGAAAGGTTTCAGCAGAGCTCCCCTTTCAGTGGCACCGGTGAGTTTCTCATGACACAGAAACATTAGTTATATCCAAAAGGGCAGGTTTATTAAGAAAAGGAAGGGAAGGAAAATGTCACGTGCATAGACACAAAGGGGCAGAAAGAGCTGCCCCAAAGGGACAGGTTTGCTAAGAGAGGCCTGCATGGTTGCAGGCGGGCGGCCTTGAGGAGAGCTGCCTCCACTGAGGGAGGTCAGTGAAGAGAAGCCCCGGCAGGGGGCAGGTCACGGGCAGGCAGGAAGGTGCTGCCCTGTGGAGGGAAAGGTTGGTGAAAAGAAGCCCCTGCATAGTCACAGGAAGGCAGAAGGGCCGCTGCCCCGAGCCTGTGCAGAGATTGCACTGACATAGTCCTCTTTTCTTGGGGAGGAGATCATCCTTTCCAGGATTGTTAACTGCTGTTAAATTAATTATTTCTAGGGTTGGCGCCTGGGGGATTCTTTCTTTATTTGCTTTGGCTAGGTCAATTGGGAAGGACAGGTGATTCCTTTACAATGGCCCTCGATACCCATATCCCCACCTCTAGCCTGCACCTCTGGATTCTTGCCTATGTAGCTTGTTTAACGACTGCATTAATTATTTTTACCCCTATCTCCAGCTTCTGGCCTTGTGATGCCTCCTTTCCAACTTTCCTATTCTTATCCTCTATCACTTCTGGGTCTCCCCCTCCAGAGCCAAAATGAAGTTTCACCATCTCTGAAATTCCCTTTATTGCTGTAAATATAGGCTCCTTTCTTGCCTCTGAATGGTCAAAATGTGTTGACTCAAACAACTTCCGCGTAAAATTGTAACAATCATCTCTTAACTCCCTAGGACACACCAGGCTTGGACCTGAGGGCATTAGAGAAAATGTTACCGAAGAATTGTTTCAGCTGGGATCAGAGGAAGAGGCGGGGGCAGAGAGATGCTGGCAAAGGAAGCAGGTGAGTGAACAGTGTGGGCTTAGAATTAAGGGTGAGAAAGTTGATACGGCAAGGACCTGAGGAACAGCCAGTGTGGCCAAGAGAGAGAGAAATGAAGTTGAGTGTGGCAGGCCCCACACAATGCAAGACCTGATGCAAGAGCATGAGTTTTGTTCACACTCCCAGAGGAAGCCAGTTTGTAGAAGTGGATTCTAACTGAAATGACGGGCTAGAGAGGCAGGAGGCATCTTATCTGGAAGGCTCACAGATTTTCAAAGCAAAAAAAGGAATATTCAGCCAATGACAACTTTGGAAATGAATCACTTTCAGTGCCTATTTTTCTAGTTTCCTTTTTCCCTAATTACAAAAGCAGCACACACAAACACAAACACACAGAACTTAAAGACTGTCTCCCATTCTCTTCAGACATTGTCAAGATACTAACCCTTGCTAATATTTGCTATGCCTTTATACATATATTTTTTTTAGTACCGATGACATATATGTGTTGTAGGGTAAAGAAAATATCAGGCTTTTCTGCCCTTCCACCATCAGGATAGATGATGGATCCTTGTCCTGAATGCATGCCTGATGGCGGGCACCTGGAATAGGGTGTGGGCATAGGTAGATGGGATTCAGCTGAGCTAAGACTGTGCTTTTTAAGGGTGGCGTCACGGGGTGATGCCAGCAGCCCCAGCCAGCAGCAGCAGAACCTGAAGGAGAAGCCGAAGCAGAAGCAGAGAACGCCAGAGAGCCCAGATAGAGTAAAGACTTGCTGGGGGCTGGGAGGCTGGCAGGCCTGCCAGCCTCCCAGCCAGCACCCCTGCCTGCCATATGCCTGGTGAACCCCAATAAAAGACCTGCAAAACCACTGAGGACTCTGACTCCTCCTTTACCCGGTCTGAATGGGATCAGAAAACCTGCACCTGTGCCCAGTCCGGCCCTTACACTGGTGAACCCCAGTAAAAGACCTGCAAAAACCCACTGAGGACTCTGACTCCTCCTTTACCTGGTCTGCATGGGATCAGAAAACCTGCTCTGTGGCCAGTCCTGGCCTTTACATGTGTGCTTTCACAAATAGAAATATATAACTTTAAAGGAATTGGATCTTTTAAGATATTGTTATTGATGGAAGATAAGGATAGAAAAACTGGAAAGGAGGAGCCACAAGATCAGAAACCTCTTTCACACAATGCCAAGAGATGGAGTTGGGGGGTAGAAGGGATTAGCATGGCCATCAACACAGCTATCGGAACTAAGATCCTTAGGCACCAGTGCCTAGATCACAAAGAACCAGACCCAGGCACATAGCAGATGGCTGAAGGGAGTGTCAGGAGTGCAGACCGCAAAGTGAAGATTTGGATATTGAAAGCCATTGTAGAATCTCTTTCAAATTCTACAGTTATTCAGAATCAACAACAAACCACTCCATGAAGGAATGTGTCCCTCCCAAAGAGAAGAAGACATTATCAATGCAATCTCTGCACTGGCACGGGGGCAGCAGTCCTTCTGCCCACCTATGCAGGTGCTTTTCATCATGTGGGCTTCTTTTCTCTGACTTTCCTCAGCAGAGGCAGCTCTCCTCAAGGCCGCCCACCTGTGATCATGCAGGCCTCTCTCAGCAAACCTGTCCCTTTCAGAGTAGACCTTTCTGCCCATTTATTCTTCTCTCCCTTTTATAACAAACCTGCCTTTTTGGCTATAACTAACACCTCTGAGCGTGGAGAAACCCACCTGGGAAACTAGCCATATGCTGCTGAAAGGGGAGCTCTACTGAAACTTTTCCCAGAGTGAACCCAAGGACCCCGCCCTCTGAACCCAACAACTCCAAAAACGACCTCTGTTATGTCGCCAACTTTCTTTTTTGCTTAAAAAACATCCCCGTCAGCTTCCCATTTCAAAGTAAATAAATTCTTCTAATGATCATGGAGGCTACTCAAGGGCCTTCATTTTTGTATTTTTAAATTCACAGCAATCCAAAGGATTTTATCAGCAATAGAAATCACAATTTCACATCACAAGTTTGCTGATGAGATCTAGAAACAGTGCTTAAATTCCTCACTACTTTAAAATTGCTGATTATTGGAGTGCTGCCACATCTTTTTATTAAATGTGTTAACAAGAAGGTCTATCTGCATCATAAGTTCATTTCCTTAATATCTCGATAACTTGTTTCAATGTATTTGGTCAGTCTGTCATCCTAGGTGTTACATTTATTTGTTTATTTATTATTTATTTATTTATTTATACAAGAGCCAGGGTACAGGCCAGATACACGGGAGGATGAGAGGATTCACCAGAGACAGAGTGGGGAACAGAACAGGCAGACTGACTAAATACACCGCTGAGGGGAACAGTGGGTGAGACAGGAGAGGTCTGCTGCGCCATGTGGGATTCTCGCTGGCTGGCCAGAATCAAGGCCGCGCTGCAAAAGCAGCAACAGCTTCACAGCGCTGCACTCAACCTCCTGCACCACCAGGGAGGCCCACATTTTATTATTTAAAGTCATTGTTCTGAAGGAGTCCATAGGCATGATTGCCAGATATGTCTGTGACCTCTCTGGGCCCCCTGAATAGAGGTGGGGGCGGAGTTCTGGGCAGAATCAGGTGTTCAGAGTAAAGAACAAGCAGCCTGTGTCCCTGGTGCATGTAACCAAGAGAAACACAGATAGGAGCTTGAACACAAACAGGTCCACCCAGACACAGGTTAAGGTGATGATGACTTTCAGGCTGCAGTGGGAGAAAAAGGGGTCAGAGTCCAATGGTCTTGCTAGATTGAGACGAAATTTAGTTTGGAGAGGCCAAGGTGGCTAGACTTTGTGGGGGGAAATACCAAGGAGGAAGTGGCAGAAAGTGAGTTCCTGGGACATGCAGGAACTCATGGGAAGTGAGGGGCCAGGAATCTGTGTGAGGAGCCACACTTGGCCCGAGGCAATCTAAAGCAAAAGAGAGAGCAAGAGTGAAAGAAAGTACCAGACCACACTAAAAGGAACAACCCCCAAACTCAGGGATAGATGAGCTGTATTTCCAGGAGCTAGAGCGGGATACCTCCTAATACGTAGGACAATGAATAGTGTCCTTAGCAGGGTAGAATTTTAAAGATTTATTTATGCATACAAGAACTGGGGTACAGGTCAGAGGTTTGGGGAGAGGATTCACCAGAGACAGAGTGGGGAACACAACCAGCAGAATGACTGAAATACACTGCTGAGGGGAGCAGCAGGTGAGTCAGGAGAGGTTGCAGGGTAGAATTTTAATAGTGAAGCCACATTGGGCATAAACCAGTCTGTCTGCTTGTTAAGAGTGAGAATCAGGCTCCCTGGGTTCCCTGTGAACCTACCCAGGCCGGGAGGTTCGCCATTGGTTTAGCAGCTTAAAAGAGAACATTGGAGCCCTTGGAATCATCCCCACAGGTTATTTTTAATAATATGCAGGGAAAATGAGGTAGCAGGGAGACTGCAACTTGGGGTCCCCTGCAAATTTCTATATGCTCTTTTCTCTGGGTTTTCTCTCGTGTTCTCTCGTGGTCATCCTCTTGAAGCCCCAAGTGTCCCTGAGTAATGCTGCCCTCATAGCCCTGACCTCCACACACAGGTGTGCCTGCTTACACATGCCCACACCATACTCCAGGCGTCCACAATCAGGCATGCATGCCCCACGTCCACGCTCCTAAGAGCCTTCTGCATTCAAGGCCATAGGTGATAGCCACAGAGGCCAATGGTCTAAAAGCCTGTCCATCTGTTACCCTACACTGCTCTAGAACAATTCTAACAAAGGTTAAAAGTAAATCTTGAGAAGATTAAACTGATTCTAAATAACAACTGCAAATAACAACTGCACCCCCCACCCACCCAGAAAATCACAGTACTACTTTAAGAAATAGAACAAAATCTAGCACCAGAATTTTCTAGTTCACTGGCCAGCCTGAACCTCACAGGGAGGGCATGTTCAGCATGCAAACCTTCAATTAAGCCTTAGGGGGCCAGGTGCAGCCAAGATGTTGATGGCATGCCTGCCTAACTACCTGGATATTTTCCAGCGTGGTTGTAGAGGGGAATCTGGACTATCCCCCCACCCCCTCTTCCCTGTCTCCCCTGTCAGTCTAGTAGTAGTATGATCTGATACTGCAGCAGCTAAGGTGGCTAAAGTCAGTCGCCTTTTTATTATGCGGATGGGGATCCAGGTCACTTTAAGAACCAGGTGCCCAGTGTCTCTCATCCAGGACGTGTCTGTCCCAACAAGCCAGACTTCCTAGTTCCTGCAAGACCTAGCTTCAAAGTGATAAATAAAATAAGAAGACAGGGACAACCCCAGGCTGTTGAGAGAGGGGGCTTCCAGGCACATACAGGCACCACCACCTCATGCTGATACACATGCACACTCAGCCACAGGTGAGAAGAAAGCGAACATGCAGCTTAAGTCATGCACAGTATTGAAATTCAATTCAATCAATCATGGCTTAACAACTTGCCACCAATCAGAACTGCACAGACTGCAGCCCTCATTTGCATGCAGAAGACCTGGCCCGCCCCCCTCAGCTTATATAAGCAGCTGCCCCCTGGTTTCTGGAGGCTGTTCTTTGGATTTGCCTGGGGGGGGGGGGGGGGTGGGTTTGTATCGATGCACCATAGCCTGTTTCCTGCTGTGGCACCCGTCACGCTGTTGCTGGAACATCAGAACTGTAATACTCGACTGCACCCCAGTGACTATAACTGGACCAGAACTCGCTATCCTGGTCGGCAAGGAAAACTAACGCTTTCTGCAGGTGTGGGCTTACATGCTAGCAGATACCTGTTTTCTCCACATACCCCTGGCCTTTCCTCAGCAGGCTCCTGGCCCCTTCTTATCCTGGGCTGGCCTCGGTCTTCCTGGTCCGGAGACGTTCTGGGGACCGATGCAGGATTTCTCACACCAGGGCCCCAGCAGCGCAGCCTCTCCAGCAGCCTGGGTTCCTCCTGACCTTACAGGATACTTGGGCCAATGGGGTGCACCTCCCGCCAGGGCTTGAATCCCCCCAGGCCTGCCTTTAGGGGAATTCGGTTTCAGAGGGTTAGTGAAAAGTGAGAATCAGGCTCCTTGGGTTCCCTGGGAACCAGGGTGAGGGATTCAGCTTCCCCTGTCTTGGATGGTTCCAGGTTTCTGGCATCTTTTGAGCTCCACCTCGCACATGTGCAGTACATTCTCCTCCTGCAAGACGAGGGCACCTGGGCCCACTCAAGCCAGCCAGATAGTCTCCTGGTTGGAAAGGGGACCCCTTCTATATGATACGATATCGTGCTGCAAAGTGGTAATGGTCTGCTCTAGGGCAGGCCTCCTGCTCCTGGGGAACCATGTCTCTTTAAGAACCAGGACCTGCAGGTGTCTCAATGCCAGGTGCCTGAGTCCTAGAAACTAAGGATTCAGAGTCCCCACCTTACTGGTGTCTGAGCCGGTAATCTGAGTATTGGCCTTGGACATGGCTTGGTTTCAGGTTTCCCCAGCTACGGGTAACACAAACCACCTGCGTGGGTGCGACCATGCTGGCTGAGTGGTGCAGATGATTTCAGAGTCACTCTAACAGCCAGACTCCCTCAAGCTTCTCTGGGAACCACGGCTCCCAGTTGCCCCCCCCCCCCCCTTGAAGGATCTCTGAACCAGCCCTGTACCAACCTCCACCCATCCACCATCCTGGCTAAAAGTGATAGCCCCCACCTGCCCATTGGGTAGATTAAGGTTTAGAATAAGGCACTCTCTGTGGGTTTCCCCCCCAAATCCTGCACATGCATAGTTCCCACCCATTCACCTGAATCTGGGCATCTGGAGGCCAGGTTCCTTACTTAACTACCTGGCTATTCTGTGTGGTGGAAGAGCCCTTTTGCCCAGCAATATGCTGCCCCTATGACTGCAAAGGTGGTGTGGTGTGGCAGTTCAGGAGAGGCCAGAGGGCACTTGGGGGAAAAAAACAGGTATCTGCCAGCAGCAGCCTCTCCAGCATCCAGTGCCAAGTGTCTCCTCCAGGATGTGTCTCCATCAGGCTTTCCATCACATCTGGCTTCAGGAAGAAACCTTTCTGCAGGAGTGGGTTTGGGCACTGGCATTGCCAGGTTCTCCCAAGTGCTCACACATTGGCCCAGCTCCTGGCTGGTGCCTGTGTGCGGCTGACCAGTTGTCTCTAGCTCCAGAGCACTACCAGGGACCCATGTACAAGATGGTGCTCTTGCCCCAGGACCCGAGGATCCTGCCTGTCTAGCCCAGGACCTCCAGGTATTTATCACTGAAAGATAACTAGGCAAACCCCACACCACCATTTTACCCACTTTTGCAAGACTTTTGAGTTCGCTGCAGATTTCCCTTTGGGGGAACAGGCACCGTAGGGTAGGCTTGAGCTTATAATTAGATGCCTTGGGAGCCTTTGCTGTGATTGGGCCTCAATGGATCCTTGGTCTTCCAGATCGCTGGCATCCCTCACCCTCCTGACACACGTGCATAGTACACACCCCGTCAGCAGGCCTGTAGCAGTCAGGACCTCTGGGGTCACAACCCAGCCCAACGACCTGGGTGTTCTGGTGGGTATTCAGGTTGAATACCCAACCCCTGAGTACAATGTGATCTCCTACAAAAGTGACAACAGCCCACCCCACTTGGTTGTGCTGTCATTGGGGGTCTGGTCACTTCAGGAATAAGGGTTCAGGTGTGTGGAGCCCTGATCCCACCAGGCCAGGTATCAGAGTACAGGTCCCATCTAGCTTCAGGGTGCAGGCTCCCCTGTGCACCAGGGTCCATAAAACTGCAGGAGCCTTATATTGGGGCCTCTCTGGGCAGTGAAACTAGCCTCCACCATAGCTGTGTGAGCTTCTTCACAGACACCATTTCATGGGGAAATGCGCGAGGCTAGTGGGGCTTTCTGTGGCTTCGCTTGCACAAGAGGCTATAGCAGGTGGGAGTGCTTTGATTTTGCCACTTGTTAATATGTGGACATGAGACAGCCAGCTCTCCAATACGCCTGAACTCCTCACACCTGTTTTCTGTAGGTTAAAGGCCAGTCCACCAAATAGCCCCAGGACCTGTTTGTTCTGAAATTTGCGATCCTCCAGCCTCATTTAACAAAAACATTCCCATTTGCTCAACACTCCAGCCACATTGGCTTTCTCTCAGCTCCCTGATTCTGCAGTGCTCTCTCCAAACTCTCTCTTTTTTTTTTTAAGATTTATTTTATTTATACAAGAACCAGCATATAGGCCAGATATGCAGGAGGGTGAGAGGATTCACCAGAGACAGAGTGGGAAACAGAACAGGCAGACTGACTGAAATACACTGCTGAGGAGAGCAGTGGGCAAGACAGGAGAGGTCTGCTCACCATATGGGTTGCTCTGAGGCTGGCAGGGATCAAACTGGCACTGCAGAGGCTGTGGACAGCTTCACAGTGCTGCGCTCAACTGCCTGTGCCACCAGGGAGGCTCTCCAAACTCTTTATATAAGTGTTAAGGGTGGTGTTTAAATTGAGGTTGGAAAACTTTGGACTAGGAGCTGAGCATGTGTGGACCAGACCACGACAGAGGTGGGGGCAGGTAGAAAGTGGTCTCCTGACCCAGTGCAGTCATTTCCATGAGACTCCAGCTCCAGGGTATGGTCCCAGCGGGCTGACAATCAGCAGGTGGGTGCTGTGCCATATGACAAGGTGGACAGGAATGCTGGGCTGATGGAATGTAAGCACAAGCAGCACTGTGGCAAGGAGTTTGATGGAAAACCATCAAATGATTTTAGAGTGATATCGATAGCATTTAAAGCATCTTATATTTATTGACACACAAACAAAATGGAATTTTCTTTTGCAATTACTTATTGCAAAAGGTCAGTCCTTTCACCTGTCTCTTTACCAAAATAATAAATGCACAGTGACAAGAAACATGTCATTATCATTTTAGGATCCCAGTTGCCATAGGACAGGCACAGAGATTTAAATAAGAGTTAATGACCAAAGATACCTAGGCTCACATCTTTCCAGGAGACTGGAGCGAGTAAGGAGGAGTCCCAGGAATGCATTTTGGTTTGATGGGCTCCACTCAAGTTGCAAGACCTTTGTCCTTCAGGAACTTGGAACAGCAAGAGGTGTGGTACACAATGATCAAAGTACATATTATAGACATAAAGTGAGTCTAAAGTTCAGTGGTTATTCTGTTGAGGAATTAATCTCAACAGAATCTGTTCTTCATAGGGGGCAGGACTAGTGAAATAAGTCAGCAGAAGAGCTGGTATTTGGAGGGGAAGGGAGGACTTAGTAGACAAAAGAAGGTGTGAGTTCCCAGTGAATATGAGGAAAAGCATTGTTACATGCAAACAGGGAGTTTTTTAGAAAGTGCGTTTTAGTGAGGACTTATGTGTTTAATTAATAGCAGATATGAAGGAATATCAGAATGCTAAAGAATTTCAGGAACTTCCAATTTGAGGAGTTTGAACCTAACTTACCAAGTGCTGTGCAGGGGTCACTGCTAGGGGACCTTCTGTGTGTATTTGGGTTGCACTGTCCGGGGTTGTCAGGCGAAGGAGGCCAGCAGTGTGGAGGCCTTTAGGAAATTGTCATAATCATCCTGCAGAACACTTGGGAGACCTGATTTGGGGAGTCCGTAATAAGGGAATATAAAATTGCAAGGCACCAATAAGATTTTTCATTTTCTGTACTCTAAACACATTACTATTTTTCCCTATGTTACTAAAATTTAATACTTTGAACAGAAAATATTATTAAAATCATTGAAAATTTTCATGGTCTATTTACCAAACAGAAGAAATTAGTTTTGTGTGTACAAGGTAGCTTTTCTTCAGTTGTGCTATTGAATCTTCTTAATTTCATGTTATTTATAAATGTAATCAATTAAAAATCCTAAAATCCAGGGAACAGAATACTTTATGAAGGGTAATTACAATGCTATTAATATGAAACCCAATATTAGACAAAATAATACCTTCATTTAGGCTTATTTAAAAGGCAGCGAAGTCTGCTTAGAAAAGTTGAGTGGGAGAAACGACATTGAGGAAAGAAAATGCCAAGTGTGTTAGCTGTGAGCAGTCTGTTCAAAGAAGAAACTAAAACTGTTGGTTGCCAATACTTCACATCTCCCTCTGTCCTTGTTGGCAGATGAGTTTAGAATGCATCTAGGGCATGGACATTTCATCTGCCCTTAGATAGTGAAGCTTGAGGAAAAAAAAAAAAATAAGGGAATATAAAGGAGACCATTGGGATAGGCATGATACAATAGTGGAACAAATGTATTTACTAAAATGGGTGGGTCTCCTTGGCTAATGGTTTAAAATGGACACCTAAACTTAGCACCCGTATCATTGCAGCTTCTGCAGATGTGTCTGCTTTGATACACAAGGCAGACTCAGTGCTCACGGGCAGCCTAACCCTAGTGGGAGCCACAATGAGTACAGGAAAAGAAACAGAAGCAAAGTCCTGTGTGATATTCATTGTTTTGCATGACCCTGGTGTTGTTAAGGTTAACATTTAACAGATCCTCAAACTTGCTGTCGATGCTGTAGAAGCTCAGTCTTGGTATAAGTCGCTCTCTCTCTGCCTGATTCATCTGTATCCTACCTACATTCTCTTGACTGGATTCTCATCAAGTCTGTTCAAATCTTACCTCTTCCTTGAGGTACCTGAGCCGTTCACATTCTGATGCCCATTTGGTGTATAATCTTCATCTCAGCAGTGTTCTTGAAAATTTTTAAGTCATTGCCCAATACATTTCTACAAAACATTAGTGAATAATACTAAATTGACTTAGGGATTTCAATGAGGAGACAGAGAGATGGCATTTATACCATTCTAACAGCAATCTCATCAACGTTAAAAATGAACCTAATTTGGCTTTTCTCCTTCCTACCTTTGTTGGGTGTCCGAGTGAGATATATGAAGTGCTTGTCATCATGCCTGGCACAATAAATGATTCCTTTAAGGGAATCTACAGAGTTTGCTATTTTTCTTAATGTCTTCCCCACTACCCCATCCACAAGCCTCACTTTACCTTCCTTAGCCCCTCTTTTCGTGGACACCCCTTCTGGGTTATGCTGAGCAATTCCACACTGCCTGTACATGAGCCCCAGAGGTCAGGAAAACAAGAGGCCCCGCAGTTTCTAGGACCCCTCTGATTAGGAGTCTGTCTGGCAGTGTTTACTGCTAGTTAGAATTATCTAGTGTTTACTGCTAGTTAGAAGTATCTTTTGAGCTCCCCCTTCCACAGTGGTTCACCAGAGTGTTCCTTCCAAGCACACATGGTAAAGCAACCCCAGAGAAATTCTTGTACCAGCTCCTTGAAGGATAAAAAGGTCTGCATGGTAACCTTCACACATTCTCTGTTGTCTTGTGCTTTTGTAATTACATGTTTACTTGTCTCTAATCCCAATTGTCCGTAAATCTCTTGAGAGCAGGAAGAGTTCCTGTTTTGCATTAGTGTCTCAGTCTCTGCACAGAGAAGATGATCTAGGAGGAGTTTTACTCAACAAATTTTATGATGCAGCCATAAAGGCATGAGGGGTGACATATTTTTAACATCGTTTATTGATGAAAAATCAGACGCAGAAAGTCCAGCTTCCAAGAAGTTAGAGCTAGTAACTGGCAGTGTCAGAATCCAAATACCTGTTTCCCCCAGTGAACACATCTGGTGAACTTTACCCCTTTTTTCTTAGGGCAGTGTGAATTCCTCCCTCTAGACAATTCCTAATGCAAAAAATTGTATTGGCAAAGTAACATATTTTTTTTTCTTAAAGATTCATTTATTTATGCATACAAGAGCTGGGTTACAGGCCAGAGGTGTTGGGGTGGGGGGGTGGTGAGAGGATTCATCAGAGACAGAGCAGCACAGGCAGATTGACCGAAGTACACTGCTGAGGAGAGCAGTGGGCGAGTCAGGAGAGGTCTGCTGCGCCATGTGGGTTGCTCCCAGACCAGCCGGGGATCGAACTTGTGCTGCAGTGGCTGCAGACAGCTTCATAGATTATGTCTTAACCGCTTGTGCCACCAGGGAGGCCCCAGCAATATATTTCTTTAAAGAAAGGAATTTGAACATACATGAGAGCATAAGAAATTATCCTTACTGTTCTAGCTCCTATACAGGAGATGAAATCAAATATATGGTGTGTAATTGTAAGGCAGAAACTGGTATTAGGGGAATTTTCTGAAGTCCATAATTTTATATTGGATAACAAATTTATCTAATCCATTTTTTAACTACTGAAGCTTCTCAAAATGTTCAAATTATTTTTCAAGATGTTAATTCAATGTAGTGACATAATCCTAGTATCAGAGGGAATTTCTTACAAATATATTTTGCTGATGGTGATAATACTGCAAGATGTTTTGGTTGAAGCAGGAGATGGTTTCTGTGCATAGGTGTGTGCAAATGTGTGTGGGCTATATTCATACAGAAGATAAGTTGCTTATTGTCTTTAAGAAGTCATTTTCCAGGTGAATGAACAGTGCTGTTGTGATACTTACGTGGGCACATTTCAAGGACAGTAATTTAAGACATTATTTCTGATTTGCTTGTTCTTAGTTCATTAAAACATTGTTTCATACAAACCATTCCAATTTTAAGCTGGTTTTGGTACCTGTTTTGGGTTTTGTTTTTTTTTTTAAAGATTTATTTATTTAAGCATACAAAAATGGGTGTATAGGCCACGGGTGCAAAGGGTGAGAGGATTCACCAGAGACAGAGGGGAACAGAAAAGGCAGATTGACTGAAATACACTGCTGAGGGGAGCTGGGCGAGTCAGGAGAGGTCTGCTGTGCCACATGGGCAGCTCCCTGGCCGGGGATCGAACTCGTGCTGATGTATCTGAAGGCATTTACTTGTAAAACTCGTGCTGCAGTGACTGCTATAAGCTTCATAGGTTGCGTCTTAACCCCTTGTGCCATCAGGGAGGACCCTGTTTTGGGTTTCTATTCTCAACTGTGAAATAGTTTTCTAAGAACAAAGAAAATACAGAAAGTTTAGTCTGAAATGTAGCTAGATGCTCTTGGTGGGTTTTTTCTCTCATCCTTATAGCTTTAATTTGACTTAAATATTTAAAAATAAAACAAAAACCACAGGTGCCCACTTTGTGGCAAGAGGAACCCTTGAATTTTTTTTTTTTTTTATTGAGGTAACATTGGTTTACATTGTTGTTTGTGTATTTAGAAGTACAGAATCTCCTTCCTCAGGTTGTTACCACGCTGCGCCCCTTTGACTAGTTTCTCTATATTCCACATGAATAAAATCATCAGTATTTATCTTTTTCCTTATGACCCACTCAACATAATGCCCTTTAGCTCCATTCATGTTGCCGCAAATGGTAAAAGTTTATCTTTTTTTAAACTTTTTATTATTATTATTTTTTTAGATTTATTTATTTATACAAGCACTGGGTACAGTCAGAAGTGCAGGAGGGTGAGAGAATTCACAAGAGCAGGGAGCAGAGCAGGCAGAAGGACCGAAGTACACTGCTGAGGGGAGCAGCGGGCGGCAGGAGAGGTCTGCGCGCCATGTGGGACCCTTCTCTGGTAGCCAGGGAGCAGCCGGGGGATTGAACCGGTGCCGCAGAGGCTGCAGACAGCTTTGCAACCCAGCGCTCAACCGCTGCGCCACCGGGGAGGCCCAAAAGTTTATCTTTTTGATAGCTGAGCAATATTTCATTGTGTGTATATACTATGTGATATCTTCTGCATCCACTTATGTGTAGTTGGGTTCTTGGCTATTGTAATTAGTGCTGCAATGAAAATATTTCCCTTTGAATTAGTGTTTTCATATTCTTTGGGTAGACACCTAGGAGTAGAATTGCTGGGTCATATGGCAGATCCATATTTAATCTTTTGAGGGCTCTCCATACTGTTTTCCATAGAGACTAGCCCACTTTCAATTCTCTTGGTGACTCTTGATGTGTAAGAATTTCCTTTATCACCTCATTAAATAGGAGTCACTCAAAGAATTTAGTTAAATTTGGAAAGGCCTGCTTTGCCAGACTTGAACGTTAGCTACATGGCTATCACAGAAGATTAATGAGATGTTGTCATCATACTATAGAAAATAATACTATTGCACTACACCAATAACAGACATGAAAATGAATAGGCGAAGGAAAATGGTCCTGGTACCTACACCCACACATACACATACATACACATTTAGTTAAGTGACTATTGGCTAAACAATGGTGAGTGTCGGCAAAAATTTCCTCAAATATATGTATGGTGAAGACAAAATAATCAGAACCAGCTTTGTGCTGGCTAATAATCAGAGCCCTGTTAGTGTTAGATGGCCCTCTTTGTCTCAAAGTACCGGTGAAGATGCTTAATAGGAACAGATGTCTGCAGTCTACACAGGAAAAGCAAAGTTCTAATATTGACCGTTTCCTTATAGTTCATCTACTGGTGTTGTCTTGTGTCATGCCTCCATCCTCTTAGGTAGCACAATGTAACAGCTTCCCAGCAAGATCACCACCAACCTCTCTCCTGATTTTTCTAGCATTCACACTCATCTTACTATGGCTCTATTTAAAATCCCAAGTGGTTGCCATTGCCTGTAACCCTAAGTCAAAACTGCCCAACTGGCATACAATTTATAAAGTGCCTCCCACCTAGACCTCTGCTTTTGCTTTTTTACCACTCCCATCTAGTCACTTAATTATTATCTCTACATGATCCCCAGTGTTAATCCTAACCCAGGCAACCTACATGTGTGAAATAATAAAAGCTACACATCTTGGCATCTGCCTTTGGTTCCTGATACAGAGCTCTGAAATCCTTGTAATTTGCTGAGGTCCTTTAGCATCCCTTGAATATGAATACAAGCTTTCATCACTTGGCTAAACATCCAGGAGTGAGATGAGTAGATCCTATGGTAGCATGTTTATTTAAGAAACTGTCTTTGCAAATGTGAACAATCTTCACATTCTGGTCAGCATTAAACTCATTTGTTTCTCTTCTTTACCAACATTCACTTGGATCAGATTTATTTATTGTTGCCAGTTCAGGTGTGGAGAGATAACTAGTGCAATTGTTAGTGACATATTAAACATTTTTATTTGTTTATTTGGTCAGCTATATATTTTCTTCGTTGTAGTATCTTTCAATCCTTGGACCACTTTTTGTTTTTTGTTGACTTCAGTGACCTATAGTTTGAATACAAACTTCTTTATCAGATTTTGTGACTTCTTATTCTCACAAACTGTAGCTTGTCTTTTCAATGGCTTAAATGTGTATTTCAAATTTAAAAGTTTTTTATTTTGATGCTCAGTTTGTCTGCTTGTTCTTTTATGAATTGTGCATTTCGTAGTGTTAAGCAATCTTGGTTTAGATGAAGGTCACAAAATTTTTATGTGTTCTTTTAAAAATTTTATTTTTAGTTACAATTAGGTCTATAGTCCATTTTGAATCAATTTTTGCATATAGTACAAATTCTGGATCAAATTTCATTTTGCATATAAATTTCAAATTGGGACTAATTTGTTGAAAAACCGATCTTTTCTTTTCACTGAATTATTTTTACACTTTGCTGATAACTTACACCTTGTTGAATTCTCTGGGTCCAACTGTGGACTAGATTCTATACCACTGATTGAATAATCTATCTTTATACCAGTCTCTCACATCTTTATTTCTGTAGATTTTTAACCAGTCTTAATATCAGGTAATGTTAGTGCTCTAATTTTGTTCTCCAATTTTATTTTATTTTTTTAAAAAGATTTATTTATTTATTTGTTCAAGCACTGGGTACAGTCAGAAGCGCGGGAGGGTGAGAGAATTCACCAGAGCCAGAGGGGAGAGCAGAGCAGTCAGACTGACGAAATACACTGCTGAGGGGAGCAGCGGGCGGCAGGAGAGGTCTGCGTGCCTTGTGGGACGCTCGCCCGGTGGCCGGGGATCGAACCAGCGCTGCAGAGGCTGCGGGCAGCTTCGCAACCCAGCACTCAACTGCTGCGCCACTGGGGAGGCCCCTGTTCTCCAATTTTAAAGTAATTTTGGCTATTTGAACTTGTCTGCCATATGAATTTTAGAATCAGCTCATCGATTTTTCTGAAAAAGTGTGAAGGGATTTTGATTGTGATTACATTGAATTTTTAGATCAATTTCTGGAGAATAGATAAGAAAGGTTAGTATATCTGTCCATTTATTTGGTCTTCTTCAGTTTCTTTCAATGGTATCTTATAATTACTAGTGTACACGTCTTTCATATTTTATGCTATTGAAAATAGTGGTTTTTAAAAAATTGTTATTAGTATATAAAAATTGAATTTTGTGAATTGGTGCTACACTTTGCTAACTCACTTTGTTCTCTCTAATCTGGACATCTCGTGTGTGTGTGTGTGTGTGTGTGTGTTTATTGCACCAACTAAATCTTCTGTGCAAAGTTGAGTAGAAGTGGTTGGGAAGAGAATCCTTATCACATTCCTGGTCTTGGAAGGAAAACATTATTTTTTAACTATTAGTATGATGACAGTAGGGTTTTCATGGATTTTTTTTAGGGGTGTTTCCTTCTATTCATAGTTTGTTGAGGTGTTGTGTATTTTGTTTTTTAATTTCAGGAATGGATTTTTTTTCAAGTGCTTTTTTGCATTCTGTAATTAAATTCTACTTTTCCATGGCCATATTATAATTTTGCATTTTGGATTTGGGTTCAGTTTGCTGATGTTTTATTAAACAAGCATGCCTCTGAATGATCAGCTTGTAGTTGTCTTTTTCTGAATTTGGTATCAAGCTAAAGTTGGCTTCAGAGAATGAATTGGAAGTGTTTCCTTACTCTCAAATTTTGTGGAGGAGTTATATATAATTGATCATATTGTTTCCTAAATATCAATAGAATTACCAGTGAAGCCATCTATGCCTGGAGTTTTCTTTGTGGGAAGATTTAAACTACTAGTTCAATCTTTTATAGAAATACAGCTTTTGCAGTTACCCATTTTTTCTTGGATCTCCTGTGGTTTGTGTCTCTTAAGGATTTTCATGTGACTTGTCAGATTTATTGGCATAAGGTTCATTATTTAATGGTCTCACATATATTTTGATACTTAGTTTCAAAACACTTTCACTTCAAAATAGTTCTATGATTCATAAATTATTTGGAACTGTGTTATGCAGTTTCTAAATGTTTTTAGAATGTCTGGGATATTCTAGATAACTGTTATTTGTCATATAGCTGTGCTGTAACTAGAGACAAAATTTGCATAGCTTGAATCATTTCAAATTTATTGAGATGTGGGTTATAGCTCAGACAGAATATAGTCTATCTTGGTTCTGTGAGCGTTTTGAAAGAATATGCATTTTGCTTTGAGCTGAATGTTCTATAAATAGCAACCCATTATGTTGATTGTATTACTCAAATCGCCTTTGTGTTACTCAAATCTATATTTTCACTGAATTTCCTTCTTCAGGATCAGTTATTCTAAGAGGGGTAGAGAAACATTTGTCCATAATTTTGGGGTTGTCTAGGTCTCCTTGCATTTCTATCAGTTTTTTTCTTCCTGTATTTTTGTGTTCAGTTGTTGGGTGTATAAAGGTTTAGGATACTAAGTTCTCTCAATGATATCACCCCTTTAATACTATGAACTGGCCTATACTCCTGGTAGTCTTCTTTGCTCTGAAACCTACTTTGTCTGATAGGACCACAGTTTTTACCACTTTCTTTTGACTTGTGTTAGCGGGGTGTCTAGTGACTGTGACAGCGACTCTCATAGACTAAGTGGCATATACAACAGATTTACTTCTCACAATTCTGGAGGCCAAAAGCCTGAGACCAGGTGCCAGCATGACTGGTTCTTTTGAGGGCTCCTTTCTGGGTAGCAGATTGACACAGCTGCTTGTATCCTCATGTGGAAGAGAGAGAGCTAGAAGAGAGGGCGAGGTCGCTCTCTGAGATTCTTTCCTAGGAGCACTGATCTCAGGCTTGCTATCTCTACTCTCCTGACCCCCTCCAGTAGCATCGCATAGGGGCTGGCATTTCAACCAATGAATTTGGAGGAGAGGGATGCAAACATTCAGTCTGTTGATTCATGTGATTCATTTTTTCCTCATTCTTTTATTTGTAACTTTGTATTTTAAAAGGATCTCTTTTAGGTGGTATATGATTAGGGTTTGGTTGTTTATCCAGTCTGACAAACTCTGCCTTTAAATGGAATGTACTGACCATTGCCAGTGTGGTTATTGATATGACTAGGTTTAACTCTATCATTATACTAGTTATTTTCTGCTCATCTCATGTAGTCTTCATTCTCATTTTCCTTTTCTTATGCCTTCCTTGGATTAACTATTATGATTCTGTCTTGTTTCTTTTGTTGGCTTAGAAGAATGAAGGCAAGGCCTCTGTGATAAGGGAGTATTTGTAAAGGCTGTGTTTCCTCTAAGGTATGCTTCTAGATATTGGCAGGTCTGTAGAAAGTTTTCCTCTCTTTTTATGATCTCAAGCCTATGGTTTCAAAATCTGATAAAGTATATCATCAGGTTCAGTCTCCAAATAATGGGTGTGTCTATACTTAGTGTGGGTCTGAAGGATGATGAAAAGAACAACAGCAAACACTCAGCAAACCCCATGTTTTCCTGCTGGCTGTTTATTTATACTTGTTCATTAGATATCATCTCCTTCACCTAAACAAAGCTATAACTCCTGTAAATATCTGCCACCTCTCTTGAATGACCAGTTTTTGCTTTCTTTTGAATTATTTCTAACAAGATATAGTTGTTATTTTTATCAAAGCATCATCTTGACCTTATTTGTTACAGTCCATTTCTTTATTTCTCTTACATTTCATTTACTTCTCTTTTTTTTTTTTTCTCCTGGGTAGCACAGAAAAGCTACCCAAATAATTTTATTTGAATAGTATGTCAGTGCTACCAAAATAGTAGTAATCATATCCCCCAAAAGTCATACTACAATTTCATTTATGAACACAGAAATTTCATAAAATACAAACAGCAGAATTTTATCTCTTAATAACTTAAATAAGGGATCATTTACTTCTCTTAATCAGAAGTCCACCAATCATGCTGCTTCTCCCATCCTTCCCTAGAAGTACCCTTGCTTAAGGTCACCAATTTCTTCTGTGTTGCTAAAGCCCATGGTCAATTCCCAGTACTTACCTTATTTGACTGATTATCCTACAGAACCTGCTAGTCCCTTGGCTTTCCTCCATGTTGCTTGTGCCCCTTCCTGAGCCCTAGTCTGGACTTTCCACTTTGTAATACTCATAGTCAACGGTTCCCTCCCTTCCTGTTCTTGTCTCATTCCACACACCCCCTTGTGATCTCAGACATAATCATGGATCTAAAAGCCATTTGTATAGGGCCTCCCTCGTGGTGCAAGGGGTTAAGTCTCAGCACTATGAAGCTATTGGCAGTCACTGCAGCAAGAGTTCAATCTAGCCCACATGGCACAGCAGACCTCTCCTGTCTCGCCTGCTGCACCCCTGAGCAGTATATTTCAGTAGTTCTGCCTATTCTGCTCCCCATTCTGTCTCTGGTGAATTCTCTCACCCCCCCCCAACCCCCTCTGGCCTATATCCCAGCTCTTGTATCCATAAATAAATAAAATAAATCTTAAAAAAAATAAAACAACCTCTATGTTGCTTATTTCCAAATTTCCAATACAGTGGAGTATTTTTGATTTGGGTCTCCCTCCCAAACTCCTGACTCCTATATGTAGCTGCTTACTCAGTATCTCACTTGCATGTTGTAATAGAGTGTGCTGGGAGTTGAGTCCATCCACAACTCACTTCTCAGCAATAGTAATGAACTAGGTGCAAACATGAGAATGAGAGCTTAGGAACTTATATCGCTGATTGATATTGCCTTATCATCAATGGTCTTATCTCACAAACAGGATGCAGACCTGTTTGCTTAGATATTGTCAAATTACATAACCAGTTGCATGTGACATGAGGTAAGTTCTAATTGTGTGCAGTAGGAATAAATATTGATCTCCAATGAATTGGGAATAAAAAAAATCCATCACCTTAGATCGTTTGAAAAGTACTAGCCTAGTAAATATTTCAAATTCAACATACCCACTAAAAAAATGCCATGTTACTTGAATAACATTTTTACATACATAAGTATGTGAATAATACAAATAAATTAAAAAAACTGTAATGAGGACAACTTTGAACCACTCTGGTTACTTATTTACCTGCACATCCAAGTAACACATGAATGAAAACTCACAATAAACAATTTAAACAATGTGAAAGTTCAGGGTTAAAATATTCTGTCTGTTCATCACTGCTGCCTTCCACACTAATTCTGTTTTGGAGATATTTCTTCATAGCCAATATGTGCACTTCCATATAGTGGATGCAAACACAGTTTTACTTTTTTTTCAAATAAATGAGGTTGTATGCCTAATATATTTGTAACCTGATTCTCCCAACCCCCTCCTGTTCCTCCCGCCCAAATAACTTACTTGAGATGTTCTGGTCAGTTCATGCACATTTGCCCCATAATAAGCAGCATAGCTTTTAAGATTAATTCCTTTGGAAGCAATCTGCTGAACTGTTTTTGGCTATAGACCACTGCTATGATGAGCATGTACTTCCTGATTCTTAGAAAAGAAGCCAAGGACATGTACCTCTGAAATGCTGATATTCTCTGGTTGTTCTCCAAAAACGCTGTCACTCAAACCTCAACAATAATTGTGACCATTTCAACAGTGAATTTGACCAGGCTGCTTGATTTTTGCCAAGCTCATAAGTAAAAATTATCTTTATAGCTCAAATACCCATTTTCACATATTCATTAATCAATATTCTATTACTTGCCTATTTTATTTTCCATTCTGTTTTCTCAGTCTATAGAATGATATACAATCATATGCTATATGGATATTTAATCATTTGATATATTGCAAATATGTTTTTCTCATTCTGCTGTTGGTCTTGTTCCATTTTTTTTTTAATTTATTGAGTAAACACTAGTTTACAACACAGAATATGATTCAGAGGGAGAGGGTCACATCTATTCAGGTGTATGTCACCACAACACACCCACCACCAAAACATCCATAATCCTCCATCACAGTTCACAAATTTTTCTTAAAAGAGTAAGTTTTACAAGTAAGTGCCTTCAGATACATCTGATATTGATCTCTACTCATCAGTATGTCTTGGCCATTTATTTTATAAAATGAAACTTCTGTTTTCTGATCAGACATCTTGCTAATAATAATTACTGTGCAATGAGATGACAATAGCTTCTTATATTTCAAGAAAAGTAAGAGATCTTATCACAAATAATTTATTTTAACACCTTATTCTAACCTCAGGTTTCCTCTTGGATTCACTAAAGGGAAAAATCTGTTACCAAGTATTCTTTTACATTCTTCCAGGGGAAAATTAAATGGTCTTTTTACCATTTCAGATTCTATTAGAAGTAGAGGTTCTTGGTTGAAATCAGCTCATAGGTTAAAAAGTGTGAGGTATTCTTAGTTTGCTATCCCCTTATTCTGAAGTTTTACTCATCTTATACAAAGATGTGAGGGTCAGTGCTGGTGGTCCTGAAATCAAACTGTCTCCCTGCAAATTCCTGCTATGCCACTTGCTGAATATGTAAGGTTGAGCAAATTTCCGGATCATTTGAAGTTCAAGTTTTCTATTTTTAAAATAGTGATAATAGTTGTGAAGAAAAAAAAAAATGACAGGTGATATATAAATATTATAAGTCCTTAATAAATACAAAGTACTATAGCTATTATCTTTAACTGGGGTAATATTTATCTTCTATCCCATTTTAGGTCAAGTTTAGATGAAGTCTTACCACTCTGTTGACTGAAATGAAATTCTGAAATGAAATGATATTTAGGAAGACTTTATTGGATAATCAAAGTGAGGATTTGAACCTGGAAACAGTCTTTGAGATTGTATTCTGAGGACTGCTGAGACAATCCCAAGTTAGTCACTTTATATTGCTTGTTATAGAGTTAGCATGCTTCCAGAAAAAGGAACAATGAGTCATTAACATCAAACATGTAATTATCCTTGACAGGGTGTTTCTGGATTTTAAGTTTAGATCTTTTGATTTCCTAAGCTATGTCGACCTAAGAAATGCAGATGTTATCTATGCCAGAAGAGGTCAAATGCTGGCGATTAATTATTTTCTGGACTTTGAAGAATGCACTGTGGAGGTGCAAAGGCTGGTGCCCATTGTGAAATCTTTCCTTGGCTTCTTGATGTTTTAGTGGAGGTTAAAAGGTTAGTTTTTGCTACAGAAACTGATTTCTGCTGCACAGAACAGGCTAAAATGGCTTTACTCTTCAGATGTTTGGCTTCCTTGCCTGCTAGACCAGGGGGGAGGTTCCAGAACCTTCACTGTATGTTCATAAGTAGTATAGTTGCTGGTGAGAATCAGGTAATATAATTTTACAATTAAAAAAGTATATTTTAGTTCTGTTTAAGGTATTTGTTTCCAAGATACATAATTTAGAGTATAAATACATTTAAACCTGTGTGTATGTCTCTATCATTTGTTGCATACTTACGATAGTCCAGAAACTTGTTGCCCTACACAGCCTGAGTTTTTTATTGTGTTTGTGCCTGGCTTCCTTCCTTGCTTTACAAAATAAAACAGCTGGGGGCAGGCATGGAGGTGGTTGAAGAGGGGTAAGTCAATGACTCTGCTGCAGCAAGCGCTTTGGTTACAACTTAAGAAACGCTGAAGAGTTTCAGCATTCCCAAATCTACAGGGCGCTGGCCCAACTGACATTTAGGCTCTAAATTGTTTTTTCCTTTCATCTCCCAAATGCGCGTGGAATAGGAGGGCGCCTGCTGGCCCAGACTTGGCCTCCATCTCGGAAACCTGGCTCTGGGCTGGAAGCTGCGCCCAGGGGAGGGCGGGGAGGGCGGGGAGGCAGGGTCCGGGCCGCGTGGGCAGCCCGCAGGCCCGCAGCACCCGCTCCAGGCCGGCTCTCCCTCCCTCCCTCCACCCCGCCTCCCATTCCCTCTCCCCTCCCGCCCCTGCAAGGGCGGAGCCCGCGCTCTGCAGTGTTTTGTCCCGAGCGGGGACCCTTCCTAGCGCCGCGGCCCGGAGCGCGGCTGGCGGCGGGCGCCGAGGGAGGCCCGGCCGGCGGCCTGGAGGCGGCCAGAAGCGGAGGCCGGGCCGCCCTCCCGCGCCGCCGTGCCCAGGGCCCCAGGGGCCGCCGCGAAGGTGGGGGAGGCCGTGGGCGGTGCCCGCACCCCGGCCGCCGCCCCGCCCAGCCCGCCGCCGCCACCTCCGGGGGCCGCCACCGCGGCGGGCTCGGCCACCCCGGCCGGGGAGGGAGCGCGGCTGGCGCGCGCGGAGCCACCGGCCATGGCGGGCGGGCAGGGCGGCGGCCTTGGCGCAGCAGCGGCTGGCAGCGGCGAGATCGTCCAGCTGAATGTGGGGGGGACCAGGTGAGGAGGCGGCGGGGCTCCCGCCCCTGGCCTCGTGCGCCCCCGTGGCGCCCTCCGCGCGGGTCCCTGGCGCAGGGCGGGGCGGGCGCGGCGGGCGCGGGCCGCTCAGGTGCGCAGAGCCGGGGCTGCTGAGCTCGCGGGCCCGGCACCCCTTCTGGGGAGCCCGGGACCCGCCGAGGCTGGCGCTGGCTGCCCTCGTGGCCGCTCTCCCTCTGAAGCGTCCCCGCCCTCCCCAGGCCTTGTTTTGGGTTGGCTGGGCGCGTGGCTCAGGAGTCTGGGCTCCGGAGTGGGAGTTTGCAGCTGTGTTGGAAGAAAAGGGCTGATTGAGTTTTCGCCTCTGTGGGAAATAAAATAGTGACGTGGCCTGCAATCTGTTTTGCTGTGCTTGAGAATATATAAAGTTTCCAATAGCTAAGACCTTTAATATATATATTTTTTAATTGCAAAATGGCAGCAGGGAGAACCGCAGTGTCAAAAACGTGTGGTGGGTAGTGTTTTCATTTAAACATTGAATCGTTTTCTGGGTGTGCTAGAGACATCACCCGACATGGTGATTTTTTTATATTTTTTTCATTGTTTCTCTGCTTTGCTTTCTCTCATTCCTCCAAAGCAAAACTAAGGAATGACAGCATGGTTGCCCCCATGTGGATAACTGGTCTTAGGGAGATTTGTCTCCTAATGTAAGATGTGGATTTCTTTACTGAAATCATGCGAAAATATTGTGGGTTTGATAAGTTATGGATGCAAAGTAGGTCTCCAATGTGTGTTTAGGCTGGAGAGGAGGGCTGGATGGTTTAAATTCCCTACACTGGTTCCTAATTCTATTGCTTATTAATACATTTCATTTCACACTTTCTAAAGGACATATCAGTATTACAATAAAAATAAAGAGCATTGTTAGGTACTGTATGTTGGAAGTGGATGGCTTAATGGGTGAACTATACCGCAGAATTGATTTAAATTTTTTTTAATTGTATAAGGCAGATATCTTAGCGCTGGAACGTTTTATTTTAAGAGATATTACAGCATTTTAGAGGTAGAAGGAATTGGTAGTCATCAAAGTCACTTAAGAAAAAATCCTGATGTGATTGTCATTAAAGTTGAGAAATTGCCACTGGGAGAACCCCCCAGTGGCACTGGAGTGATGCAGGATCTGAAGGAGTAGAACAGAATTCAAAAGAGTTTATTTATTTATGAGCAGAGAAGCATATGTCACATGTAAGTCTTTTTTTCCTCTCAAGATGAGATGTGAAGATGGAGACTTGTTGAGAGCAGCTGAGGGGACAGTCAGTAGGGTATTCATGGGCAAATCTGGAGTCACTTCCTAGGCTTTCTCTTTGGTTAGCTCAGCAATCTCAGGCAAATTATGTTTTAGTGCTTTTTTCCTAAAATCTGAAATTACCACAATACCAACCCTACAGGATTGATAAAGGAATTTGAAGTAATAGATGGGAAATGCAGGGGTTAGTGGCATTATCAGTTATATCATAGCTGAATAAATAATTTTAACTACACTACTTCTGAGTTAACATAGGAGGCAAGTAGCATGGAATATAAATGTGGCTATGCTAACATGTTCACTAAAACTAGCTTAAACCAGATTGCACATGACCCTTGACATATTGTGTGTAATTTATAATGTCATCATTTCATGAAGTCATATTTGGAACTAGTTTCAGAGCTCTGGATTTTCCCCATCCTTTCTCATGTTTGTAACGAAAAAGTGGTGGGGATGAGGATCCAATTCCTTTGCCCAGAAAGTTCTTACTATATAACCCCAAACTGCTTGTTTTAATTGAAATTGCCATTGTGATTTTAAACCCAGCATTGTAATTTTCTAAATTATGAAGAATTTGGGTTATTTGGCAAACAATCTGCAGTAAAAGCAGTGGATGTAAAAGGTCCCAAGTTGTAAGTAATCCTCATTTGGAATGTATTTAATGATTTCCAAAACAGAGTGATTCATTTTTGCTGTGCACCCTTGGAGAGGTCAGTTCATAATTGAATTTACTTTCATTTGTTTGACCAAGTCAGTTTCTTGTGACTAGTTGTATTTGCTCACTTTTAACAATATACTAAGAGATACACTTGGAAAGATTTGCCATATTTTCTTGAAACTGTGACTGTTTTTTAAATTGCTTAAATGGCTGAGGCGCTGCTTTCAAACAGTCATCAGATGGTAGGACTGTATCTGCAGTGAGTTTATACTCAAACAAGGGCTGGCTTACATGAGCCCTACCTTGCATTCTTTGGCATGTCAGTTATTTATTTATTTATTTATTTATTTATTTATTTATTTATTTATTTATTTTCGGCTCTGTGTATTTTGCTAAAGTTTCCCACAGAATTGTTGGTTATAAGCAGACTTGATCAAATGAGAGTTAACCTCAAAACAGCAATGTTTATTGAATGATTTTTGAATGAATGCAAAGTAGCCCAAGATGCAAGTAGCCCAAGACTACATATATGCATAATGTACAATGGAATTAATGAGCTCAAAAAGATTATGGAATTGAACATAGGAAAAGCCATAGAGAAGGTAAAACGTGAGTGCAACCAAGAAAGTTGCTTGGGACTTGGATTATTGCATATGTCAGGGGTGATGTAGCTGGGGCAGAGATACCAAAATGGTAGGAAGCATGAATCATTTGGGAATATTAAGTAGTCTCTGACTAGAGGGGAAAGTTTGTGTTGGCTAGATGAAAGGGGACCTGCAGATAATTTTGAATGTTAATGTTGACAAGCTTAGACTTGTTGATGGACTGATTGTTGATTCTTCAGCAGATTGGCATGCTTGGGAGCATTATATGCCAGTAATTTGTTTTTTTGTTGAGAGCTCGTTGAATTATTTTTAACTCTGAATTGAAAGCAGGATTTAAAAGTATTAAATGTAATAAGTATAATTGATACAGCTGCGCACAAGCTTGTAAATCATCAGCTAGTTTGTAAATCATCAGCTACTTACATGGTTAGCTAACAATGAAATTTCAATATTCTCATTTGTAATACCTGATAATTTTCAATTGCAGATTTAGTACCTCAAGACAAACTCTAATGTGGATTCCAGATTCTTTTTTTTCCAGGTATTTCTGATTTTTTTTTTTAAGATTGATATATTTATGCATACAAGAACTGGGGTGTAGGCCAGAGGTTGGGCATGGTGGTGGTGAGGGAGTCATCAGAGACAGAGTGGGGAGTAGAAAAGGCAAATTGACTGAATTACACTGCTGAGGAAAGCAGCAGACGAGTCAGGAGAGGTCTGCTGCGCCATGTGGGTTAGCTCCCTGGCCTGAGATTGAATTTGTGCTGCAGTGGCTGCAGATAGCTTTATAGTGCTGAGACTTAGTGCCACCAGGAAGGCCCCTATTTCTGATACATTAGTACCATTTTAATACACTTGATTATCAAAATAATAAAAATTTCTTACTGGATAAATTAATGTTTTTATTCATTGAAAAATCTTAATGCTTTAAATAGAATTTTTTATTTTACTTTGGAGATAGGTTTATTTGTATTGGTCTTTGACATTTGATAAAGAATTAGGACATATTGATACTCAGATTTTAAAAACTAATTCTAGCTTGTTAATGACTTGCAGTTTGCTGAGTGGAAGAATTTCAACACTTAGAGATGAAACTGGTGCTGTGAGTATAATGTTAAGATATATTTCTGAATTAGATTAATTAGTCTTTATAATGCATGATCCTTATATAGTGACTAAGAAGATAGGAAAGCTCATATTTTACTAACCTCTAAATGTAAGTGAAATATGTTTAAAGTTTATTTTTGTCATATATAGAATGTTTCTTTAATTACAGAAGATAAATATAGCAATTAAAATATAGCAATTTAAGTATTAATAATTAGAGATTGTAGGCTATATGTGTATATGTTAATACAGTAAATAAATGGATGAACATTAATACTAAAATATTTTGACATTGAATTTGAATGGTAAGGTATTGAAAATTAGTTAAGTGCTACAGTTTATTTTTGGAGAATAACCTTAGGAGCTTGTGTGACAATGATGGAATGGGTGAGGTAAAGAATTAAGTTTCAGTACAAGAAAAATTGGTTTATACATTCGAAGAATGATTTCACTAGTAGTGTATCACCTAACAGTGTTGTGCACAAACACGAACTGCACATGCGTGGTGACCTGGCAGGTGGCCTAGATGTATCCTGATCAAGTGCTGTCAGGTTCACAGAGGAAATCGCCCCAGGATGGATTCTGATGGGTTCTGATGGGTTCTCCTGAGGTCTCCCTGCCAGGCATGATTGTAATGTGCAAACATTATGTGCATGTCCAGTGTTGCAAAAGAAAAAGGGCTTTTTCTGTTTGGAGGTACCAAAGTAGCCAGAGAGAAGAAGTGTAAAACTTGTTGATGAAATAGAGCAGCAAGAACAGCTGTGTCCTTGGAAGACTATAAAAAAGGCATCGGGTGATAAGATTGCCACAAATCTGTGGTATTTCTTCAATTTTTGTATGAGATTGATTGTAATAAAAACAAAAGCAAGAATTTATGATCTAGAAGAACCTCATTCATTGTGACTGTCTCATTGGTGATAATATAAAGAGGTTTATTATTTGCTACCATTCCCCTGTTTAATTGATTTAGGTAAACTATATAAATGTTCAGTTTTATAGTTAGAACTTGATTATTCAAAACAGTGTTGGGTACATTCCTGTAAAAAGTTAACCTATTATGTATATCATGTTTTTTAAGCATTTTCCATATATATGTATTTTTTTTAAAGATTTATTTATTTATACAAGCACTGGGTACAGTTAGAAGCGCAGGAGGGTGAGAGAATTCACCAGAGCCAGAGCAGGGAACAGAACAGGCAGACTGACGAAGAAATACACTGCTGAGGGGAGCAGCGGGTGCACAGAAGAGGTCTGTCTCGCCATGTGGGACCCTCACCAGCGGCCGGGGATCGAACTTGCACTGCAGAAGCTGCGGGCAGCTTTGCAGCCCAGCGCCCAACCGCTGCGCCACCAGGGAGGCCCTGGTAGTAGCTTTCAAGATAGGATCAAGGGAAAAAAGCTTTTAAGTAGTTCCAGTGTTCCCTAAGTTAGTGTTTCAGATATTAAAGTTAAAAGTTCAGTTTATAATTTGAAATAAAATCTTCATTTACAGATATTTATTGACAGAGATCCAGCAGCATTTGCACCCATTTTAAATTTTCTTCGGACAAAAGAATTAGACTTAAGGTAAGAATTACATCCTTCTAAAGTAAATTCTTACTGATAAATGTGGGATTTGGGTATATTTTATGAAGCATTCTTTTTCCTGATACTATTTTTCTTTAAAGTTTCCTCAGAATGCAACTCTCAGAGAGGCCACCCCCTCTCCTCCTGTAGCTTACTCTGAAGCGTCCCTGCTTCATCCCTATATCCCTCCAGGTCATTTCCCCACTGCTTTCTTCATTAGCTTTATTTTCATGAGACTTTATATTCCAACAGGGCAGGCACTGTTTACTGTTTAATTACCAGGATTCAGCATTGTGCTTGATGTGTAGTTTGGGTTCAGTACATGCATTTTGGGGTAAATGAATGAGCCTCTGAACTCTTAGTATTACTTTGTTATAGTCCATCCAGATTCCTGCCACAATCTAATTTGTATTTTATTTATTTGATATAGTCCTAGCAAATTATATATTTTTAGCTACAACTTTAAAATTTCTCATTGTTATTTGAGCTGTTTTTAAATATATACTTTTTGGCTTATGTATGAGCAATACAGTGTGCCAAAAGGCAAAGGTTTTTTTATGTTTTTTTTTCTTTTTTTTTTTTTTTAATTCTATCTTTTATAAAGGTCATGTTCATTTACAACTCTGTATATGATTTAGGGGTTCACACCTCTTCACCTCTTTTATGTATATTACCATGGCATATCCACTACCAAAGGCAAGGATTTTTCTATCTGGTTTGTTTTCTGCTGTACTCCCAGTGTTAAAACTGCATGTAGTAGCTCTGCAATGGACATTTAATGGACAAATGAAAGTTTGGTGACACTTTTTGTTTGTTTGGGTTTTGGCCTCGGATTGGGTGGAATGGGAAGTAGTTTATTAATACTTTAGTAAAGTTATTTGACCCATAGCATTTGATTAAAGATACCTAACTTGGATTACCATGTGTAGTAATTCATATTAGATGTTATTGTTATGAACTGGATGTTCTGTTGTTAGGCAGAATTAGTTTAAATATCTGCATTTACTACCTTTTTAAAAAAGAAAATGGCAGCCTTATTTCACTTAAGGAGGCATAGCAAATTTAAATTCTGTGTGGTACCTTCCAGTAGAAGATGGGAACGAATACTGTGTTCCCATTCTGTTCCTTGCATAAAATTTTTCTGTTGCTCTTGGCACACTGTATTGTACCAAATTCATTTCCCTGTCCTCCCAGGAGACTGGAGCTGCTCAAGAACTGTCATTTGTATCCTGAATGACCTGTAATCACTCAGTCCTGGTGTGCTGTTCACACAGAAGGTTTTGAAAAGAATACACAGTTGTTGACTGTTCTTATTTTAAACTGGTCAAAAGCAATTTCACAAATAAAAGCAGTTTAGTATCACAGTTGAATGTGTCTGTTAAGCACATGGAATCTTTTCCCTTCTTTTTTTTAAAGACCAGTTTTAGGTTTGTAACAATTTTTTTCTTTTTTCCCCATATTTGCTCATGTTACACTCATCCTTCAAAACCCACCAGTGCCCATTCTCCATCTGCCTTGGCCCCCATCCCTTCTTCCCTGACTCCTGTTCCTTCTGAAACCATTATACTCTTACACCTAGTTCAAGATTTAATCCTACTATTCTTTGCCTGTTTTCTGGTTATTTACATTCTACAGATGAAGTCATCTTATATCTGTCTTTCCCTTTTTTGACTTATTTCATGCAATGTAATCACCACACAGTCCATCCATTTTGTTCCAAATGCCACATTCATCTTTTTCACAGCTGTGTTTTACTCCATTGAGCATATATTCCACGATTTCTGTTTGTTGAAGGACAGTTGGAATGGCTCCATAACTTAGCAGTGTGGACAGTGCTGCTGTGTACATAGATATAGATAAATCTATTTAAATTAAAGTTTCTATATTATTTGGTCAAACACCTAATCGAGTTATTACCAGATGGTACAGGATTTTCATTTTTATTTTCTTAAGATATCTCTATATGGTGTTTCACAGGAGTTGCACCACCTTGCATTCTTACCAAGGCATTCAAAGTCCCTTTTTCACCACAACCTCACCAACATTTGTTGATTTTATTCTTTTTCATATGGGCCATTCTCATGGGTGAGGTGGTATCTCAGTGTGGTTTTACTTTGCATTTCCTTTGTAATAAGTGATGTGAAAAACTTTTCATATGTCTGTAGGCCATCTTAATGTCTTCTTTAGATAGGTGTCTAGGTCTTTGGCCATTTTTTAATTGGTTGGTTTCTTTGTTGTTTAGTTGTGTAAGAACTTTGTAAATTTCGTAGATAAACTCCTTGTCTGATGTATGGGATGAAAATACTTTCTTCCATCTTGTCTTGTAGGTTGCTTTTTTTTTTTTTTTTTTCATAGTTTCTTTTGGGTACAAAAGCTTTTAAATTTTATATAGTCCCACTTGTTTATTTTTGCTTTTATTTCTCTGGCTATTGGGGTTGTATTCCCAAACACATCTTTGTGATAGATGTCCTATTTGTATCCCGTGTTTTTTTCCAAATACTCTATGGTTTTGGTTCTTATATTCAGATCTTTAATCCATTTTGAGTTTCTGTGTTTGGAGTTAAATATGGGTTTTGTTTCTTTTTTTTTTTTTTTTTTTTTTTTTTTTTTTTACAAGTGGCTATCCATGTTTCCCAACACCTTTTATTAAGAGATTGTTTTTTCTCATTGTATGGTTGTGGCTCCTTTGTCAAAGATTAACTGTCCATATATCTGTGGGTTTATCTCTGGGGTTTTAATTCTGTTCATCTGGTCTGAGTTTCTGGGTTTGTTCCAGTACCATACTGTTTTGATCACTGTTGCTATGTAATATAGTTGAAGTCAGGAAGTATGATGCTTCCATCTCCGTTTAAAAAAAAATTTTTTTTGCATAGAAGAGCTCCGGTGTAGGCCGGAGGTGCAGGGGGTGAGAGGATTCACCAGAGACAGAGTAGAGAGCAGAACAGGTGGATTGACTGAAATACTGCTGAGGGGAGCAGTGGAGACAGGAGAGGTCTGCTGCCCCATGTGGGTTATCTCCCTGGCTGGGGATCGAACTTGTGCTGTAGTGGCTATAGATTGCTTCATAGTGCAATAGAGACTTAATCCCTTGTGCCACAAGGGAGGCCCTGATACCCTTTTTTTAAGTAAGAATAGACAATAACTGACACCTAAAATGAATCATTAATATTGTAGAATCTTAAGTTTCCGTTTACTTTTATTTTCATATTGCTTTGTTGTAAATGTTCATCTGAATAACAGAGCCATTCTTAATCTGGTACTCCCCAACCCCCACTTGGTATTTTGTTTTTATTTTTGGACTCTGATGAGAAGAATCATTTTCTGAATTTATTTTTTTACCACATATTTATTGTCTAACTTGTAGTTCGAGCTCTATGCTAGGCAGTATGCAGGGTATGCAAAGAGAAATCAGAGGCAGATCATGTTTGCAGGGGGCTTACATTATAAATGAAGAGGTTAAAATATGTATAGAAATAATTCTGGTAAAAAACTACAAGGAACATATAGTAAAAATTAAAAGCAATTAGTGCATATAAGAATGATTTCTAGTTGTTTGCCATATTCATTTAATACTTTTTGACAATTGTTACTATAAAGCCTTGATCTCTCATTTGATTGTCCAATTCATCTGTATATGGATGATTTTTGAGTGAGAAATTGTGTTTGTTGGTGTACAGCTATATATTTTTCAAATAAGAATATTAGGAAAATAAATTTGAAAGCCTTCTGACTTTGTTCACTGTAAGAACCTACTATTTTATTTTCCTCCCTCTTGTGTTCATTCAAGTTGCCAGTGTCAGAGATTGACATCATTCCTTTTTTTTTTATAGGGGAGTGAGTATTAATGTCCTTAGGCATGAAGCGGAATTTTATGGAATCACTCCATTAGGTATGGTTCTCCTAGTATTTTGTAATTCCAAATTGACCTCTTGTGCACTGAACCTGCCCAGATGAAATGCATTTTATGCCAGGGCCTAATATTTGGTGGAATAGGTCACTGCTTGCTTTTTCCATGGTAAAAAGATATTGTCAGCTAATTTAGACTTTTCTTATCCTCTTCAATCAGGGAAAGCAAAAATGCAGTGCTCTTTCTGTTTGTATGTACTCTTGACAAGTTTGCTTTGAAATGTTTTCAGTACGAAGACTTCTCCTATGTGAAGAATTGGAACGTTCGTCATGTGGCAGTGTCCTTTTTCATGGTTACTTGCCTCCACCAGGTACTTCTACATCATTTATTCAGTGTTAACATTATTTTTTAATCACTAAGTAAGTACAGATGTATAAAACTATTCCTTTACTGTCTGCTTTTTCTTTTTAAATAACTGGAAATAGACTGGCAATATACCCCAGACTGGCTGTGACTGTTTAATGTAGCTTCATTTACAGAAATGGCTGTCTGGCTGGATTAGCCTTCTATGTTAGGGCATTAGGTCTCTTTTATAGACCCCCAGAAGCTCTGCAGAGGTAAGTCAGTGCACCAGTGTGCAGGTGAGAAGCAGGTCACCCCCACTTGCACTAGTTGGAAGAGTTCTGCCTTCACCCATGTAACAGTGGGCTTCTGAGCAAGATTTCATTTCAGAAAAGATTTCCTTGGCAAATAAAAGGTATTGAATGTATGGAGCATTTCAACTCTAAAGCAGTTAAAATTAGTACACAGTATCTAACACATAGTAACTGTACCATAAATGTTAAAGACTAGTGACAGATTGAACAATTAATGATTTTTTTTTAAATTTTTTTTTAATAGAGGCATGTTTTATTTATTTATTAGTTTGTTTGTTTTGTTTATACATGCACTGGGTACAGTCAGAAGCGCGGGAGGGTGAGAGAATTCACCAGAGCCAGAGCAGGGAGCAGAGCAGGCAGAAAGACCGAAGTACACTGCTGAGGGGAGCAGCGGGCGGCAGGAGAGGTCTGCGCGCCATGTGGGACCCTCCTCTTGTGGCCGGGGAGCAGCCGGGGATTGAACCAGCGCTGCAGAGGCCACGGGCAGCCTCGCAACCCAGCGCTCAACCGCTGTGCCACCGGGGAGGCCCGAACAATTAATGATTGATTCATTTCAGTAAACTAGCATATATTCCACAATTTCTCTGTTTGTTGAAGGACAGTTGGAATGGCTCCATAACTTGGCAGTGTGGACAGTGCTGCTGCATACATAGGGTATAGATAAATCTATTTAAATTAATTTTTCCATATTATTTGGTCAAATACCTATATCGAGCTAGGTAAAAGTGAAATGTAATATGACACATTTTAATCTTCTTTATATATCATAAATACCAGCAATATGTTGAAAGAATTTCATTGTTTTTTCATATTCATTTTGTTTTCACGGCAATTATTTACAATAAATTGCTCTGTTGGAAGATATAACAATTTCATGTTTTTGTTGCAGTGTGAAATTCTAAATTTTTGGTAGGTGAGATTAGAAATAAATTTATTGTCTGCTTTTCTTTTATAGGTATTCCTAGTCGTAAAATAAACAACCCAACTAGATCCTCTACCGATTCGAGGAATGGACTCAATTCCTCAGAAGGTGAAGCTCGGGGAAATGGTACCCAGCCTGTCCTCTCTGAAAGTGGAGAAGAAACTGTTAGGCTAGGTAAGCCAAGATTACCTACACAGAGAAAGAAGAATGTGTATAATTTTAGTTATAGGTGATTCTTAAAGATGTGACCTTTGCCTTGTCGCTCCTTTTAATCCAGATTTACAACTGTATCTTGAAAATTCTCACTTAACACACAGCTCTTTTTAGTGTATGATATGTTTGCTCTAAATCTTTAGGACAGGGGTTGGCAGATACAGCTTTGTGGTTTCTGTGTTAGTCTGCTCAAGTCTGCCTTTCTAGTATGAAATGATCCAGGGATAGTGTATATAAACTAATGTGTTCGTTTTTTTCCAACAAAACTTCATCAGAACAGGCAGATGCCTGCAGAAGAGCCATTGGCCATAGGTTGCCCACTCCTGCTTTTAGAATGGAAGTATTTTTGTTTTCTAAAATCAACAGGATTTCCTGTGGATCCACGAAAGGTGCTAATAGTAGCTGGCCATCACAACTGGATTGTTGCTGCATATGCCCACTTCGCTGTGTGTTACAGGTACTGTATAATTAATAATACCTTTTATTTTGGGGGTTGGTTTTTAATGTGATTTTACATTTTTAGGTTTGAGAGCTATTGTCATCAAGTTTTTCCTTGTATGTTCTATGTACTTCTATATCTGCTGGTGAGGTTTAGTTTGCTTTTATTTTCACAGGTAATTTGGCAAATACTGATAGTTTAAGATGTCTTAAATATTTCTCAGACAGTTGGGAGTTGTGATATAATTGAGAAATATCTTGAGCTTTTTATTTATATCCATCTTCTGTGTCTTGTGCTTACTCCTTGTTTTTATCCAGTTTCTGAATCATTTAATTGTTAGATGGCTAGACAAGATGAGGCTCATGATCTTCTGTCTATGATGGAGTCCTTTGTACTGGATTGTAGATAGTTGTGTAGACATTACATGGTCATGACTACCATACAGGGAAGTGAGTGTGTCAGCGGTTGTGGTGGGCAGAAGTGATGCAGGCCAGTATGTATAAGGTAGCAGACCTGCATGGTTCATTTGAATTTAACTGATTTTTGCATCCTCAGAAACCAAAAGGAAATGAGGGAAAAATGTAGACCAATGATTTTTTTTTTTTTCTGCTGGAGAAATTGTAGGGTTCTTGATTCAGAATTACTGTGCTTGGGATAGACTAGTCTCAGACAATGCTCCAATTTAACTTAATCACTAAAAAATCACAGAATATATAGATATTTTGTCATCATTAGGTTTAAGAAAAAACAGCTGCAGTAGATTAACATAGTGTCTTTTAAAGGTCAGATCATCTATTTTTAAAACTTCAAATTTCTTTTTTTTAAATGTTTGATAGATTTGCCAGATAAGATAAAAAGGAATAAAAAGTCCTTTATATTAAGAGAGATTTATTTAGAATATTTTTGTTGAGCATATGCTGTATATATTTTGGTTGAAATTATTGAGTCGTATGGAAATGGTCTGGGTAATTTCTTTTGGGATTGACTTTTATATGAAGCAAGACTAATTTGAAAAAAGGAATATTTTTAGGAATGTTTTGTACTTACCATGTTAGGGATCTAAATTGTTAAAAGTGTTCTAGACTGTTTATTATTCACATATTTTACTGGTGAGGGGTTCCAGAGGAGTTGTGACGTTACTCTGATAATGTTTTCCAGATGTGACATGACTCAGCTTTTGTTAATGCACAGCAGTGGCTAGAGACTCCTTGTCAGACAGACTTGGGATCTTGCAGAATTTCAGTCAAATAGAAGGATGATGTTTGTTTGCTTTTGACCTTGATCTTTTGCTTTCATTGAGTGTTAATGACATAGAGCAGAATACACAAAGTGACAACTGAAAAGAATTGAATACATACTGCATTTCCTCATGCAGAGTTAATCAACGTGATGACAATAAAAAGATTTTTGAGGAAAATATTTAGATTATTTAGGAGGGTAATCTTTCTTTTTTCCACAACTTTGATACCAGTAAATTAAAATCTCCCCCAAAATATGAAAGAGTGATACAGTGTATATTCTTCACTTGGATTCACAATTTCCTAAATATTAGCTTTTACTTTCATATTTTTGTTTTCATACTGAGTTTTTGACAGTGTTGTTGTGTAAATTGATGTCCACTTGGAGTTTACATTCACTTTATTTTTTTTTAAACTTTTTTTTAAAGATTTATTTATTTATTTATACAAGAACTGGGGTCCAGGCCAGATGCGTGGGAGGGTGAGAGGATTCACCAGAGACAGAGCGGGGAACAGAACAGGCAGACGACGAAATACACTGCTGAGGGGAGCAGCGGGAGTGACAGGAGAGGTCTGCCGTGCCATGTGGGACCCTCGCCGGCCGGCTGGGATCAAACTGGCGCAGCAGAGGCTGTGGACAGCTTCACAGCGTGGCATTCAACTGCCTGCGCCACCGGGGAGGCCCTAAACTCTTTGTTTTTAAGATTGATTTATTTATACAAGCACTGGGGTACAAGATTCCCATGTGGGAATCTCCCTGGCTGGCCGGGAATCGAACTGGTGACGCGGAGGCTACGGACAGCTTCACAGTGCTGCGCTCAACCTGCTGTGCCACCAAAGAGGCCCTACATTCACTTTAGATCTTTAATCCATGTACAGTTTAATTTTTTGTGTATCCTGTGAGATATAGGAATATTTTCTCCCAAGTGGGTAGCTAATTATATTCTAATTTTTTTATTACATAAATTGTTCTTTTTCACTGAATTTGGAAGACTCCTTTGTAAATGCTTATGGATACACATAGATCTAATTTTAGACATTAATCTTCTGACATACTTGTGTATTCCCATACAATTTGAGGTACAGTATACTTTTACTAACTTTCAAAATCTTGTAGACATGGTCCCTCTGCTCTGTCCTTTGAGATCTTCATGTGGAGGGGACTATGTGTGTTGCATAGCCGTCCTAACTTGAGAGCATTGGTTCACTGTGTGTGGCATGTTAGAACACCGCAGTTCACTGTCTGGTTTAACATAATTTAGCTTTTGTATTGTTTGGAAAACTATTTTTAATGCCCTAATTTCTAAAGAAAAAAGAACTTAAAGAATGGTCTCTGTAAAAGATTAGATCACATTTAGCTTCATTATTAATTTTTTTTCATTATTAATATTTCTAAATTAATTACAGGATCATATTCTCATTGAATCAATACAGTGTCTCTTCATTGAACATCTCATGAACCTAATGTTTTTGGATCTACTTAGCAACTCTGTCATTCCTGAAATTTATAAGCATATTGTACTTCAAATTGTATGGGAATATACAAATATGTCAGAAGGTAGATCTCAGGTTTGACAGTCCTAAGATATGTATTTCATTTCTCAATGTTTTTCAATTTGTATTTTATTAGAAAATTATTTTTGTTTATCTTAGCATGGGACTCCCACCTGGTGGCTGAATAGGGTAATTGCAGACCATATAATCCAGGAAAATTGATAAACTTTTCTCTTGCTTTGAATTGTATTATAAGAAAATCATCAATTCTTGAAATTAAAAAGAAGGCTAGTTGCATGTATTTTTGAATTACAGTTGCTTTCCTTTAGCATTGAAGTTTAACCAAAAAGAAGTTAAAGTAATTTCCTTAAGGTCCTTAGGGAACCATCTTTACTGAATACCTAAGCTTAATTTTTGCGATGAATATGTCGGGTTAGTATGTAGAGGAGCAGTTTTTTCTCTTCATGCTTTTATTCTCTGTAGGCAAGATGAAGAGAAGCTTTACAATTTTGTTTGCCTTACTTGTTTAGTCTAACTTTTAGATAAGTTTTTCATAGTTAAAATTTCAGGTCATCTGTAGTACTTTTCGCACAACTGTGAAGTTTTTCAATATCTAAAGGCTCCCTCTGTAATAAACATATATGAAAGACTAAATTTGGATAGGGTGGAAAGAATATTAAAATTTTATTAGCTATGGGCCTTCCTGGTGCCACAAGGGGTTAAGCACCCCATTATGAAGCAATCCGCAGCCTCTGCAGCACGAGTTCAATCCCTGGCTGGCCAGGGAGCAACCCACATGGCATAGCAGACCTCGCCCGCTGTTCCCCTCAGCAGTGTGTTTCAGTCAGTCTGCCTGTTCTGTTCTCCACTCTGTCTTTGGTGAATCCTCTCACCCTCCCTCCCCTACACCTCTGGCCTGTACCCCAGCTCTTGTATGCATAAATAAATCTTTAAAAAAATAAAATTTCATTAGGTATGTTTATCAGAACTAAAACATCAGTGAATGTGTGTATATTAGCCAGTTGCATATCTGAACTTTAGTAAGCCTTATATATGAAGAATGAATAGGCTTGTGAGATTTTTCATTTAAGAGGAAACCTTTAAAATCTAATCATCAGAGGGCCTCCCCGGTGGTGCAGCGGTTGACCGCTGGGTTGCGAAGCTGCCCGCAGCCTCTGCAGCGCCGGTTCGATTCCCGGCTGCTCCCCGGCCACCGGAGGAGGGTCCCACATGGTGCGCAGACTTCTGCCGCCCCCTGCTCCTCTCAGCAATGTTATCAGTCCTTCTGCCTGCTCTGCTCCCCCTGCTCTGGCTCTGGTGAATTCTCTCACCCTCCTGCACTTCTGACTATACCCAGTGCTTGTATAAATAAATAAATTAATTAAAAAAAATAAGTTTAAAAAAAATCTAATCATCAGAGAAGGGGTGCTCAGGTGCTCATTGTGCCGAGGTGTTGGGATGCTTGGGGTGTGCACACCAGGTTACTTCTGTGTCTTAATTGCCTGTCTTCTGAAGTACCAAAAAAAAAAAAAAAAAAAAGCCAACTTGAGCACATGTGCTTTCTGTTAATAAGTGAATAACTGTTTAATTAATGAAAAAACTATTTTCTTAAAATGTTGGTGTCTGTTGATTTTTCCTTCCAGTAGGTAATGACAGAAGCACTTATTTACATACAAAAGTGAAAGGTGACACTTTTTTTTTAATACTTTGGAGAACTTTCCTAAATTATTCTTTGGGGAAATATAGAACTCTAGTTTCTTTTTAAGTGCTTACCATGTCTTTTGTATGTAAATAATAAGATACCGCAGGAATAATTTCTAACTTTGTGGATGGTCTGTATCAACAAAATTTTATTTTTAATAAATACAAAGGTAGATAGGTAGCTGTGATTTGATTATTTTGCTACATGTTTTTTGGTCTAAGTGCTGGTTAGTTTAACGTATGTGTTATTCTGAACAGAATCAAAGAATCTTCAGGATGGCAACAAGTATTTACAAGCCCATATCTGGATTGGACTATCGAGCGAGTAGCTTTAAATGCAAAAGTGGTTGGAGGTCCGCATGGAGACAAGGACAAAATGGTTGCTGTTGCCTCAGAGAGTAGCATCATCTTGTGGAGCGTCCAAGATGGAGGAAGTGGACGTGAGATTGGTAGGAAAATTTCCTTTATGCTGTATTTTGGTGGTATATCCAATATTCTCCAGTGTAAGAGAGATAGATTGAAGCATCAAAACCAGCCTGCACTGGTAGTTTGCTAGAGCGGCCACATCTTCCTTCCTGGGTCTTAAGATAGAAGGGCCATTCAGTGTGAGCTGATAGGCCTTGTAAAGAGGGCTGTGTTAGGAGAGAGGGCCTGTCTCTTCACCAGTTGAAACCTGACCCTTCTGAATCCCAGTCGGTGGTGACTGCTTTCTCTCCAGCCCTCTCAAATCACGGGACCTGAAGAGGGGGTGGGTAGCTTTCTTGCACTCAGTGCTGCTGCATACCAGAAACTTGAGATTTTTAAAGAACCCTTTTGCGTGTGTGAGAAGTCATTTGGGATCATTAAGTTTTTGTCTAGCAAAACTTACCATAATAGGAATAAAAACAAGTGTGTATAAATACTAATTTAAAAATAGTAGTAACATGCGTGGTAAATAGTAAATTGTAGTAACTCATGCATGGTAACATAGTGATATTTTGAATGAAAAAAGGTATTTTCCAAAAGTTTTTGTGAGAAGAGTGGCATGGGTTCACAATTTTATAAATCTAATGTTATATAAATATAAATATAAATAAATATTATATTTATTTTTTTTAAGATTGATTTATTTATGCATACAAGAACTGGGGTACAGGCCAGAGATGTGGGAGGGGGGGTGGTGAGAGGATTCACCAGAGACAGAACAGGGAACAGAACAGGCAGACTGACAGAAATACACTGCTAAGGGGAAGGGTGGGCATGACAGGAGAGGTCTGCTTCGCCTTGTGGGTAGCTCCCTGGGGATCGAACTCATGCTTCAGTGGCTGTGAATAGCTTCATTGCTTGTGTCTTAACTCCTTAACAATACCTGTAAGATAGCTACCAGGAGTGCTTACTAGAGTCTTGGTGCCCAGGGTTATTACTGGAGGCTAGTCACACAGGCGCATGCTCTGCCTAGCATATGTAAGATTCCAGATTCCCAAGAGCAATGCAGGTGTTTGGCATAAACCCTATTGTTACACAGTTTAAGCTTTCTGTCATTATCTATTAGATTTCTGTGTCTAGAATTTCATGAGTGGTATTATATGGTTTGTGTTCTTTTATGTCTTTCAGCATAATGCTTTCGAGATTTCACCCATATTGTTGTGTCGGTGTCCATCCCTTTTTATTGCTGAGTAATATTTCATTGAGTCAATATGCCAAATTTTGTTTATCCATTTATTTGTTGAGTAGACAGTTGGGTTTAATTGGACATACTGTGAATAAAACTACCATGAAAATTTAAGTAGAAGTCTTTCCATAACTTGTTTTCCTAAGGTAAATGTCCAAGAGTGGAATTTTCTGCGTCATATAAGAAGTGTATGCTTAATGTTTTAAGAAACTGCTAAACTGTTACCCAAAGTGGTTCTACCATTTTACATTTCTGCTAGCAGTGTATGAGAATGCTGGCTGCTCCACATTGTCACCAGTACTTCATCATCAATCTTTTTAGTTTGAGCCATTCTAGTGGATGTGCATTTGATTTTAATATTGGTTTTATTTGCATTTCCCTAATGGCTAATGATATTGTACATCTTTTCATGTGCCTAGGGATTGTTTGTATGATTTTTTTTGAGACGTGTCTTTTTATGAAGTTGCCTTCCTATTACTGAGTTGGTAATAGTGCTTTGCATCTCCTAGACGAATGGTTTCCAAGGACTTGTAGGAATGTCTGGAGATATTTGATTGACAGACCTGAGGGAGGTCTTTTCTTTTTGTTCTCAACCTCCCACCCTATCTCTCACCCCTGCCCTCCATCCTGTTCCTTCTCACCCTCTCCTTTTTCTGAGACTCAGTTTCATGTTAGACCACTGTCACGTCATAGGAGCCTACTTGTCATTGAAGAACTCATTTTTTTCCTACTTTTCAGCTTAGATGAGCTTTATTGATCTATCGTTATCTTGCCCCTTTTCTTCAGTATTCAGTCTGCAGTTAAACCTTCTAGTGCATTGTTCATTTGAGATATTAGATTTTTCAGCTCAAAATTGCCCTTTTTTATTTTGTTTCATTTCTACTGAGATTTCTTATTTCTTCACTCATATGTTTTTATGAAATCCAACATGTTATAACTATTTTGTTAGATTTGTTGTAACTGTTTTGTTAGATTTTGTCTGCTACTCCCAGCATCTGGGTCATCTCCTGCTTTTATTTGGGGTCACATCCTGCTGCTGCTCTGTCTAGAAAGTTTTGATTATATCCGGGCATGTGCACAGTACTTGGATTAAATTGTTTTCCTGTAAAAGATGTGTTTTGTTCTGGTAGGTAGGTAGTTCCCCAGGGGATCTTTTTGATCCTGCTTGACTTAGTTATGCTTTGACAGGGCAGGTAGCTTCTCAGCTTTATTCTTTAGGCATGGCTCTACTCACTGTATGGGCCTTAGGAGTTGTCCTAAAGAGTTGTTTCTTCACTACGTGATTTGCATATCAAAGACATCTTTACAGACACATCACCCAAAGCAGTGATAGTGAAGGCAAGGATAAACAGCTGGGACTACATCAAATTAAAGAGCTTCTGCACAGCAAAAGAGACAATAACATAAACAAAGAGAAACCCCACCGACTGGGAGAACATTTTTGCACCCAACACTAATGATAAAGGACTGATCACAAAAATCTGCAAAGATCTGATGAGACTCAACAATAACAAAGAAAATAACCCAGTCAAAAAATGGGCAGAAGAGCTAAAAAGAAACTTCTCTGAAGAGGAAATGCAAATGGCCAACAGACATATGAAAAAATGTTCAACATCACTTGTAATCAGGGAAATGCAAATCAAAACTACCATGAGATACCATCTTATACCAGTGAGAATGGCACATATTAAAAAAACTAGCAACAACAAATGTTGGCGAGGGTGTGGAGGAAAAGGAACTCTCCTGCACTGTTGGTGGGAATGCAAACTGGTCCAACCACTATGGAGAGCTGTGTGGAGATTTCTGGACCTACTAAACATAGAGGTTCCATATGATCCAGCAATTCCACTCCTAGGTATTTACCCAAAGGACACAGAAACATCAATTCCAAAGAACACCTGCACCCCTATGTTTATAGCAGCACTATTTACAATAGCTAAGCTTTGGAAACAACCCAAATGCCCAAAAATAGATGACTGGATCAAGAAGATGTGGTCCATATATACCATGGAATATTACTCAGCATTCAAAAAAGATAAACACATGCAATTTGCAGCAACATGGATGGCGCTGGAAGGGATCATGCTCAGCGAAATAAGCCAAAAAGAAAAAGAAAAATACCGGATGGTCTCACTCATAGCAGGAATCTAGAAAACTTAAATAAGGGATCAGGAAAAAGAATAACTATAAGAAAGTGAAAATCAAAATCAACAAAAACTATGAACCAGAGACACTTTTTGGGGGGTGGGGGCCGGGAGGGGAGGGATTGGGGTCAGAATGGGGCATGTGCAGTTGTATGGGGGAATATAAAAATAAAATTTATTATTTAATTAAAAAAAAAAAAGAGTTGTTTCTTTGAATCTGAACTGAATGTCTAGGTCCTCAGTGAGGAATTGCTCCACTCTTTACGATCCACTGACTTGACCACAACTCTGTCCTATAGTAGTCTTGCTCTCTGTTCTCTGCAGGTTCTCACCCTGCCTAGGAGTTGGAGTTGTCAGGATAACTTTGGGGCTGTTAATAACCCCACCCTGGGAAACAGAGGGACATAGACAAGGCATAGGCACAGGTGATTTGGTGCAGGGAATTTAAAAAAAAAGAAAGAAAAAAAAGTCAGGTGTGTAGACCATCTTCTAAAAAAAAAAAGCAGCTGCTGCAATGATGCCATCTGTGTGGGTCTCTAAAAATGTGGGGCCCCCATAGTTTCCGATTATATCCTGATTAGTATTTGCTGACCTGGGTGACTTTTATCTGTGTTAGCTGTTGTGTAATCTGCTTTTAAGAGCTTATGAGTTTCTTACTTTTGGTTCCTAATCTACCTAGTACATAATTTGTAGAAATGAGAATAGTTTTAAATTAGTCACCTTAAGATGTTTTTAACCTTGGATTTGAATAATTCTAAATGGCGGTGACTAATTAGCTACTAATTAGCTTTTTTTTTTTTTTTTTAACTGTCATTCAAGGAGTGTTCAGCCTTGGTGTTCCTGTGGATGCCCTCTTCTTCATTGGTAACCAGCTGGTGGCCACAAGTCACACAGGAAAGGTGGGCGTGTGGAATGCTGTCACTCAGCACTGGCAGGTTAGTGTGAACTGAAGCATTTACAGAAATGAAAATATTTCAGAAACTCATGTCAATTATGCATTTGTTTTATTCTTGTGGAATTCGTATCTGTTATTATAGTGAATATTGACAGTTCAATGGTGGATTTGCTTCGAGGTACATAGGTTTTCAAGAATTTTGTTACCTTGCAAAATGGGTTGAGGTTTTTTTTGTTGTTTTGGTCTTAATATTTAAAGGATGGGTATATTGTATAAAAAAAGGAAGGGAGATGACACTTGCACAGACACAAGCGGGCAGGAAGAACTGTGCCTCAAAGAGGCAGGTTTTTTAAAGGAGATGCTTGTCTATATAGGTGGGCAGTCTTTGGAGGCAAGCTGTAAAATGCATGTTTTAAACGTGGTTTGAAACTTCATTTGAGCTGTTTAAATTCCATGTCTTGGGAGGGAGGAGTCCAGATACACTTCATTTCCTGTATGGATGCACAGCTTGGCCTGAATATCCAAATCCTTTGCAGAGTCGATACCATACTCAGTCTTCTCAAGTCCTTGAGGAACAAGAAGGAATGGAGACTCAGAAAAGGTTAAAACTCAATTCTGAAGGAGAGAGGGAAACAATGAAAGAACTTTAAGCAGAGTGTGACATGATCAGATCCATGTTTTAGAAAGATGGCAGTGGCAACTGGTGTAAGAGATGGGCTGGACATCAGGGGAACAGTCCAACCAAAGCAGCAGACACCCAGCTCATCTCAGCAGAGATAAGACTATTTGAAAAATGTACATAAGCCTCCCTGAAATGACACATTGGTATGTGATTAGATAAGGAAAGTTAAGGGAGAGAATATCCTAGTTTGGACAGTGAAGGAGACTATAGGAAGAGAAGCAGACTTGGTGGTGGACATTGTGGGGATAATTAGATTGGTTACTTTTTTTTTTTTTTTTTTTGAGATTCCTGTGGGCATTCAGGTGAAGGGCTTTGGAAGGTAATGATTATTTTTAAATTATAAATCACTCAAATTTACACAAGTCAATGTGGTACCTTAGCAAAGAAAACTTGCTTTCACCATAAATTTGTGACCAGGACTGACCCAAAATATTAACCAGTATGATTTCTCAAGTACAGAAGAGGAGGCTGCAGAATGACTGACTCCTTGCTTTTATGTCAGGAGAGAAGCACTTGGTGTAGTTAGTCGTAACTGCCCTGTAACCTTTCTTACCTCTACTTTCTCTTTTCTCCTTGTACTGAGGGGTAGGCACGAAAAAAAGAGCCAGGACTCTTAGAGGTCAGTGGTGCCAGTAAAAGGTAGGAAGGTTAGTTCTCTACCAGCTTGCAGGTTTCTAATCCTCCCAGAGAATAAATCATGAAACGACTTGTCCTTGATATGCCTGGGGAAGCTCTGGGCAGCCACCACTCTTTCATTGAAGAATGGGTACAAAGGGAGAGTGAATCTCACGGTCTCATCAGCCCCATCTTCCTGCGAAGAATCTGGGGTGGGAGTGGAAGTTCTTGAGTTCAAGAGCTAAAAGAGATGAACTCACGGTGAGAAAATTGGTTAGAGGGGGTGTAAAGTGACCTCCCTCCATGCTTTTGACACTTTTTTACTCATGTCAGTGAAAAGTTTTTGGTGTTTCCCTGGCTCTGATGCAACAGGAACTTGACTGAGGTTAGAGGTGCTGCCCGATCTTCACAGACACATTTTTAGTGTAATCAGAGCAGGCAGGACACCAGACTGTCCATGCTGAAATTCGGGTCCCGTACGTGAATAGTAGAGAGGAATCTGTATTCCCTAGTTTTAACTCTCCTGAAAAAATTTTAAATTAGATGAACTTCAATTCTGTGCTTTCTATTCCTGCTGTTCTGTCAGATTGGCCCTTTCCGTCTCCTCTGACTTGTTCAGTTTTCAGACTTTACCTCCTTTTTGATTGTTTCCTAGATCTGTGCCCTTCTCCCCTCTAACCAGAACTGAGATGACGCCTCCCTCCTCTGCGATTGTATCACCCGCCCTTCTTTAGTACCTGTCAGATTGTAATGTGCTTTTCTGTTCTCAACCACAAGTTTACAGGCTTCTACGGGGCAGAAATGATTTCTTACATCCCTTATCTAGCCCAGTACTTGTTCACTTGGATAATATCTGATACATAAAATGTATTTCATTTAAACCCCATTTGTGAAGTTTCATATGCACCACTTCAGCCTTCCAGTGTGTGCTGTGATCTCAGAATCGTGTGCAGAAAAAGGAAATAATCCTAAATTCTTAAAGTACTGCTGTTAGAAATACAACTTTTTATATTTTAAAGATATACTTATTCTTATACAAGAACTGGGTTACAGGACAGAGGCGTGGGAGGGTGAGAGGATTCATCAGAGACAGAAAGGGGAGCAGAACAGGCCGATGGACCAAAATACACTGCTGAGGGGAGCGGCGGGCGAGACAGGAGAGGTCTGCCATGCCATGTGGATTTCTCTCTGGCCGGCCGGGAATCGAACCGGCACTACAGAGGCTGTGGACACCTTCATAGTGCTGCACTCAACCCGCTGGGCCACCAGGGAGGCCCAGAAATACAACTTTTTAAAAAAGCTTTTACAGGAACCACATTGGGGCTTTTCAGTTCCCTGTGTATATATTGGTATGCAAAGAAAGTTCACTTTCTAAGTCTTAAAATTGTCTTTTTTTATTAAATATTTGAGCAGAGCATATAAATTGTAATATCTAATAACATCTAATAATAATCTCACCACATCAGGTTCAAGATGTCGTTCCTATAACTAGTTATGACACTGCTGGGTCATTCCTCCTGCTGGGGTGCAACAATGGATCGATATATTACATCGGTAAGAGTGCACGCGTTACCACATCCTGTGTAATAGGAGCTTCTTAAGTGAGAACAAGAAAGCATTGCATTATTTAGTTTTAAATAGGTGCACTATTTTAACATTATTTAAATTTTATTTTTTAGATATGCAGAAGTTTCCTTTGCGAATGAAGGACAATGATCTTCTTGTAACAGAACTTTATCATGATCCTTCCAACGATGCTATTACTGCTCTGAGTGTTTACCTCACACCCAAGACAAGTCAGTCCATTACAAAATTACAAATAAGTTTTTTGAGATGTGTGTGCTTGTGGTTTAAGCTGATACTCTTCCAGTCCTTTCTGTTTGAGAACTGCAGTGCTATAGATTTCATCTATTAGTATAAAGTTTATATTCAGTTTTATATTGAAGGTAAACTTGACCAGTAAATAACTGCAACTTGGGCTGGGAAATTAGAACTTTCCCCTTTCTAAGTTGTATGTGTTAATAAGTTGTATGGTCACTGTCAGTTAATACTGCATTAAATTTTCTGGACATTTGCCTTCCTACCACAACAGCTGATTTCATTTTGAAATCAGCAACTTTACTTTTAACTCTCCCCTGCCCCTCTTCCTCCCACTCTCCAATAACAGCTCTTGGAAAACTTGGTTGTGGGAGTAAATGTTTTATTTGGAAATTCACAGTCATTTTCATTGCCTTTCAGAGACTGTTGCAGTGAAATTAGCAAGCAAGTTCTGTAAATTAAGAGTTGTATTTAGAGGGAAAGAATGATAAATGGAAAATTTAAATTTTATAATGAAAGGAATTCTAGGAAATATTTACATATATCTACTAATGTAAATAGGTGTGAATGTTATTTGTGTAAAAGCATCACTGAAATTATGAAGTTATAGTACGGTTTAAACCATATTGCTCTAGAATGGGGGGTCAGCACACCATGCTCTTTTTAATAGTGTGATGCATTGTCTTTGGCTACTTTGTGTAGCACAGAAAATGTTGAGTGGTGTCACAATCTGTGGGTGCAAAGTTAAAAAGATTTGCTCTCTAAACTTTTACAGAACATTTGCTGCCCCCACTCTAGTATGAGATGTACTTTTCTTTTTTTTTCTTACTCTAGTTAAAATTAAGGATAAAATTTCTTTTCAGTGGCAGGGGAATTTAAGACATAAGAATGGATCATCTTTTCAGTTACAAGAAGTGTTCTCCACAGTATGTCTTTCCTTTGATGCAAGTATTTTCAGGTGAATCTGAAAGAATAGCTATTAAAGCTAACAGGTTCTTTCTGTCTCTGTGGAGGTTTCCGAGAATATAGGTCCCTAAACTCCATTCCGGTATTTAAATATTTGATATGGGGTCTGGGCACTTGTTACAAAAAAGCCATAGATGAACCTGAGTGATGAGTTGTATATTTCACAGGTAAGTGTGATGTAAGCATGTAATGGATATATTTGTTTCAGTTAATTTTTAAAACAAATAGTATGTATACTACTTGATTTAGAAAGATTCAGTGTTGTAGCAAAGGTAATAATACATGGTAACTGTAGGCTAGCAGTAACACTGCTTTAGGAATGCTGTGGGCCATTGGTGTTCTTAGTCTGTCAGATTTTTAAATTTTTTAAATACATGTTGAGCACCTGCTGCCTCAGGCTCTCTGTAAGGTGATAAGATGATTGAGATTTGGTCTCTGTCACCCAGGAGTAGAGGTGGATAGACATGGATTTAGATGCAAAAATCGGTGTGTCACAGTTGCTGTCAGTTGCTAGGTGAGAACCTAATATATAGTGCGGGGGTAGGGGGGATAGCCAGTCCCACAGTGGCGTGAGCGTCAGAAGATGTGGAGGAAATAGTGATTATTAGGTGTCTAGCGAGGTTTTAAATTTTCTGTGCTGAAGTGGCCTGGGGGCTGGCAGAAGCCCCAACTCCAATTCTGCCTCTTCTCCCAGGGCAGCTCTGCCAGGGCACTGACTTTCTCCATCATCTCACACACCACCTTTCCTCTGACCTGTGCAGGTGTCAGTGGCAACTGGATTGAGATCGCCTACGGCACGAGCTCAGGAGCAGTGCGCGTGATTGTGCAGCATCCGGAGACAGTGGGGTCAGGCCCCCAGCTGTTCCAGACGTTCACCGTACACCGGAGCCCCGTTACGAAAATCATGCTGTCGGAGAAGCACCTCGTGTCAGGTGAGCAATGGGTCGGTGCTGGTGAGAGTCTGCCGCGTGCAAAACCCAGCCAGGGGTGTTTTTAAGACCCCTGAAAGCAGTTTTTATGTGAGAAAAACATTAAACTTCTAGTAGCCAGAAATGATTTAATATCAAGAATGTTATGATTGTCTTCTAAAGTGCTGGTTTTGCTGGCTATAGTATACATGCATTTAGGAGGTATCACCTTTTACTCTTTATTCTAATTTGTTCTTATGGCATACTTTATCTCAAAATACCATAATCCTGTTTAATTTCTTGGCTAGAGAGCTTTTCCATGTTAGAGAACTTTCCAAATATGAATATTAATTTGGTTGCCTTAAGGTTTAATATTTTTAAGATTTGATGTTTGAGCCCCTTGTAAGAATATTAAATATTAGAATTGTGTAGATTTGAAATAAACGTTTTTATGAGTTTGTTGTTCCTTGGAGTCATATAAGATTTAAAATGTACATATTAACTGGATTCTTAACTAGATACACATTTTCAAGCTTAATAAGCACAACAAAGTAAAATGGTCACTAGGTAAGATTCCATTAATGAGATTCATTGTATGTGACAAATGATTTCAGAAAGACTGAAAAATGAACTAGGAGTCAGGTATATCCATAGAGCTTGCTTTTAAAAGCAGTCTTCCTTTAAATCTTTTGCAGGTCATTTCTTTTCTGATTTTTTTTAACGTTTTATCAGGTTTGTTTATATGAAGAGTCCCAATAGTAAAGAGTGATATTTTTTTACTATTCTCCATCTAAGTATCAAATGGAGCCAAAATATCTTGTCCATGAGTGGTGTTAGAATGGGTTGATATGTCCTTATTGAAAGTCTAAATGTTTCTGGGGATAATTATGCATTCTGAAACCATGTCTTAAGCCTTCATACTCTACTAATGCTTGCTTGCCTTATCGAGGAGTGCTTCACTCTCAATAGCTGCTTCCTCTTCTTTTGCCCAGTTACTAAGTATTGGATTGCTTCAGTTTTTTCCTAGCTTCTCTGTTCTTTGTCCTTTCCCTGCTGACCTGTGTGACTCTCAGACTCCCTCCATCTGTGCGCAGCCGGAGTTCCAAACTTGTACATCCAACATATGCAGCTGCTTGTATGTTTCATAGCCTCTCAGAATTAACCTGGGTAATATGGTGCACTGGATTTCTCTCTCAAGCCATCTTAGTGTATGTCATCACCAGCTCATTTATTCAAGCTGAAGTGTGTAGGCATCACATCACCCGCAACTGGCCCTTTCTCTCACCCCCACACAGCTGCAGTCTGTCAGTCCTTTTAGCTTAGCGTCAGCATAGGTCATAGCTCTGATGACTTCACTTTGTGTGCATTCATTCTTGCCAGCCTGGTGAATCTCATTTTTCCCCTAGATTCCTGGATGTCCCAGTCCATTCCTGATCTTGCCTCTCTACAGTACATATTCCAAACTGCAATCAGAAATATCTTTTAAAAATGCAAATTAGATTTCAATTCCAAGTCTTCTTTCTTCATGCCACTTTTCTTACTGCCTTTGACACTAACAGTGACTTTTTCATTTCTTAAAAATGCCTCAGAAATTGTGCATTAGTTCTTGGTTTGAAATGTTTTGCCTCTAGATAGTTTTTCAATTATTTCCTCAGTGAAACTTCTGGTTGGTTACCCAAACCTCTAGTTAATTTCTATCAGTGTCTCTATTTGCTTTTTTCATAGACTATCACGTGATTTATGTCTCCCTCTTCTAGAATATAAGTGCTACAGTAGCAGAAACTTTCTACTATAAACTGCCACTGAGTGAATGTGTAAAATGAAGTAATTATCCAGTGAGAAAGTAACTATGTTATGTGGTTATTGTGATACTTAAATGACAGCTTAAAAATTCTTGCTGGTAGTTGCTATTATTTTAATGGTCATTTTATTGTAGGATGTGATGTCAGAGAACTACTTAGTAAAATTTGCACTTTAACATCAAGAGCAATAACCAGTTTAACCAGAACACTGGAGCATTTTATGTTAATTCAGTTGTTACTCTGCCACCTAGTGGGTATCAACATGTCTGAAATGACATCCTATTTCCTTAATGTTAGTGTTCATGTCTTAAATACTTAATTTCCTGGTTTTGCTATTCTTATTTCCCATGAAGCTGATGAATCAGCCTAGCACTGTCTGTCCTCTTTTCAATCAGAGAAGTACATTCTGAGAATTTTGCTATACAAGTATACTTTATATCCTTAGTATTTGTCAGGATTAACTTCAGAAGTAGTATTGATGAGTTCATAGTTTATTATGATTTTGGGAAATAGCAATAAATGGCAAATTACATTTTTTATTAAGGCATGCTGTAAGCGTACAGTTCTTTCAATGATTATCATTTTTTGGTCTGAAGATACTGCATTGGAAAAGACAAACAACAGATAAGTAAGTAGTCTAAGGACATGTCTCGGTATATACCCAGTTAATATCCCAAATATGACAAATTGAATTTAAATCATATGCCAAAATTTGCTCAAACTCATAATTTATCAGTGCTAGCACCGAATTTTGATTTTCCTGAATGTAACTGAGGGAGCAACAATAGCACCCGATCTAAGTGGTTTAATATTTGAGTAGCAGAAGTGGTTGGAAAAAATAAACTTGGCAACCTGTTCACTGTAGTTTAGTCACAGAAGAGGATAATATTCAGCCTACAGGTTACATTATAAGGATTCATAGATTTACCATCATACCTGATATTTGCAGTAAGGTAAACCATATTCAGGTCTCATTTTTACTGGTTATCATTTTCAGATAAATGTCATTTGCCACTCAGACTGGGCTATGCTCTGTTTAAAATGGATCATACTGAAAAGTTTGCAAAACTGACTTTGCCCGTGCTTTGATGGTCTGTATTCAACAACTCCTGTTCTTTCTGCCCTAGTCTGTGCGGATAATAATCATGTCCGCACATGGACAGTGACACGGTTCCGAGGAATGATCTCTACTCAGCCAGGCTCTACCCCTCTAGCATCGTTCAAGATACTTTCTCTGGAGGAGACAGAAAGTCACGGAAGCTATTCCTCTGGAAATGACATTGGTAAGTTAACTTGGGGGCATTTTCAGATGTTGGCACTTCTGCGTTGCTCACAGTAGCTAGTGGAATTATAAAGTTTTTTCATTTTCACTCTGAAACTCATTTAAAGCAAATTCAGCTTAGCATTTTCATCTTAAAGGCGGGAATGCTGCTAACATTTCAAAATGTTCATGAGCACTGTTTTTATAATTAACAGCACACATTGGAAATTTGAGTTTACTGCTAATAATCTAAAAATGAAATTTGTAGTAGCTGGCTGGTGCTCATTTAGTATCTGTGGGGAGCAATGTAGCATGTTTCCCTGAACACGCTTGTGTGTCAGCACAGGGTAGGTGTGTGGGAGCTGACTGTGCGGCATCATATTCAGGTACATGTGGAGACTCTCCTCTCACCCAGATAGTTTTCCTCAAGAGCATTTGAATAGCTGTGCTTTGTATACTTTGACTATTGTATATCACTGTACTTTCAATAGTTCTGTAGGACCTGTTGGTTAACTGATGTACCTTTCTGATTTGTATAAGCAATGCTATCATTGCTAAGGGAGGAAAGTATATCAGAATTTTTTTTTTTTACACGAAACCATTAACTTTACGTCCAACCAGAATATGCTCCCACAATAAAGATTCTAGTTATTTATAAGCTTACGGCCTAGCATGAATGAATGTTTACGAAATGCTGTCACTGTCAAATCAAACCGCAGTGAACTGCAACATAGTACATGAGACTAAAAAGGAAACAGCTGTGTTTCCATAGTGTGCACAAGTACAGATGAAGGAAGTGCCCAGAGGAGCTAGCACCAGACTGTTGGGGTTCAGCACCCCGACTTAAGTGGGGATAACATCTACCCCTAACATTGATGAAAACCGGTGTTCCAATGGAACACTTTATAGAGACCTTAATGTTTGAACTGAGACGAAGGACAGGTTGAAATTTGGTGGGCATGGAAAGCTCTAGGACATTACTCACAGGTAAGATAACATGGCAAAGGAAGAGAATCATGCTAGTTTGGGAAAAGTTATGTCGAGAAGATCCTTAATTACTGGCTTGTAGTGTGGAAGAAAATATTTAAAAGGGGGCAATGAGATTTCATTCCTCTGTAGTTTAATTTTTTTTAAAACATGTTTATTAAAACAAAAGTTTTTTTAAATTTTATTTCTTGACATTTTCTGTCCTAGGGCCTTTTGGAGAGAGAGATGATCAACAGGTGTTTATCCAGAAAGTTGTTCCCATCACTAACAAGCTGTTTGTACGACTTTCCTCTACGGGGAAAAGGTAACAAAACACTTTAACTATACACACATTCCTATTTCAGAAGTTGTAATTACTCAATACATTTTCATAACAAAAATAAGTATTTGATCACATCAGTTTGTCTGATAGAAGAGGTAGAGTAGCAGCAAAGAGAGAAGCACAAAGACATACATGGGAGGAGTTAAGGATAAAGCTCTAGCAAGCGCCTTCTTGTCTCTAGGAGAGGGATAGCATGGAGAGGTGGTAGGGAAATAGCAAGGAGAAACAGATCAAGGCGGGGGTGGGTGGGAAGGAATGATACATGTGTTTTAAAGATAGAGCATTAGAGGGCCTCCTCAGGTGGCGCAGCGGTTGAGCGCTGGGCTGCGAAGCTGCCCGCAGCTTCTGTGGCGCCGGTTCGAGTCCTGGCCGCCGGCAAAGGTCCCAGGTGGCATGTAGACCTATCCTGCCGCCTGCTGCTCTGCTCGCTCCCTTCTCCTCTCCTCCGCCCCCCCCCCCCCCGTGAATTCTCTCACCTTCCCGTGCTTCTGACTGTACCCAGTGCTTAAATAAATCTTTAAAAAAAAAGCTATAGGGTCAAGATAGAGAAGGGGGAAGAATCAGGCAGCGGGGTTGGAGTTAGGGGGAAAGAGAGACAGGGAACGAGATCAGAGACGGAGTGAGCACAGGAGGGGACAGACACAGCAAGAAAATAAGAGCGAAGATGGAGCCAGAGACAGTAGTGGAGACGGGGAAAGCAAGAGAGACCGAGAGAAAGAGCAGAGACACTGGAGTGGAGAGAGAGACGGCAAGGCAAGAGGGAGATAAGGAAGCAGAGATGGAAAGTGAGAGACAGTGGAGAAAGCGAGGACAGGAGACTATGCGGCGAGGGAGTGGAGACAGGGAGAGAGCAGGCAGACACTAGAGGGGGCCAATGAAGCAGATAGGGAGAATCAGAAAGAGCAGAGAGCACGAAAAAGTAGAGACACAGAGGGAGTGAAGACAGCAAGAGATGGGGAGAGACAGCGAGAAGACAGTGGAGGGCAAGAGATGAGAGTGAGACACAAACGGGAGAGCGAGAGATGGGAGAGATAAGAGACAGACTAGAGTGCTGAGAGAGGTGGGACAGGAGACAAGCAGAGACTAGAGTGGAGGGCGAGAGACGACGGTGAGAGAGACAGGAGAGTGGAGAGACAGCAAGAGGGAACAGAAGAGACAGGCACACAGTGAGAAAATGAGAAGAGACAGCGGGAGACAGCGACACAGGAGAGGGGACGGAGAGAGAGCACGAGACAGTTGGAGTGGAGAGAGGGGGAGTAGAGACAGACCGAGAGACCGCGAGAAAATGAGAAGAGTTGGAGAGAGGGAGTAGAGAGCGAGTGGGAGGAGACAGTGGAGGGACGGGGGCATGGAGACAGGGAGAGAGCGGAGACTAGAGCCATACGAGGAGACGGAGTGGAGAGACATTAGAGGAGAGACAGACAGGAGAGCAGAGACTGTAGAGTGGAGAGAACGGGAAGAGACAAGGAGAAAATGAGGGAGGGAGCGGAGGCAGAGACAGTGGGAGTGGAGACAGTGAGACTGAGACCAGGAGAAGATGTGAGCAGAGACAGCAAGAGGGAGAGAAGGGACAGAGACTGAAACCCAGAGGGATCAGTGAGCGCAGACAGAGTAGAGAATCAGCGAGCAAACGAGAGCAGAGACGGAGGGAGACAGAAGTGAGAGGAGAGAGGGGATGAGCCGAGACAGCGGAGTCGGGGAGACGCGAGTGAGAGACAGCAGAGACGGCGGGCGTGGAGACAGCGAGAGACAGGCAAGAGGGAGCGGCAGTGGTGAGAATACCAGAGCAGAGACAGCGAGAGTGAGAAAATGAGACACGGGAGAGAGTTGGGAGAGCAGAGAGGCAGTGACGGAGACAGTGAGACCAAGAGAGACGGAGACAGCATGAAAGTGAGAGCTGAGACAGCGAGAGGGAGAGGAGGCAGCGGGAGTGGAGACAGGCAGCAAGAGGGAGAGGCAGAGACAGACTAGAGTGGGGAGAGCGCGGGAGGAGAGAGGACACGAGAGAGTGGAGAAACAGCAAGAGGGAGGGGTGGGAGGAGACAGAAAATGAGAGAAGAGACAGCAGAGACGGGGACAGGAGACAGAGTGTGGCGCAGACGGAGGGCAAGAGACAGGAAGAGCAGAGACACTGGAGTGGAGACAGCAAGAGACATAAAGTGAGAAAATGTGACAGAGCGGGAGAGAGACCAGGAGGGAGAGCAGAGACAGACTGGAAGGAGAGACACAGACAAGAGAGTGGAGAGGGCGAGAACATGAGAGGAGAGACAGCGAGAAGGAGAGGTGAGTGGAGAGAGCGGGAGGAGACAGACAGTGAGACCAAGAAAAGGAGACAGAGGGAGTGGAGACAGTGAGGTGGAGACAACGGGAAAATGAGAGGAGAGACAGTGGACAGGGGGGACAGGAGACCTGGGGGCAAGGGAGTGGAGACAGATCGGAGATGGGGGCAGACAGAACAGAGTGGAGAGCGAGTGGGAGGAGATGGGGGAGGGATGGGGCAGCGGCAGCGGGAATGGGGAGAGTGAGAAAATGACAGGTGGGGAGAGAGCGGAGAGACATGAGGACGAGAGTGAGACAGTGGAGAGAGGGGACAGCGAGAGACAGACAGGAGAGCAGAGGTGGAGAGAACGAGAAAATGAGGAGGGAGGGAGTGGAGAGATAGCAAGAGGGACAGAGAAGAGGAGACAGACAGGCAGTGAAACCCAGACAGACAGAGATCAGTGAGAGCAGAGATGGGGAGACAGACAGGAGAGTGGAGAGACAGCAGAGCCGGTGAGAAAGGAGACAGACGGTGACAAGAGAGGAAAAGACGAGACAAAGACAGCAGGAGAGGTAGAAACTGAGTGGGGAGAGCCCACGAGAGTGGGAGGAGACAAAGAATCAGGGCAGAGAGAGTGGAGACAGACGGGCAAGCAAGAGACACACAGAGAATATGAGACAGACAAGAGGGAGCGGCCATGGTGAGAACACGAGAGCAGAGACACCAAGAGACAGTAGAGAGACAGTGAGAAAATGAGAGCCGAGACCGTGGGAGTGGAGGGCAGGAGACAGTGGAGACAGAGACACAGGGAGTGGAGACGGACGGCAAGAGGGAGATAAGGAGACAGAAAATGAGCGGAGACAGTTGGAGCGGAGAGACGCAGAGACTGAGAGACACAGACAGGAGAGCAGAGACAGCCGGACTGGAGTGGGGAGAGCGCGGGAGGAGACAGTGAGAGTGAGACCCAGTGAGAAAATGAGGAGAGACGGAGGGGACAGGAGATGGAGGCAGCGAGAGCAGAGAGACGGCGGAGTCGGAGGAGCAAGAGGGAGAGATCGCAGGAGCAGGAGGAGACAGCAGAGGTGGAGAGAGATGGAGGCAGACAGTGAGAGGGAGGGAAACAGACTAGAGTGGAGAAGCAGGAGGGGACAGCAGAGAGCCTAGAGTGGAGGGCAAGGGATGAGAGGGCAAGATGGACATCGAGTCGGGCTGGGGCAGGAGAGAGAGGAAGAGCAGAGACAGCGGAGAGATGGCGAGGAGAGAAGATCGGAGAGGAGGGAGGGAGAGCGGAGAGAGCAGGAGACAGGGAAGCGGAGAGACAGCAAGAGGGGGATGAGGCAGACAGACAGGAGAGCGGAGGTTGAGAGACAGACTGGAGAGCAAATGAGACAGTAGAGACAGCGGAGATGGGAAGGGAGACAGAGACCGAGACAGCGAGAAAGTGAGAGCAGAGACAGCGACACAGCAGGGGAGACAGCAGAGCAGAGATAGCAAGGAGGAGTGAGACAGGAGAGGGGAGACAGACAGCTGAGAGACAGCAAGAGGGAGGGAGAGGAAGAGCAGAGATAGGGAGAGCGAGCGAGAGACTAGAGACAGCAAGAGCAAGAAAATGAGCTCAGACACCGGAGACAGAGGGAGAGAGACAGTGAGAGCAGAGACTTTCTCTAAAGGAAAGCACAAGATCAACTCGGAAGACCTCAGTGAAGTGGAGGAGTACTTTGCACGATAAAATAGTCCCAAATAGTGGTCAGAAAAGTCCTTACAGAGGTAAGAGGAATGTTAGGGCAAAGTGAGAATTTTAAGAAAGAGAAATGTTAGAAAATACCAAATAGAAACTAGAGAGTTGAACATAGTATCTGAAGTGAAAAATAGACGGATGCTCAGGAGCAGACCCGGGGAATGGGAGACAGGTCTGCAAACTTGAAAATAGGGCAGTGACCCTCACCAGGTCAGCAGCAGGAGGAAAAAAAAAAAAAAAAGGATGGAGAGAGTAGTTTCAGGTCTTGTGGGACAGTATCAAGGTGAGCGACCTTCACACCGCAGACGTCCCAAGAGGAGGGAGAAAGCAGAAAACTTACAGCGGAAACTTCCCTCACGTGGGAAGGGAGACACATTCACATCCAGAAAAGCAGAGAATTGCAGAAAGGTGATAAATGAATTGTCAAAAGTTAAAAGACAGGCAGAAAATCTGAAAAGCAGCAAGAAAAACGGTACTTACGGAGCCCATGCGGGACACTCAGCAGCCACCTTGCAGACTGAAAAAAATCTCAGTGCGTTACTCTGGGGAAAAATGGATAGTCACATGCAGATGAAATTTAGACCACTCTATTTTACACCACACACAAAATGAACTGAGAGCATACTAGTGCCTTTATTATAAAGCCTGAAGTCATAATTGATGATTAGACATTGAGCTTTTTAATATTTCTCTTTAAAAACACAAGTTTTTTTGCCTGCCAAACAAGTGAAGAGGAAAGTTCCTATTAGTTACCAACACTGCTGTTTTAAATAATTTCTCAGCTACCTTTAATAAATAGAATATGTTCCCTTTCCATCCTATTTCTTTGCATACACACAGTCTTTAGCAGTGATTTTTATGTCCTAGACTCACATTTCAACAAAATGCTTTAGGAACATGTAAAATAGTTTGAGACCCAATGATTATCTTGAGAATGTTGTCACCAGTTTAATGTTGTGGGCATATTTGGTGAAGAAGCTGCCAAATATTTAGTAAGATGGCTGTGACATGTAGTAGCTCAGATCCTTGTGTAGTTCTAGTGTCTTCCCTCCTCTCATTATTCAAATAGTAGCAGTGTGTTATCACACCAGTTTCTACGTAGCACAGTTTTTATAAATGTTAAGTGTAATTCTACAGGAAGAGGTGGAGTTGTAGAATTACTTTAAAGTTGTAGATAAGAAATGCGCCTCTTAGGAAGCAAGACTGTTTAAATACAGTTCAGGTTCTTAAATACTGAGAATAGAAATGAATGAAAGGGTTTTATTGAACGTGTGCAAGAAAACCTTAAAATCTTTAAAGGAGTAATATAAGGGCTAGCCCAAACTTTGCATCCATTTGCAGATACTATTGAAAGCAGATGTAGTCCACTACCTTAACAGCAGTAAAAACAATTATGTGATCAGCTTGACAAAAAGTTCAATCCTACTTATGATTTTTAAAATTAAATGACACTCTCAGTCTGATGAATGTGTACAAAAATGATTTCAAGCTTCATCATACCCAGGGGTGATGTGTATGCCTTGTTCCTCAGTGTCAGAGCAGGACGCCTCTGGGTGCAGGCAGGCATGACTCCCCTGCAGTCCCAGCCATGCAGCTCACACTAATGTGGTGACTCTGCAAATACTAATTGTAAGATGTTTACAACTCTAATATCTTTTGCAGAATCTGTGAGATCCAGGCAGTCGATTGTACTACAATATCCTCATTCACAGTGAGAGAATGTGAGGGATCCAGTAGGATGGGCTCAAGGCCAAGGCGCTACTTGTTCACGGGCCATACGAACGGCAGCATTCAGATGTGGGATCTGACCACGGCCATGGATATGGTTAACAAAAGTGAAGACAAGGGTAGGTTCATAGGGAAAGTTGTTTGTCACAGGGTAAGCTTTTGGCGTGTGTGTTTTTAATGAGGATTTGTTTTCTAAGATGTAGGTGGCCCCACTGAAGAAGAGCTACTCAAATTACTGGATCAGTGTGACCTGAGTACCTCTCGCTGTGCTACCCCTAACATCAGTCCTGCAACCTCCGTGGTTCAGCATAGCCGTCTTCGCGAATCAAATTCCAGGTAGGCTAAAGAATTGAGTATTGTATCATAAGTGGAATTGGTTGCTTTTAGGAAAATTGGCTGAGGTACTATAATCACTATAATTGTTCTTGAAAGTCATCATTCAGAGCACAGTATGCTGATGTTAACCTTCTAAATTTTTTTTTATGGTCAAGAATTCAAAGAAAGCTAGAAAAATCAGTGTCACCTTGTATAGCATATGGAGCTTTTGTTCAAAGTGAGAATATTATCTTGTTACTACAGTGACAAAGTATGTCTTTCTGGTTGTTCCATTAAAATTTCATAACCTGAACTAAGGACCAAATACTAAAGTTTTCCCATAAGGATCTGCTGTTCTTCATTTACATAATTTGCTCCCAAGGCTTTTCTATTGGTAGTTTAATAAGATTATTTAGGGGCTTATAATTTTTAAAAATTGTATTTCAGCCTTCAGCTCCAGCACCATGAAACTATCCATGAAGCAGCTACTTATGGCTCCATGAGGCCTTACAGAGAGAGTCCATTGTTAGCGAGAGCGAGGAGGACGGAGAGCTTCCACAGCTATAGGGACTTTCAGACGATTAATTTGAACAGAAATTTAGAGAGAGCCGTCCCTGAAAATGGTAACTTTGGCCCAGTACAAGCTGAAGTGAAACGGGCAACAGGGGAATGTAATGTGTCTGAGAGAAAGTCTCCAGGAACAGAAGTAAAAGGTTTGAGAGAAACAGATAGTGGATTTCTTGAAGCACATAAAATAGCTGAGGGTTTTCTAGAATCCAAGAAAAGGCCCTCAGAAGAAGAAAGTGAAAATAAAGTTGAGTTAAGAAAGAAAGGAGGATTCGAAGGAGGAGTATTCCTTGGAAGAAAGAAAGGGCCCTACCTGGCGTCCTCACCTAGTACTTCTGATGGAGGGACTGACTCACCCGGTACTGCATCTCCGTCTCCGACGAAGACCACGCCCTCTCCCAGGCATAAGAAGAGTGATTCTTCAGGTCAAGAGTATAGCTTATAAAAACTCCCCAAAAGTGTACTGCATTGCAATACATGAGCTTTTACACCGAAACTTTACAAATTACAATTGGACTTTATTTCATATCTTTTTAACAAAATTACCTGGAATAAGGAGATGTATCTTTTGAACCTTTGGAAAAATTTTTTAGTTTTACAAGTACACTTACCAGATCAATTTGTAAAGCAAGAGTCCAATTTCATTGCCTAGCTACTCAGCTATTCATTGTAGATTTTGGAAGCGTAATACCATGTCTTAAGATGATGCCCATTTAGATGAGCTTCACCTTACAGTCTGGGACCAGCAGACTGCATTCCTAGTCTTGATTATGCCTGAGACTTGTCTTGCAATGTTACCTTAACTGAATCACAAAATTCTCTTTGGAACTTAGCTCCCAACCCTTATTGTGATTGCAAAGAGTTTACCAGATGAGGTGCTATGTTTGTGAAAAAATATAATTCAGAAACACTATTAATGTTGAGTATCACGTGACACTGTAGAAGTCAGTCCTTAGGATTTTTTTTTTTGTTTTTTAATTGTGGTCATTTTCTGATTCTTGTTGTTGGAGTTCTTAAATCTTAGTGTTACCAGTAAAAATCACCAATATTGATCATAAGAGTCCATTTAAACTTTTAAAAATTGGGTCAATTTGAACAGATTAACTAGACAAGGAAAAAGCTTTGAGTTTGGGGAAGGGTTGCTAGTCTACCATATTTTAGGAGTCATCAGATGTCTTTCCCAGTGTTACTCGAAATACTTATATTGGAATGTGACCATTTTGTTAAACTTATGAGACTGAAGGACTGAATTTTTGGTTAAAGGTTTTGACTGCTGTAAAAGTTAAATTTTTAATATTTTGCGTTGTATTACAAAGTTTTTTGTACTTTTTCCATTGGAATGATTTTCAAGTTTCTGCAAAATAGCTAATTGTAAATTTAGAGCATTAAGCATTTATTGGTGAATAATGTATATAAATATTCCCATTCCAAAAAATAATTGAGTGAAGCTGAAATAAATTCTTTAAAGTTTACTATATTGCCAGTGGATTTGTTACCAGCCCGAACTGGTTCATTTTACTCAGAAAGCTAAAGACTGAACCACAAGGAATTTCTGCAGAGAGTATTTGATTCCAGGTAGAGGCATTTGCAAGGTAGACACAAACAATAGCCCCTTTTTAGATGGGGGAGGGTCAGATAGTTGTTACTAAAAGTGATTGGGCTGTAATTGGGTTGTTTCTTGGGTAATCTACAGAGGGCTTTAGAGAGCTTAGGACCATGTGAGGGTCTCACCACTGAAAGGGCATTCCGTCTGCCTTTTCTTTGAAAGCTCAATTTGAATTCCTGAAAACAGTTTGGATATGCCTCAAATACGACTTTCTGGTCAAGGCTTCAGTAATAGCAATTGTAGAGAAACCATCTTACTGAATTTATGCAAGAATTGCCAACCAAAATGAGCCTGTGGAAGGGAGAGCTAAGCAGTGTGGAGGCACACACCTTTAACTGAGAGAAAAAGGGTGAAGGAGCTGGGGTTCACCCAGCAGGCCAGGTCTGAAGAAGAGAGTGAGTTAGAAAAGAGTGTGTTTCCCCGCCTTGGGACTGACAGCTCATGAATATCTCACTGGCAGCATGTAGACAATGTAGACAGCACACTCTTGGGTCTGGACAAGAGTGATGTTTGCAGTGCCAAAACACCAGCCAACTATCCTCTCCTCCAGTGTACTCTTACCACTGGTTGGACCCATCTGGGGGCTCCCTACCTCAGTTCATCCAGCTCCAAGATCAGGTGTCAGGACCTCCCCGATTAGGTAGATGACAAGGGCTAATAGCTGAACTAGGAAAGGACAAAAGTAACCACAGTGCCATCTGCTGGAGAAATAGTGGAAATTAATTTCCTGCTACAGTTTCTAAAGCAGTAAAATGGGCTGACAATAAAATACAATACACATGGCACCTTCGGACCTCAAGGGACTAGGTCATCACAGGGAGAACAACTCCCCAAAACCTAACCAAGATGACATGGAAGATTATCTTCCTGCCATGATAAATGCAAAGAAATGGAAGAAACATGGGAGAATCACACACACAAAAAAAAGATCAGAAAAACAAATGATATGAGGAGGTTAAAAAGGTAGAAATTGAAGTTATAAGAAAATAGATGTAAGGATGTAAGAAGATAAACAGATCAGCTGAAATTCTAGAGAAAGCTATGGAGTAGAACAGGCCAAATGGAGGACCCAGTCAGTGACCTTGAAGAGAATGCACAAAGGATCTGGCTGAAGATGACAAATATCAAAGATAAGGGCGGAAAAAACAGGAATACTTCAAAAATTAACATTTCGGGTAGTTACTCCCATTAGGAAAAGCAAGAAGGATAATGGGTGTTTAGGAAGGGGCAAAGAACTTATTCAAAGAAGTAATATAGCTCTAAAGTTGTAGAAATTAAATATGTAAGTCCATGAAATTAAAAACACCTGATTACCTAAATGTAATAAGACCTACACCAAGATAAAATTCAAGAGAAAGAACAATGAAAGTGGCTAAGGAAAACAAAGGTGAACTATAAAAGTATTCCCTTCAGGTTTACATCACTTTTGGGAGAAACCCCCATAAGAAGGGAGAAACTAGAAGGACATTTAAGACAAAAACTCAGCAAAGAATACCATATCCTGCAAGAGCCTCCTTTAGATAGAGAGAATAAAGACCTTCCTAGACATACAGAAACTAAAGGAGTTTGCCAAACTAGACACCACCACATCCCATCCATCCCATTTCTTTGCATTTATCATGTAGTGGGGAGGGCCCCACTACAGGAAATGTTGAAAGGAGCTCTGTTATCTAAATCAGAATTAAAAAAAATCCTATTGTTCAATTTTTTTTTGTATGTAAGAAAACTAGAGACAAAGTGGCACAGTCAAATCCTCATATCATTAATTACCCTAAATATAAATGGAACTGAACTCAAAAGACAGAGTGGTTGGCTGGATTAGAAAACAAAACCCAACTATGTGCTGTCTTTAGGATACCCATCTAAAGATAAAAATAGGCTCAAAGTAAATGACTGGAAGACAATTTTACAAGCAAATGGGGATCCAAAAACAGAAAGGTCTGTTTTAACTGATGAAATTATGGCTGTTCCTTTCAGCTAAAAAAAAAAAAAAAGGTAACAAGGGACAGATGAAGATGATTATATAATAATTAAGGAATATATTAGGAAGACATATATGCCATATTTATATATAAAATGAAGAACTATCAAGACATATAAAGCAACTGTCAACAACAAAACAGCCATTAGCAGCAACACATCAGGACTAGGGGACTTCCAACGATCCCCTCATCGATGGGCAGATCAACCAGACAGATTAGGAAATAACCCTAAGTGAAGAAATCGACCACATGGCCTAAAGATATTTAGAGGGCCCTGTACCCTACAATTCTACTACACATTCTTCTGGAGTTTCTGGAGTGCACATCTTCTGTTCTTTAGAATATACCACATATTGGATCACAGAAGTGTCAGTAAATTCAAATCACATCAAGTGTATTCTCTGACCACAATTGAAGGAGACGACTCCAATATGTGGCAGTTGAACAACATACTACTGAAAGATTGTTGGATTAATGAGGACACCAAATAAATTAAAAAGTACCTAAAGATAAACTAAAATGAAGATAAAGCTATCAGATCTTACGAGAATCTCAATAGCACACTAAGAGTGAAGTATGTAGCAATACAGTCAATATCAAGAAACAAAAGTTCAGATTTAGTCTTAAGGAAAAGAACAAGTAAGACCAAAAGCCAGTAGAAGGAATGTAATAAAAAATTAACAGCCGAAATAGAAATCAAAAAGGTAGTACAAAAGACCAATGAAACCAAAACCAAGTTCTTTGAAAAAAGACAAAACTTGATAGACTCAAAGAAAGTGGAAAGAAACAGAATCAGAAACAAGAGTAATTATAATAGACACCCCAAATGCAGAGGATAAGATACTACTATGAATAACTATATACCAATAAAGTGGATATAATCTGGGAAATGAACAAATTCTTAGAGGTAAACAACCTTCTGAGACTGAATCAGGAAATAGGAAACAGACCAATTATAAGCAAGGAAATTCAGCTAGCAAGTTGCTCAAACAAAAGTCCAGAACAGATAGTTTGGTAGAACTCAAAGGTGAAAAACTATGTTTAATTATTAATATATATTTTACATCATTGTTCATTTTTGTGCAATGTATATTTTCTCCTTTTAGGTGCAGTCCCTGTAAATTTCCCACCCCCAATTCACCCATGCACCATCACCATAGTCCCTTGTGCTCTTCCCTTCTGTTTTGATGCCTCTCCTCCTCCTGCAGAATGTTTACCAATCTTTTAACGACAAATACCTCCACTCATCTAACTCTTCCAAAAATTGAGGAAGAGGGGGTGAATAAGCACATTTTGAGGCCAATATTGCTCTGCTATCAAAAGCAGACAAGGATATCTCAAAAAGGAAGTAGACCAATATCTTTGATGGGCATAGATTCAAAAGTACTCAAAATCAGAAACTGAATACAACAATACATGTTGACCAAGTGGAATTTATTCCAGGGTTTTAAGGATAATTTATATCTGAAAATAAGTCCATGTAATACACATCAACAAAAGGAAAGACACAAGTCATCTGATGTTATCAAGGGATGCAAAGATGGCATTTAGCAAAATGCAACATCCATTTATGATAAAATCCTTCAAATAATGGGGATAGGAATATACCTCAGTATAATAGTATAGACCAACCCCACAGTTAATGTTATACTCAATGTTAAGAAATTAAAAGCTTTTTCTCTTAAAAGAAACAAAACAAAGATATCTACTTACACTAATCGACATAGCATTGGAAGTCCTAGCTAGAGCAATTAGGCAAGAGAAACATATAAGCAAAACTATCACTTTGCAGATGATATAGTCTACATAGAAAACCCAAAGGACTCCACTAAACTATTAGAAACAAAATAGTAAACTAGTAGTAACAAACTAGGCAGGCTACAAAAGCCAATTCACAAAAAATCATTTTTAAGGAGTCTGCCAAGATGGTGGTGGAGTGAAAATACTGGTCTGGCCTCCTCCACATACAGCTACAATACAGCACAACAAAGCCAAAATGGGCTCTTGAGGGGAAAATGGATCACTACAGCACACACCACGAGCTACCGTGCGGTGGAAAGGTGCAGGGAAAACTTTCAGTGAATGGTGTTTATCATTCACTATAACTTCCAGGGGCCTCCTTGGTGGTGCAGCGGGTTGAGTGCAGAGCTGTGAAGCTGTCCGTAGCCTCTGCAGCACTGGTTCGATTCCTGGCCAGCCAGGGAGATTCCCACATGGCAAGGCAGACCTCTCCTGTCTTCCTTGCTGCTCCCCTCAGAAGTATATTTCGATCCTTCTGCCTGTTCTGCTCCCTCCTGTCTCTGGTGAATTCTCTCACCATCCCGCGCCTCTGGCCTATACCCCAGTGCTTGTATAAATCTTTAGAATATATATATATATATAAATAATATATATATATAAAAAACTTCCAAGAGCCCCTACAGTTGTTTGACGTGGTAACATGCCAATTATCAGAGACTCTCAAGAGTTAGCACTGAATTAGATAAAGAGGCAGAAGAGTTGACACCCAAAACAGAGGATGAGTGTTGCAGAGTTGAAAGAGTGGGTGATGCAAGGATCACTGACTGGAGTCTGAAGGTGTTCAATATACCCCTGAGCCTCAGTCAGCCAGGAGAACAAGTCAGATCATCTGTGGCTCATAGAAGAGGCTGAGATAATCAAAATACCTCTCTCCTTCCCTCTAAGGCTAAACCCAAAGCTAATGAACACCTTCATAAACTAGAAATCATGCACATGTTATTAAGAGGAGTCTTACTATGTTGGACAAGTAGAGAATAGCTCTTGGCCTTTGACTCCATGTCAATTACAATTCACACCCAACACTGCATCTAGAGCTCAAAAGTAGCCTGAGGTACAAACAGACACAAGGCTGTAAGAGGCACCGAGACCAAGGGACTGGCCTAGAGGAGGGCATCATGGTGGACCCACTGCACAACTCTGGTACCCACAGTCCAGGAGGATGCTTGGATCCCTGATGCGCATTGGAGGTGACCCCTCCACCAGTCCTCTATTGTACAAACTGCCCCTCACCAGCACCAGTTCCGATTATTTCAACAGGTGCAACTGTCTGAAAGTTGTAAAAGAACTATCTGGTTGCAATCCCTATTAGTTTATAAAAAATAAAAAATGAGAGAACATCAACTTTTGAAGCCATTAAAAAAAAAAAAAAAAAAAAAAAGCTCTGAGAAGAATCTCGATCCAGTAGCATATCCCTGAATAGGCACTCCAGCTGATAGTTAGAACAGCGCTCATGGAGCTCAAAAAACACAAAACAGAGGATATAAAACAACAGAGTAAAGAAAAATAAGAGGCAACTATAGTTAGAGGTAATGGAATTAGAGGCAACATAACTGAATTTAAAAATAGAATTCAGGGTCTCAACAGCAGGCAAACAGAAGCAATAGAGATAACTGACAGACTTGAAAGCACAATGTTAGAGGATACACAAATATGAAAATAGTGTGAGAACCCTTTGGGATAACCTAAAGAAAAACAGGATCCACATGATAAGGTTCCCAAAAAGGAGAAAAGACAAAAAATTAAATGAAATAATTTCTGAAAGTCATCGCAGACTGGAAAATAAGATGTGATGATCTAAGCAGCCCAAAAAGTTCTCAACAAATTACCAGACACATGCCCAAGACACATTATAAGTCTGTTGAAAGCCAATGATAAGGACAATACTGAAAACCTTAAGAAAGAATAACCTGTTAGGAAACACCAGTCAGACATATTATCTACACACTTTTCAGTAACAATGTAGCCATACAGAATGAGTCAGACCAGACCATCCAATGGATTACAAATAGTCCATCATATTAATCTTAATAGAACCCTCAAACAAAAATTAGAAGTAACACATAAGACAATAGAAATGGAACCTGAGTATACAACACCTTGAAAAATAAAGATAAATTGATATAAAAATAAAATGGCAGTTGAGCATATATGTCTCAATAATCACTTAAAATATAAGCAGTCTGAATTCAGGAGAGTGAATATATTTCAAAAGAAAGTCCAACTTTCTACTGTTTACAAGAAACCCATCTTACCAACAAAGACTAGACATATATAAAAGTTTGAAGACAATTTTGCAGTCAAACAGCAACCACAGAAGTATATCAGAAGCAGCTATACTTATATCTAATAAAATGGACTTTGATTTAAAGATAGAGATGGACACTATATACAATGGGAAGAAATAATATTCAATTATGTATGGAACGAATGCTAGTGCACCAAGATACATAAGACAGTAAGAATAGACATATATTGACAATCCAGTAATAAATCCTAGGATATTTTAATATCACACAACAATGGACAGTTGAGTGAGACAAATAAGGAAACAATAGCTTTAAAAGAGGACCTAGGGCCTCCCTGGTGGCACAAGGGGTTAAGCAGAGCACTGTGAAGCTATCCACAGCCTCTGCAGCATGAGTTCGATCAACGGCCAGGTTGCTGCCCACGTGGTGCAGCAGACCTCTCCTGTCTTGCCTGCTGCTCCCCTCAGCAGTGTATTTCAGTCAGTCTGCCTGTTCTGCTCCCCACTCTGTCTCTGATGAATCCTCTCACCCCTGCCCCAGTATGCATAAATAAATATTTAAAAAAAAGGACCTCAACCAAATAGTCTTCCAACTACAGAACATTCCATTCAAAGAACAGTACATACACATTTTATCAAGTGCATATTAAACATTTTAAAGAATAAATGATATGCTGGGAAAGAAGCCTATCATTAATAAAACTACAAAGATCAAAATTATACCTAGTTTTTCTGATCTTATAAAGTTAGAAATCCCCTATAAGAAAAACAAAACAGAGAAAACCAGGAATACATGGAGACTAAAAATCTGTTGCATAATGACTGTTGGGGGGAAAAAAAAGCAGACATTTGAAGATATTTTGCAATGAAAATGAGAATACAAGCTATCAGAATCAATGGGATGTTGCAAAAATGGTCTTAAAGTGAAGAAAATTGCAATACAGACCTACATTGAAAGTCCCAAATAAACAATCTAATATTACACCTAAAGCAACTTGAAATTGATATGGAACCACAAAAGATGCCAAAGAATCTTGACAAAAAAAAAAAAAAAAAAAAAAAAGGAATGGAGGAATCACACTCCCAGATTCAAAATATACTACAAGACAGTAGTAATCAAAATAGTGTTATTGGAATAAAAATGGAAACAGACCAACCAATATAATTTAGAGCCCAGACACAAATTTAGATTTATATGGACAGTTAATCTGCAACAAAGGAGCTGAGAGTATACAATGGAGACTGTCTCTTCAACAAATGATACTGGAATTACTATATAGTCACATCCAGAAAAATGAAACTAGGCCAGTCTCACACCAGATACAAAAATGAACTCAAAATGGATTAAATGATGTATAACCTGGATGTATAACCTGAAGCTATAAACTACATAGAAAGAAATAAGCAAAATTCTCCACCATGTTGGTTTCAGTGAGCTGTTTGGTGACTCCACTCCAACAGCAAGGGAAACAAAAGCAAAATAAACAATGGGACAACTAAACTTCTGCACAGTGAAAAATCATCATTAAAAGAAACAACATATTGAATGTGAGAAACTATTTGCATACCCAAAACTGACAAGTTGCTAATAAAGATCTACAAAGAATTCATACAACTCAATAAAAAGAAAACAATTAGCTCCTCACCCCGCCCCCCCCAAAAAAAAACAACAACAGTGGGCAAAAGAGCTATATAGGCACTTCTCCAAAGATGATCAATAGACATGTGAAAAAAATTATTCGACACCATTTATCAGAGAACTGCAAATCAAACCCACAGTGCAATACCACTTCAAGCCAGGGTGAATGACCCATGTCAGAAACCCCCCCCCCCCCGAAACAATAAATTCTGGTGAGGATGTGGAAGGAGAACACTTGTACACTGAAGGTAGTAATATAGACTGTCCCAGCCTCTATGGAAAACATTATGGAGGTTCCTAAAAAATATTAAAGATAGGAGTGGCATTGCTGAGTCATATGCCAGATCTAAATACCCCAAGGATGCAAATATTTGAAAGGATATATGACTCCTATGTTCATTATAGCATTATTTATAATAGCCAAGTTATGGAAACAATCTAAGTACCCAGGGACAGTAGCATGGTTTAAGAAGTTGTATACACACGCACGATGGAATACTACTCAGTTATTTAAAAAAAAAAAAAATCAAAACAACTCTTGCCATTTGCTACAACATGAATGGAATTGGAAGGGATGATGCAAAGTGAAATGAGGCAAAAGGAGAAAGAAGTACCAGATGATTTCACTCACATGTGGAATAAAGAGAATAAAAGAAGTTTCTTTTTTAGCTCTTCTGCCCATTTTTTGACTGGATTATTTTCTTTGTTGTTGCTGAGTCTCATCAGCTCTTTGCAGATTTTTGTGATCAGTCCTTTATCATTAGTGTTGGGTGCAAAAATGTTCTCCCAGTTGGTGGGGTTTCTCTTTGTTTTTGTTATTGTCGTTGGAAGGGATCATGCTCAGCGAAATAAGCCAAAAAGAAAAAGAAAAATACCGGATGGTCTCACTCATAGCAGGAATCTAGAAAAATAAGGGACCAGGAAAATGAATATAAGAAAGTGAAAATCAAAATCAACAAAAAACTATGAACCAGAGACACTTTTTTGGGGGGTGGGGGGCGGGAGGGGAGGGATTGGGGTCAGAATGGGGGGTTTGCAATTGTATGGGGGAATATAAAAATAAAATTTATTATTTAAATAGAAAAAAAATAAAATAACTTAGAGAAAAAAAACCCCCAAAAAAAAAAAACAAACCACATTTTCCAGCCCTTAACCAGGGAGGCAGTGTGTGGAGGAATTCACATTCTTTGTCTTCATCTGCAGATATTAAATTTCTCTTTCTTCTGTTAAAAAAAAAAAAAAAAAAAAAGAACAAGGAATTGCCAAAACTGAACCAAAACACACCCTAGAAATATGACTGGAGAATGCAGGCTACTAGAATTGGAATAATGGAGAGAGTAGGGAGAAAGGGAGAAGGAGCCAGTGGTCTCTGGGGGATCTGGTTGTGGGTGTGGTGTAGTGACGTGTCTGAGGAGGTGTGAACATATTTCCCTAAATGATACAGGATTATGAACCACTGTTACTTAAAAAACTAAAACAGCCGAACAGAAAACTCCCAAACCTAAACAAACCAAAACAATCCCCACAAATCTGACTATAGAATTGAGACTCTCAGGAGGTGCACGTGGGTGTGTGTGTGGAGGGTCCCAGTGGACTATGGTGGAGAGAGCTATGAGTGGTTGGTGGTGGGTGTGATGTGGGGACAAACATCTGAGAATGAGTGAACCTGTATGAATCACATACAGTACTGTAAACCACTGTGAATCACACAGTACTGTAAACCACTATTACCTTAATAAAAACTTATTTCTAGCATCGTTGTCAGAGTTCTTTTCCTATGAATTTCTCTGAACACAAGGTGTTAGAATAAGTAACTTCTGTAAATAACCATAATGAAAGTGTTTGTTAATTCCAAAGCAATTGACCAGGAAACTTGCTCAGTTTTGTGACATAAAATTGTAGAATAACCAGATTTGACAAGTTACAGAATTATACCAGAACATATTAGACTTAAGAAATTTCACACAAGTTTAGGAACACATATCAATATTCACATATACGCTATGATTAAACAATTGTTATTATGTGACAAAGCTCCCCATGAAGTTTATTTTAGAATTTTCATGTCAGGGAAATTTTGTCATTTATTTAACACAGCTAATTATAAAACAATACTTAAAACCTTTGTCACGCTGGGTAATTAAGTGCAAATGTTTCTCAAGGCTCAGCAATGCTGACAGAAGAGACATCTACCTAATCAAAGGACTAGCTCTTCAGATTACCTAAACAAACTTCATCTGTTAGTAAATGCTGACCATGATTTAAGAACACTTGTGTCCTTTTAGCAGATGAAAAATTTAAAGTTTTACATAAGTACACTGTCACTAATATTAAAACTTAAAAATTATCCTTAGGAGTCAATTCATCTCATTTCACTTGGTCATAAAGTCTCTGTATCAGCTACATTTTTTTTTTGCATTCCTATCTCTTACATCATTCTATTCAAAAATTGAGGGCCTCCCAGGTGGCGCAGCGGTTGAGCGCTGGGTTGCGAAGCTGCCCGCCGCCTCTGCTGCGCCGGTTCGATCCCCGGCTGCTCCCCGGCCACCGGAAGAGGGTCCCACATGGCGCGCAGTCCTCTCCTGCCGCCCGCTGCTCCCCTCAGCAGTGTACTTCGGTCCTTCTGCCTGCTCTGCTCCCCTCTCTGGCTCTGGTGAATTCTCTCACCCTCCCGCACTTCTGACTGTACCCAGTGCATGTATAAACAAAACAAACAAACAAAACTAACTAATAAATAAATAAAACATGCCTCTATTAAAAAAAAAAACAAAAAAAAAAACAAAAATTGATCTACTTCAACAATTTCTGATGCCTTCAAACACATCCTGTTTTGCATTCAGAATTGTTTCCTTTATTATCTTCATTAGTTTCATTTTCACACATTAATTAAAACTTGAAAGACTTAAAAGCATTGTAGGGTAAGGAAAAAATATCAGGCTTTTCTGCCCTCCCACCATTTGGATAGATGAGGGAACCCTATGGTCCTGAATGCATGCCTGATGGCGGCCACCTGGAGTGGGTACACCTGGGCTGAGAGACTGAGATTATAAAGGCGGCATCATGGAGACGCCAGCAGAAGCTGAGAGAAGGGGGGAAGCCGAGAGAAGGGGGGAAGCCGAGAGAAGGGGGGAAGCCGAGAGAAGGGGGGAAGCCGAGAGAAGGGGGGAAGCCGAGAGAAGGGGGGAAGCCGAGAGAAGGGGGGAAGCCGAGAGAAGGGGGGAAGCCGAGAGAAGGGGGGAAGCCGAGAGAAGGCCAGAGAACCCAGAGAGAGTGAGGATTTGCTGGGGGCTGGGAGGACTGCCAGCCTCCCGGCCCCCCAACATCCCTGCCTGCCATGTGCCTGGTCAATCTAAATAAAAGACCTGCAAGAGCCACTGACTCCCTTACCCGGTTGGCTGGATCAGAAAACCTGTCCCATGGCCCATTCCTGCCCTTACAAGCATATTTTCCTAATTTCTAGAAAAGCACCTGTAGATATTGTTCCACCATTATCCCCTTAAATTAAGGAGATTCACGATATCTAAGAATATGTTTTAAGATTTCTGTGTGACAAAAGACACACATTAGTCACATCTTCTTTTAGTTCCCATACAATAAACCAGATGTAAAACTCTCAGTTCATTAATTTCTGTCATAATGTTCTAAATATTAAACGAACCTCCATCATTATACCCAGAAAAACCTTAATTTTTCCAAAAGACATTTGGGAAATGATTTAAGTAATGATAAAAGAAGGGAATACAAAATATCGTTACCCACATTGAACTTAGGAGATATTAGTTTCAGTTTCTCCCAGGGACAGAGTCATCAATCCAGACAATTTGGAATTAAAACAGCAAGAATTTTAATTTAAGCTTGTCTTTTAAAGTTGTAAAGTCACCAAGTCTCTCAGACTATGGGTTGCTAGGGAGTCCTATCTCATTCCTTTAAACATTTCCCTTTTAAGCAAGTTTTATCTGAACAGGAACTTCAGGATGACATTCCTGATGTGGGCTTAACACAAACTGACTCCATTTGGGGCCTGTTTCTTTTGATATTATCCAGAAAATCTATGAGATCAAGTCAGTTACTTTATTCTTGTTGAATACCATTGAGCTAATGATGATCATAATCCATTTAAGCATAGAATAAAAATATCCTGAGCTGAGAATATATAAGCATCACTTATAATCCAATTAAATGAATTGATTCTAACATTACCATCCAGAGGTAAAACTAAAACACAAGACAGCCACCATGAATATAGATCTTAGATTTGTCAAGTATTAAATGCAAAACAGTTGGAAAAAAATACTGTTCTCACATGGCTAAGTCTAATATCTGGAAAGCTGCTTGAAAAATTGTGTTGCCAGAAAAATTCTACCATTTGTTATTTTCTAATTTGGCCAAAATGCTAATGATGGGATTATTATTAATTATTATTAAGATTTATTTATTTATACATACAAGCACTGGGTATAGTCAGAAGTGCGGGAAGGTGAGAGAATTCACCAGAGCCAGAACAGGGAGCAGAGCAGGCAGAAGGACCGAAATACACTGCTGAGGGGAGCAAACGAGCGGCAGGAGAGGTCTGCGCGCCATGTGGGACCCTCCCCCAGTGGCCAGGGAGCAGCCGGGGATCGAACCGGCGCTGCAGAGGCTGCAGGCAGCTTTGCAACCCAGCGCTCAACCGCTGCGCCACTGGGGAGGCCCAACGATGGGATTATTATAAAATGGATCCCTCGCAAAAATGTCTTGTTAGGTTTCAGTCAATATGAACAGTAAATATTTCTGGCAATGCTAGAAATCCTTGAATCACTACATGGATAACCAAGGAAAAGACTGGTAAAAACTTCTTTATTCAGCTATAATGAGATCAAGTCCTGTTCTCAGCAAGATAGGAGAAAAACTCACCCAAGGCTTATCACAATTTACTTACTAAGAACACAAGCAAATTGGTGATAATGGTACTTAGGGAAAAGGCCAAGAAATGGGGAATGATAGAGCTCTCTTATTTTACATTCTGCCGATACTGAATAAAATACATTTTTTTAACTCGACTAATTTGGGTTGTGGCACCAAAGATGGTGTCAGAGGTTTCTTGCTTTGCTTCCCAGAGGATCATCTAGGTTAACTAATGGAATACTGTAGCTTTGGGTGACACTGGAACACCTCTTGGACATCAAAGATTAGGCAGACTGTGCCAGATGGGACATGGAAGAGATTCATGAGTTATTGGACAAAAGAAGGGTGGAGAGATACACTTGCAGGCTTTGGTCAGGGACTGGAGGTTGCACTTCATTTTTCAACAATGGAATAAAATACAAAGAAGCACGTCAAAGTGATACAGAACTAAATGGCTAATCTAAGATACAACAAAATCCAGGAAAACGAATGTCATGTGAAATACACTAATAAGAAAATGTTCAATAATAATTAAGAATACAAGGAAGTAACAGAAGTAAAAATATCAACAGAGATTATAAAGAATTCTGTTTAGAGCTATGGGAGTAGACTAGACAAATGGAGGATAAGATTAGTGACTTTTGGGGCCTCCTTGGTGGCACAAGTGGTTAAGATGCAGCCTGTGAAGCTGTCAGCTACTTTTGCAGCACGAGTTCAATCCCCGGCCGGCCCACTTGGTGCAGCAGACCTTTCCTGTCTTGCCTGCTGCTTCTCTCAGCAGTGTACTTGGGTCTATCTACCTGTTCAGTTCCCCTCTCTGTCTCTGGTGAATCCTCTTTTTTTCCAAAAAGATTTATTTATTTATCCATACAAGAGCTGGGGTACAAGCCAGAGGTGTGGGGGGTGAGAGGATTCACCAGAGACAGAGCGGGAAACAGAACAGGCAGACTGACTGAAATACACTGCTAAGGGGAGTAGCAGGCAAGACAGGAGAGGTCTGCTGTGCCATGTGGGTTGCTCCCTGGCCGGGGATTGAACTTGTGTTGCAGTAGCTGCAGATTGCTTCATAGGTTGTGTCTCAACACCTTGTGCCACCAGGGAGGCTTATGCATAAAAAATCTTTAAAAAAAAATTAAGATTAGTGACTTTGAAGTTAACAATGCAAAAGAAAAGGGAAATAAGAAAAGAGTAATCACCCTAAATGTAAGTGACTGGACCCCCTCCTCCAAATCAAGAGGCAGAGTAGCTGGTTGGGTAGGAAACAGAGCCCAACTTTTTGCTGTCTCTGGGAGATCCATCTAAGCGCCAAAGATAAAAGTAGACTTAAGGTAAATGAAAATGACTGGGAAATAATCCTACATAAAAATGGATCCCAAAAAGGGCAGAAATAGCCATACTTATATCTGATAAAATACTTTCATTTAAAAAAGTCAAGCAATGACCACTACCTCACACCATACACAAAAATCAACTCAAAATGGATTAAAGAACTAGACATAAGACCTGAAACCATAAAATATATAGAAGGAAATATAGGCGAAACACTACGTGATCTGCACATCAAAGACATCTTTACAGACACATCACCCAAAGCAGTGATAGTGAAGGCAAAGATAAACAGCTGGGACTACATCAAATTAAAGAGCTTCTGCACAGCAAAAGAGACAATAACAAAGAGAAACCCCACCAACTGGGAGAACATTTTTGCACCCAACACTAATGATAAAGGACTGATCACAAAAATCTGCAAAGAGCTGATGAGACTCAACAACAACAAAGAAAAGAATCCAGTCAAAAAATGGGCAGAAGAGCTAAAAAGAAACTTCTCTGAAGAGGAAATGCAAATGGCCAACAGGCATATGAAAAAATGTTCAACATCACTTGCCATCAGGGAAATGCAAATCAAAACTACCATGAGATACCATCTTACACCAGTGAGAATTGCACATATTAAAAAAACTAGCAACAACAAATGCTGGCGAGGGTGTGGAGAAAAAGGAACTCTTCTGCACTGTTGGTGGGAGTGCAAACTGGTCCAACCACTGTGGAAAGCTGTGTGGAGATTTCTGGACCTACTAAACATAGAGCTTCCATATGATCCAGCAATTCCACTCCTAGGTATTTACCCAAAGGACACAGAAACATCAATTCCAAAGAACACCTGCACCCCTATGTTTATAGCAGCACTGTTTACAATAGCTAAGCTTTGGAAACAACCCAAATGCCCAAAAATAGATGACTGGATCAAGAAGATGTGGTACATATATACCATGGAATATTACTCAGCATTCAAAAAAGATAAACACATGCAATTTGCAGCAACATGGATGGCGCTGGAAGGGATCATGCTCAGCGAAATAAGCCAAAAAGAAAAAGAAAAATACCGGATGGTCTCACTCATAGCAGGAATCTAGAAAACTTAAATAAGGGACCAGGAAAATGAATAACTATAAGAAAGTGAAAATCAAAATCAACAAAAAACTATGAACCAGAGACACTTTTAGGGGGGCGGGGGCGGGAGGGGAGGGATTGGGGTCAGAATGGGGGGGCTGCAATTGTATGGGGAATATAACAATAAAATTTATTAAAAATAAATAAATAAAAAAATAAAAAAGTCAAGCAAGAGACAGGGATGGACATTATATAAAGATTAAGGGAAAAGTACATTAGAAAAAAATGACACTCAATATATATGCACAAAATAAGGGTCCATCAAAATATGTTAAGACAAATTTGAAAATAGACATTGTCAACAACAGAGTAGTGGTAGGGGACTTCATCAATCTACTCTCATCAATGGACTTACCAACTAGACAAAGTCGAAGAAACAAAAGCCTTAAACAAGGTATTTGATCCCATAGGTATATTAGACATTGAGAGAACACTGCACCCCAAAAGAAGCTGAGTACACAGTCCTTAAGTGCATGTGGGAACATTCTCCAGGATAGACCACATTTTGGGTCACAAAAACAAGTGATATAATTTCAATCTTCATAAATTTACTGACAAGTATCTTCTTGTAGTTTGACTTTGGTCACAATGGTATCAATCACAAAGCAAAGCAGGAAAAACCTCCAATATGTGGAGATTCAATAACATATGAATGACTATTGGGTACATGGGGAAGTTGAAAAAATTAAGTACCTGGATGAATGAAAATGACATTACCTACTAGAACCTCTGGGATGCAGCAAAACCAGTACTAAGTATATGGCAGTACATGCCACCATCAAGAGTATAAAGAGTTAAAATAAAAATATAAGAATTAGCATCATTGAAATTACCATATTATCCAAAACCATTTACAGATTTAATGCAATATGACTTTAAGGAAATAACTAAGAAAATAACTAAGAATAAATTTATCAAATTTATATGGAACCACAAAAGTTCTCAAAAAGTCAAAATAAACTTGAGAGAAAAGAATATGGCAGAATCGCACTTCCTGGCTTCAAACCATACACAGCAATCATGATCAAAACAGTATGGTACTAGAACAAAAACAGAAACTCAGACTAATGGAATAGAACTGAAACCTCGCAGAAAAGAGCTCTTTGCAAAAGAGCTACAGCCATACAATGGAGAAAGGATAGCCTCTTTAATAAATGGTGTTGGGAAACATAGCCAGCCACTTGTACAGAAATGAAAGACAAATCATATTGAACTACATATGTGAAAATTATTTCAAAAATAAAAGATATAAAGACCCAAACCATAAAGTATCTGAAAGAAAATATAGGGGATACACTATAGGAAATTTACCCAAAAGATGTATTTGGGAATACAACAGCAAGGGAAACAAAAGCAAAAACAAAACAAGTGGAACTACATCAAACTGAAAAGCTTTTGTAACTCAAAAGAAACCATTACAAAAATAAGGCAACCTACAGAGTGGGAAAATATATTTGCATACCATACATCTTATAGAGTTTAATCTCCAAATTTTACAAAGTTCTCATACAACCAAAGAAATGAATGACCCAATTAAAAAATGGGCAAAGGTCCTGAATAGACACTTCTCTACAGAAGACATTCAGATTGCCTATGGACATGAAAAAGTGTTCAATATCACTTCTTATAAGGGAAATGAAATTAAAGCCACATTGAGTTACCACCTTACCCCTGTGAGAATGGCCCATATGGAAAAAGAATGGAATTAACAAATGTTGGTAAGGTTGATGTAAAGAACACAACCCCTGTGGAAAATGGCAATATAATAATCCAGCATAATCCAGCAAATGGTAATATATAATCCAGCAATGACTCAATTGGGTATTTATCCAAGTAATAACTCTAATATTCATACATTTATCTGTGTCTATGTACATAGCAGCACTATTCACAATTGCCAAGTCATGGAACCAACCCAAGTGCCCTTCAACAGATGAATTGATAGAGACACTATAGAACATATATTTAATGGAATATTACACAGCTCTGAAGAAAGATGAACCGGTGACATTTTGGACACAATGGACAGATCTTGAGGTGATTAAGGCAAAAAATGAAAGACAAATCACCTCTGGAATATAAATATCCAAAAAGCATTCATATATAAAGAATGATAGGAATGAAGAAATCTCTAACTCAAAAACAAAGAGAAAGAAATAGTTACCAAAGGAAACATGGGAAAGGGAGAAAGGAATAGCAGAGGGAGGCAGATGAGGTATGAGGCATGGGTGGTTTGGTGGAGGGTGTAAAAAGTAGGAAAATATTTAAAAAATAATTTACTGCTTTACTATTCTTCAGAATTGTTTTTAATTTCTATCAAATGTTCTACTCTTATTATTTGGAGCTTTATAAAATGGAAAAAAAGCCCGTCTCTCTCTTAAATGCAACTTAAACTCAGGTAAGGAAAAACCCCCAAAACCACAAATATTAACAATAATGGACCTAGAAGAAATTTTTAGAAATATAGAACTGTCCAATATTGAATCTGGAATAGGAAACCTAAAGAGACCAATTATAAGAAATTGAGACAGTAATCAAGTCTCCCAAAACACAAAAGCCCAGGACCAGAGTTTCACTAACAAATTCTACAAACCTTCAAAGATTAACTAATAACTATTCTCAAACTCTTCAAAAAGCATTTAAGGAGAATAATTCCAATTTTTATGAGGCCAACATCACTGCAATATCAAAAGCAGGCAGAGACATCATAAAAAAGATAATTATAGATCAATATCACTGATGCATATGGATATAAAAAATCCTCAACAAAATCTCAGTAAAGTGGCTTCAACAATGTATTAAAAGGCCACATATCATGTGGGTGGACCAAGTGGGATTTATTCTAGGAATGCAGGAAATGATTTAATATCTGAACCTTCAATGTTATTCACATTGGAAAAAAAAAACAATATGGTCCTATCAATATATTCAGAGAAAATATTTGGTAAGATTCAACATCCATTTATGATAAAAATCCTCAACTGGTTATAGATGGAAGATAACTCAGTATAATAAAGGCATATATAACAAATCTATTGGTAACATCATAGTCAATGCAAAAAAAAGTGTTTTTCCTTTATCATATGCCACAAGACAAGGATGTACACTTTACTATTCAATACAGTATTGGAAGTCCTACCTAGAGCAATTAGGCAAGAGAAAGATAAAAGGAATCAAAACTGGGAAAGTAAAACTATCACTATTTTCATAACATGGTTTGATATGACAGAAAACCCTTAAGACTCTCAGAAACTAATTGAGACAATTAGTAAAGTAGCAGTTTACAAAACTGGTTTATGAAAGTTGCAAATAGAAGAAATCAAGAAAAGTCATTTACAGTGGCATAAAAAGAATTAAATACATAGGAGTAATACTGTTAAGGAAATAGAAGACACAGCAGAAAGATTCTGAGCTCCTGGATTGGAAGAATTAACATTGTTAACAATGGTCATTTATCCAAAGCAATATGCAGATTTAGTGCAATCCCTATCAAGGCTCCCGTGGCATTCTTCAAAGAAACTGAACATACAATACTGAAATTCACATGGAACCACAAAAGACCCTAAATAGTCAAAGCCATCCTGACTGAAAAGAGGAATGGAAGTATTACACTCCCAGGTTTCAAAATATACTATAAAGGGGGCCCTCCCTGGTGGTGCAGCGGTTATGCGCTGGGCTGGGAAGCTGCCCGTAGCCTCTGCAGCGCCGGTTTGATCCCTGGCCACCGGGTGAGGATCCCACATGGCGCGCAGACCTCTCCTGGCATCCGCTGCTTCCCTCAGCAGTGTACTTTGTCAGTCTGCCTGCTCTGCTCTCCGCTCTGGTGACCTCTCTCACCCTCCCACACTTCTGACTGTACCCAGTGCTTGTATAAATAAATAAATCTTCAAAAAATATATACTATAAAGGGTAGTAATCAAGCATGGTAGTGGCATAAAAATAGACACACAGACTAATGGCATAGAATTGAGATCCAGAAATAAGCCCGCACTTACATGGACAGTGAATATACAACAAAGGAACCTAGAATGTACTTTGGAGAAAGGAGAGTCTCCAATATAGGGTGCTGGGAAAACAGGGTAGCCTCATTGAAAATGAAACTAGATCATGCACATCATACAAAAAATTTATCTAACATGGATGAAAGACTTGACTGTAAGACCTGTAATCATAAAAAACATAGATGAAAACGGGCAAAAACACTCTATGACACTGGCTTCTCAGCCCCCAATGGCTAGGGAAACAAAAGCCAAAATCGGCAAATGGTACCACATCTCATTAAAGAGCTTCTGCACAGGAAAGACAATCACTAAAACAAATTCCTTATTGGAGAAAGCATTTGCACACTATACATCTGACATGGGGCTAATATTCAACATCTAGGAAGAACTCATAACTGACAAAATACTGAAGTTTTTCAGTATTGAAAAATTTCAAAAATGGGCAGACGAGCTACATGAACACTTCAACATGCAAATGGCCAGCAAGTACATGAAAAAAATATTCATTATCACTTATCTAGGAAATGCAAAGCAGAAACACAATGAGATACCATCTTACAACTGTGAGAATGGCCCAGATGAACAAGACCAGAAATAACAAGCATTGGTGAGGATGTGGAGAAGGAATGCTTGTGCACTGCTGGTGGAGTTGTAGGTTGGTTCAGTCCCTGTGGGAAATATTATGGAAGTTTCCCCAAAATAAACACAGAACCAGCACTTCCACTTCTAGGTATCTACCCAAAGAATGCAAAAACAAGCCCTGAAGGCACCTATATACTCCTGTGTTCATTGCAGCACTATTTACAGTAACAAAGCTATGGAAACAACCTAAAGGCCAATGCACATAGTGGATGAGGAAGCTGTACACTATATACACACTATGGAATATTACTCAGCTCTAAAAACAGATGAATTCTTATCATGTGTGACTCCATTGATGGAACTGGAGGGGATAATGTCACGTGATGCAAGTCAGGAGCAAGACAAATACCAGGTGGTTTCACTTAGGTGTGGAATGTAGAGAAACCAAGCAAACGGTCAAACAAAATTAAATCAAACCCTAGAAGTCTGCAGAATTACTGCTACCAGGGCAGGAGGAGGGATGTGGACAGCAAGGCAAGGAGAGGGCCTAATGGACTGTAGTGGAGGGCTTTGGGTGTCTTGGTGCCTATGGTGTGGTCTCATACCTACTTGCTTTGTAAACCTATCACATAGAGTGTGAGCCAGTGTTATCCCTCCCTCCCCGTATATAAAGCGCTGCCAACTCGCTTATCTCACAATTATGTGGCCTTTATTACAAGACTTCCTTACTTCACACTTCCATTGCTTCATCCGCAAAATGAGCTAGCTGCAATGGATTTAAAATTCTAACCTCCAACACCTGATCCTTTCTGGACAACGAAACAATCAAAGGATACCCTAACTTAAACAAGCCCACCATTTTGAATGTAGCCACAGAGACAAGTGCTGGAAACTCCAGGGGAGTCCCTGGTGTCACAGCTATCATGTGGAAGGTCATTTCCTTCCTTCCAGGAGCTCCCAACCTGTCCCTCCCAGATCTTCAGGATGTGCAGTTAGTAGTCTCTGTCCTTGAAACCCCGAGGCGAGGTGCTGAGGGCGAGTAAGCACAACCCAAGGGACAGGAAACGGGACAGGACAATCCCCCCAAACTCCTCTCCCAGGGCTCACCCTGGTGGGAGCACCCACAACACAAAGGCCGCTACCCACTCCCAGAGCCCACCCTCGCTGGGCCACAGTCACAGCAGGCTGCCGCGCTCACACCAGCGCCCAGAAGAGAGTGTTTAAGGTGGTCGGCGCCCCAGCACACTCACCTGTCCCGACGAGCAGGCAGTTCTTTCACCGCTGATGCTGTCACCACTGTCTGGAGGCTCCTTTGCAGACCCTGGGGGGCCCCAGAGTGCGGACCCCAGGCACCCCTATCCTCAGAGACCCACATGCTGTGGTAGCTGATGGGACAGAGTGGCAGCTCCCTACCCAGTGAAGGGAGCCCAGAGGAGCCCCCAAACGCGGGTGGGGGCTCAACCTCCATCAAGGAGGTTGGGTCGTAGCAAGTCAGGCGCTTTTGCAGGTGATCCTCCCAATCACCGTTTGAAGGCGTATATAAAGGGGCAGGAGCCTTGTGCAGCCTGCAGGCTCAGGTGAAGCTCCTTGTGTAGGCTCAGGTGAGCCTTCTTCTGCAGGTTTGGCGGGGCAGGGAGGGCTTCCTCAGGCATGGGAGACACTAGCTGGTCTAGTTAACTGACCGCCTTGGATATTTTTCACTCTGGAAACTTCTTTGTTCTTGAATTGGGTCATAACCAGCCCTAGATGGTTTCCAGGAGGCTCAGGTATAGCTGATGACCTCGTTCAAAGGAGCACGCGCGCGTGCGTGCGTGCGTGCGTGTGTGTGTGTGTGTGTAGGGGGGGCAGCATAGAAACCCCACCTTTGATGGTTACAGTTTCACAACAATTCTCTGTATTTATCAATTAAATGAAATAAAAATGATGAAGAATGTGTGTTTTCAATTATTTAAGTTTAAAGTGCACCTACCTGACTGAGTTGGTTCAAGTTTTTGCTTCTTTCCATAATAAGGAGGGGGCAGGGTGCGGGAGAACTTAAAACAGCTGAATAACTTATCAGTGAGAGAAAATGTTAGGCAAAGCGTAATTTCAATATTACTGCGAATTGTAATGATCTCGTGTACATTTCTCTCTCATTAGCGCAGTCATGTTAATGTTAGGTAGGCAAGGAAGAAAATTAGAGAAAAAATGGAGTATTTTGCCAGTCCTTGTCAAGATTAAAATGTGGGGGTGGGGGCAGGAGAGACTTTATTACCAAAACCCCTTAAGGCAATTCACATGACATGAATTACTGCCTGTACTGCAAGTAAAGCCTTATATCTTCCACTGAAAATCAAGAATGTGAACCTTGATGTGATGAGTCTACTTTGTAGGCCCTTACCTCTGTGGCTGTCAGCATATTCTGCCTGCTGGTCAGCCTGTGTTTTCTCATCATACCTACTCATTCAGATTTTGGTGACTGAAAGCAAGAACACTTCCTTGAATCTATATATCTTGTGTGGCTAAACAAACAAAAAAAGAACAAAACGATAAATCATAGAAGAAAGATTCTTCAAGTAATTTGGTATTAATTTCAAAGCAGTGCTGAGTATTTTCAAGTGAGCAGAATAGGTACTGCTCCCCTTATTTCACTGTGAAGCGCTGAGGCCTACTGGGGATTGGTCACAGGGTCCCTGCCAGACTTCTTGGCTCCTGGACCAACTCTTGAACCAGCTCTGCCTGTTTCAGGAGCTGCTGTCTGTTCCTGGCTTTCTTATCCAGGTCTCCCCCAGACCTGCTAAATCTGGGGGTTGGAGCTTATGTTTTGAAAAAAGCACCATGATTGATTCTAGTGCACGTTGATGGTGGGGAGAACATTATCCAGAACATTGCTTTTTCTTTAATGAGCTTACCTTTTTTTATTATTATTTATGTGTAAATTGTAAATATAACTTAGCTGTTAGAGTATTTTTTCATAAAGATATTAAATCAAACTTGGTTCACATTTAAATATTTATTAAGCAAACCATCTTTAAATTAATTTACATATTTGTGCATTGGAAATAAAGTATTCATAGGTGACATAATTATGTTCCTTGTCATTGAATTCTTCCACCTGGCCTATGTTTTATTTACGGGTTGTTGAGGTTGAATTCTAGTGATGCCAACATGATTTTTAGATCACTGAAAGGTTCCACAACAGGTTCATACTTAGGTTTTCCATTTACTGAAAATGACAGCTCTATAAACCATTCCTAGTAGAACTTACAAAAGCAGAGCTATGCACTCTTATCAAACAGTTAACATTAGGAATAATGAAACACAGCAGTTCTTTAATGAAGCTGAGTATGTGACTGTACAAGCGGTGGGGCAAGGAGTCAGGAGAAGGAGAACCAGGCGCTGGGCACAGTGCCCTGCTCTTGCAAGTGGGGCCTGCCCAAGTACTTTGTGCCAGTGATGCTTGGCCATACCAGGAACACCTTAAAGCTTTTAAGGTTCAGATGCCTCAGCCCTGCCTAGATGATGTGAATCAGAATCTCTAGGGCTGAGTCTACAGTGTGGAGTGGAGGCTTGGCACACACTCCCACCTAAAGTAGCAACACACAGTGGTGGGCTTCTCTGAATAAACACTGAGGTTACGGGAGCTGGTGGTGGGGTGGGGGTAAAGAGTGGGGGCTGGGGAGCAGCATTCTTCAGGGAAGCCAGAAGGGTTTCTGTCAACGGTTAGCTCTGGGATCCACATGTAAATGATTGTGCTAAATGAATTCAGGTAAGTAGCTCACTAAATGTCTAATTGGATGACTCAGTGGATATTGATTTAAGATAAAATTGCCTGCAGTTTTCTGCGTTCTTTTAAAGTTTTATTCTGTGATACAGGTATTTATTTCATTTTTCAAAACTGGGAATGAAAGCATAATCTCCTGACTCCACAGGAACAGACAAATCTTCCTTGCAGCCACTCTTCAGGCCAAGGTTAAGGATGCTAGTTCACGACTGCAAACAGCTCTGCATTCCTACAAACCTTGGCTCACGTGATACAGAACCTGTTGGTTAAAGCTCATTTGTACCAGTTTGACACAATTTTTTGTCCTAGAATCCACACATGGGAATTAAAACCTGTAATGAAATGAAATCAGTCAATCCTATGTTCACATTCTGAAAGTAAAAAAACTTTTGGCGATAAAAGAATATACTGTTTGCTTACTGCCAAATATGCACAGTGATTTCAGATGTGTTTGCTTACAGAGGCTGAGCCAGGAGGTGGAGCGTATGCTTGACGCTGCGCTGGCCTGTGCTTTTGACACTTACATTGGCAAGGGTCACCTGGGTGTAGGTCAATCTGAAGCGCGACTCTTCTGCAGATTCTCCACCTCTTAGAAGTCCATGACCTATATGATTGCTGGACAGTGGGGTCATTCATAGTTTTCAGACCGTCAGTAAAATTCTCTCATAATTTACAAGTTTTTGCCAACTCAGCTTTGGGAAAATTCCCCTGTTCTGGATGCAAATTCTCAAAATACAGTCAGATAGCTGTGTATGTAGCTGTATTGGATATAAAAAATAACTTCCCGGAGCCTTTAAGAATGAAAGAGAATTTTCTTAACATTGTTTTCCATGAAGAACAAATTTAAATACTTTTAAATTTATGTTGATAACTTAAAGAAAATGCTTCTTTCTATAGAAATTTCACCAACTTTATGATATAAATAGAGCAGACGACAAAACCATGGATTTGCTCTTAGTGACTGTGGGTTAACATAGTCACTCTCTGAAATGAAGGAGTATAAGAACAGAGAAAACTAGTCATAAGGTATGCAAGTATATGGGTGATCTTGTATTTCCATATAAATGTGGTAATTTAAATAATTTCAGAATTGGAAGGAGCACAAATCAAAATTTTCCTTTTCAGATTCCAGGTAGACTCATTAAATACTTCAAATTGAACAAATGGTAGTTTCTAGGTGAAATGTGCTAAGTGGAAATGTCACTATTGTGCAGTCTTCAATGAATTGATAGACTTTTTTTTTAATGGAATGGGAGTGTCTTTCTTTTTTTTTGAATTGATAGAATTTTAAATAAAATTTTCCTTATCTTGAAAGTGGATTGGAGTTTGAAAACAAACCTACCTGAAATAAAAAACGGTCCAAGTGGAGGTGTCTCTATTAAAATTCTTTGTTTCTCTTTGAAATATAAAAATTACCTGTTTTTAGCTGTTTAGTCCTTGATTTATTTTAGAAACTTCATAGCTGTCTGCATGGATATTTATTTATTTATGTGGTGCTCTGTCAAGAAGTTTGGTGTTTATCCTTAAACATTGTAATTAAATAGAGCCTTCAGCCAGGTGTGCAGACTTGATGCAAGATGCGTTTTTTTTTTCCTAAGTGATTCAGCCTGGTCCGAAATAGGGATTTCTTTTGCAGCTACAGTCACTAGAATAGCTGTTCCTTACAGGATGGTGTAACTCATGGAAATAGGGGATTGAAAGAAGCAGCAGTAACATCCTGTCAGAAGAATAGCTTAGTTTTTAAACCAATGACCTCACTTGTACAACTGGGGGCTGTCTTGAAATTGCCACTGATGATTCTCTTAGCCAAGTGAAAGTGACATGCTGCTTTCACTTCCACAGAATGAGTAGACGAATATGTTGATGGGGATACTCCCCCTCCTTTCACACAAGCAGAAAAATAACATTTCTGAGGCCTCTATTGGGGGAGGGGTAGGATTTCTAAGACAACCCTCATTTCTTTAAAGGATTACAGAATAGCAAGCAATGACTTTTTAGCATTTGTGGTGTCATGAGTGATCACCCAAATGAACAGACATCACGGTTTTCGTCTTGCAGGTTTCCATCATTTACAGGTGGGTGTCGGTGAAGGTGGTGTGTTCTTTCGTCACTGAGCTGAAACCCTTGATGGCGTTCATGAGGTCCTCTTCATCCACATACTGAAAGATAAGCCAGTCATCATGGGTTAGGGTGTTTGCTGTCAATAAGGCTCGGCATCCACTGATGGAGTTATCAATTTAATATAAAAAGTACATAATAAGGATTTTGTTAAGTCTACTCTCCTATGCTCAACACTATAAAGTGTGGTGGGAGATGATCCTTGCCTTAACTTTACCTTATTGAAAGGACCCTGAACAATAGACTAATCCAAAATGTATGTCATTTGAGTACTACATTGTGCCTTCTCTTGATCTTTCTAGGCCTTTTTTTTATCTGTAAATATATAAATACACACACACTTTATATATATTTAGATATATTAAATGTACATATTTAGATATATGTAAATATATAAGTATTGTTATATGTATGTATATTTATAATGTTTGTTTATATAGAGTATATTTATTTAAGATTTAGTTGAAAATTTAAGTGAAAAAGCTCATGCTACAATATGTACAATATTGTACAATGTAGGGAATCAAAGTTCAAGATGGAGAGTCTGCAATCAAATGATGTTCGCAAGATCCCAATTGTACAGAAAATGCCTCACTCACTTTGTGTCCTTGGGTAAGGACACCCGAGCCCTCAATGTATGATGCTAAAACATATGACACTGCCATTTTTGCACATCTAGTATGACCAGTTCATGTCTTTATTTTTCAACCTATTTATAATTATTCCTGCCATTTAGGAACTTTAGACCTGCAATGGAATCATCTGGAGTCATCAGGCAGGCCCAAGATTTTAAACTGCCTATTACATATAACCATTCTGAACTCTGCACTACATATTTTTGTATGATTGGAAGCTGGAGCCAGAAAACTTGCTTTATTACTTGCCATTAGTTTAGAAAGACTTCTTAGAATTCATCAGTGTTTCATTGAAGGAAAAATGAGAGCTGGGAGAGAGAGAGAGAGACACGCAGCAGAGTCCAAAAATGAAGCAGATGGTTAAAAGAGATAGAAGTGGATAAGTTCTTGGTTGGCTGGCTAGTTATTACCCAACTCTCCCAAAGGAATGATAGGCCAACTGGCATTTAGTAGTTGGTGCCGTGAAGAAGTCTGATGGTTGGTAAAACTCTAGGATTTTATTTATTTTAGCCACTTTGGGCTCATAACAAATAGGAGATGAGGATGAGGTTCGCTTGCAAAGAGTCAATTATTTGTACCCACTGGACTGAGATGATGAAAGCAGAAGATCATAAACAGGAATCCCTTAATTATTAGGATTTTCTGAGTTGATTAGAAAGGAATCATTTCGTCTTTGCTCCTCTAAACCAGAAGGAAAAGATGATGTGCCTCCTTCTTGGTTTTCTCTGTAGTTGACAACATCTTTTAGGCCAGTTGCCATGTTCTCAGTCACCTGCTGCCCAAGATAAAGAACTGCACCTGTGTGTCCTTTAGCTCATTCATGCATTTAGTACTGGACTTTCCATTGTGTCCCAGAAGAACCATATGGTTTCTACCTTGATCTTCAAGTAATTGTAGCAACTCTAATAAACAGGTCATTACCAAATAACTGGGGAAGACATCTGGGGGGATGCCTTGTGTGCTGGGGATGCATCCAGCCAGCCCAGGCAGCTCCATACCCTATCTCTCTACTGAGGTTCTGAAATTCTTAGCAAAGGCTCTGGTGGAGGAAATGGACTCACCAATCCACTATCGTGGCCCATGATGGTTTCCCACAGTGAGTCGTCAATCAGAACTTTCTTATCTTGAATGTCCATAAGTTGGCTGATGCTGCGGTGGAGGGAGTCTTGGGAGTAGGTCTGGCTGATGTGGCTCTGACTTGGGATCCGCAGTACAGAAAAGCTCCTGCTAGTCCTGATACTCACCGGTGTCCCCGATCGGGGGATTTTGGTATCTGCTAGTCCCTGAAAAGAAGGTTGATGTTGGTGATTAAGTTGTCTCCAAAGAAATAGGACAGAAAATTGTCTCACACTTTGTCAATGAAGAGAGCATGGTCTCCATTTCCTTCTGCAGAACAGAGATCTCTGGAAATACTGTGGGCCTTGCTTTCTTGACAAGGTGAGATATAAGCTAGTGGGCATGTTAGATGGTGCTGCTCTCAGCACCTACAGGGCTCAGCTACTACAGCTCTGTCTACTGTTTCCTGTGAACAGGGGCTGACTGTGGAGCAAGTGGTGGGGTGGAGGGGTGGAGGATGGGTTAACACCCCATGGTGTGGGCACAGAGCCTCAGCAAAAACAACACTTTCTCAGAGCACAGTATCCTCTTATGTTTTTTCAAAATCCTGTATTTGTGTATAGAAATGGACTCCTCCCTCCCTCCTTCTTCCTTCTGTGTAGTTTCCCTTGTTATAGGATTTCAGCCTCCAAAATAAATTAGCTCTGATGTCAACATGTGAAAACAAGGACACTCTATTACCAGGACTGAGAATGTACCATAAGAAAATCCAGCTGATCTGGCCAGGATCCTGCTCTGCTGGACCAGTGGAATGTTCTCCCTTCTCATTGAGCTGTCGACACACCGTGCAAAAGAGCATGCATTCATGCAGCACACAGAGGTACCTCAAAGTGCATGGTGTAGCTTTTCAGGGTGACATTGCTGGACACATCAGATAGATCTGCCACAGAATCAAACTGAGAACAAATGGGTGGGGCACCAATCAGTAGAACATTATAAAAGGAATGTTTTGATTTTTTGTGTTTCTCCAATGACAGCATCATCCTATCCATACAGGAATATAACCCTGATGCATGTGTGGTGTATGGGTCAGGATGTTTGTGTCAACAGTGTTTGGCATCAACTGATAGTTTTAGCACTTCGGTGTAAAAGTATTCAGTACTTTGTTAAAGGCTAATATATGCCTATCTGTCTGTCTGTCTATCTATCTACCTACCTGTCTACTTACTTACCTACTTACCTACCTACCTATCCATCCATCCACCCACCCACCCACTCACCCACATATCTATACATCTCATATGCCTCCCAGGGTATATATATATAGATATACAGGTATCCTCTGCTATCTGAAAGTAGAATGTTCCTATTATGGTGTAGGTATATGCATGTACAGGTATGTACACATCTGTATATGTATATGAACATATGTATACATATATGTTTGTATATATAAAAATGGGCTAAGCTGAGAATGTATTCCACGATTAGCTCCTTGCTTGCCACATTTAGTTGAACATAACTGACATCTAAACCCTTGTTCCTTTGGCTCTGGAAATATTTTCCTCCCGGTAAAAGCAAGTATTGTAGCTCAGAGTGAGGAAATGGAGCCAGCCTTAGAGACATACCATTTGGGTTTCCCCAGGCGGGTAGGCTCTTAGTGAAGATGTCCTCTTCTGAACAGGCACTAAGGGAGGTCTCTCTCTGATGTATGGTTCTTTGTGGATTTTTCTCTGTAGTATCAGGGACAGGAAAATGGCCAACAAGATCAAGGCCAGCATTGCCATCAGCACTATGAACCATAACTCGCTGTAGAATTCTCTGCTCTTGTGCCCTGATCCCCTCTTTTCTCCAGGAGTTGTAGGCACCAGACCTGCAGAATGGAGGGACAGAAAAGGGGAACATTATTTCATAAGCACCTGTGTGGCCCTTCTCTTGGATGTGAATAGGAAAGTCCTTTGGAGCCATCTGTCATGGTGCTTCTTTGCACATGTGCTCAGGCTGGGACACGATGTGGTCTGTGAAGGGAGAAGCTTATAGCCTCAGGAGACCTCACTGAGATCTTGGAGTCATTGGAAATCATGCTGCTTGGGTCGTTCATGGGTAAGATGGGAGTGGGATTTAGTGGAGCAAAAATCTGTCCCTCCAAAATAAGTCTGGTGAAATGATGATTTCATGGGAGGGGGACTCAAGGGTGATTTTGAAAAAGACCTTTATGTGTAAATTCTTTGTAAGGGGTTCACTCACTGTATTGGGAGGATCTAGTCTCCCTACCCCTTAGAGTGGATAAGCCACAACTTAAATCTGCCCATTGATGTTTACTGTGCCTTCCTTGGTAAGTTCCCTAACTCACCTTCCCTTTTCTTCTGCCACCTCCTTGTCCTAGATCAGCTATTTAAGAAGGTACCTGAAGCCACTCAGGGGAATTACTCAGTCATACTGGGTCTCCCTATGTCCATAGGAGAAATACATTATAGTTAAAACTTATTTGGCTTTTACTGTCTGGAGGTTCCTCAGTCTACTAAAAATGGAGCTACCATATGACCCGGTGATTCCACTCCTGGGGATCTACCGAGAGGACACAAAAACATTGATTCAAAAGACTTGTACCCCTATGTTTATTGTAGCACTATTAACAATAGGTAAAACCTGGAAACAACCCAAATTCCCAGAAATAGATGACTGGGTCAGGAAGATGTGGTATATTTAGACAATGAAATATTATTCAGCAATCAAAAAAGATAAACTCATGCCATTCGCGCAACCTGGATGGAGCTGGAAGGAATTATGCTCAGCAAAATAAGCCAGAAGGAAAGAGAAAAATATTGGGTGGTTTCACTTATAGCAGGAATATAGGGGAACCAAATAAGACATCAGTGTAAGAAAATAATAACAGTACAATATACAACAAAGAAAAAACAGACAATTACAAATCAGGGACATCCTGCAGGGAAGGAGGAGGGAGAGGGGTCAGAGGGAGGGAGGAAGGGGCACAGGGGAATGTGGTGATGGTGCACGGGTGCACTGGGGAAGGAAACTGTATGGGGACTACACCTGAGGGGGTGGGGGGAAGCAAATATTGTTTAAAAATGAACAATGATGTAAAAAATAAAAAAAAAAACTAATATAAAATAAATACCTTCAATAAGAAAAAAAGAGAATAAAATAGTTGGATTAAAAAAACTTATTTGACTTTTATCGTGCATTTGATGCTTGTATATTTATCAACCAAAAAGAACCCAGAGGGGAATGGGATGAATTCCTTTGTGCCCCAAAAGGGGCAAAGGGATTTTTAAAAGAGTGCAGGGTAAGTGAAAGATTATCAGGTTTTCCGCCCTCCTGCCATTAGCATTTATGATGGATCCCTGTGGTCCTACATGCACACCTGATGGAGGACACCTGGAGTGGGGCATGGGCATGCATAGGTGGGCACACCTGGGCTGAGACTGGGCTTATAAGGGCGGTGTCACAGGGACGCCAGCAGAAGGAACGAGAACAAGAGAATGAAAAGAGAGAAAAAGAGAAGAAGGAAGCAGAATGAGCAGAGAGAACACTAGAGAGCCCAGAAAGAGTTCAGACTTGCTGGGGCTCGGAGGCCTACCAGCCTCTCGGCGCCCCCTGCCTGCCATGCACCTGATAAAATCTCAATAAAAGCCTGAAAAAGCCACCGAGGGTTCCAGGACTCTCCTTTACCAGTCTGCCCGGATCATAGAGATCCTGCTCTGTGCTTTCCTAGCACTACAAGTCACCTTAAGGATGCTCGCCTCACAGCCCGGAGCCCTTGGAGCGGTTATTCCTTGGTAGTGAGTTCTTAGTGATATTGCTGTAGACACCGCACTGCATTCATACCCACATCTTCAGAGGAAGCTCAAAGGGGAAGAAATCTGAATCTGGGGGAGGATGTTTAAGGAAGGGAACTAGGGATCCTTCGATTCATGCAAATACCCCATTCCTGAGTCAATACTGTGCAAACTGCATTTGGAGACATCTGATCCTGTTTTCTGTGGAGATGTTAGCAGCCCGGACTAGCTAATGGTCTTTCTGTTTCTTGTACCCTGGCCTCTGTTACGCAGTCAAAGCTCACCGGCACTGCTCCCAACTGCACTGGGAGAGCTGCTGATGCACAGAGAAATGCTTGAATCACAGGACTCCTCAACCTGTTTTTTTTTTTTCAGGTGTGGAGAATTCAGTTGGGGATCCTTGGCACGTGAGGAGCCCACATTTAAAGGGCATTTACCTGTGCCCGTGCTAGCCCCTCTACTGAGTCCTTCACAGAGAAAAAGGATGGGCAGGGACAGGATTAGTAAGTATGTGGATGTGGGGTGTGTGGAAGCCAGGCAGACAGGATAAAGGTATGGGGGGGCGGTCCCTGCAATAGCGTGAAGCAATGGGATCGGCCTGGAAGCTGAGCAAGACAGGGCAGCCAGGTCCCTGGAACGCGGGGCATGCGGGGCAGGCTAAGGTGCGCACTCGTAGATCAGTGCAGGCCGGCGGGGGTGGGGGGAGCAGCTTTGCTGAGAGCTCTTCTGAACCAGATGCTTTTGGTCATCCAGAAGGACAGACACAGCTGCAGGTGCCTACTCACTCCTTCCAGCCCTTTATGACTGGGTGGACCTGCTGGGCAGTCATACCCACATCTTCAGGGGAAGCTTAAAAGGGAAGAGATCCAAAGTGGGGAGAGGATGTTTAAGGGAGGGAGAATCATGGGATTAATATTAAATTTTCAGCTCCCTAGAGGAGGGAGATGGCTTTGCTACCCCAATTCTCCTCCTGGTCCCCTATACCAAACCCTATGCCAAACCCTATGCCACTCTCTGGTGGCACGGGAGTTAAGTCTCAGCACTATGAAGCTATCAACAGCCACTGCAGCACAAGCTTGATCCCCGGCCAGGGAGCTGACCCACATGGCGCAGCAGACCTCTCCTAGCTCACCCACTGCTCCCCTCAGCAGTGTATTTTGGTACATCTGCCTGTTCTGCTCCCCACTCAGTCTCTGGTGAATCCTCTAAACACCATCCCCCCACCCCCGCACCTCTGGCACCCAGTTCTTGTATGCATAAATAAATAAATTAAAAAAAAAAGTGGAGTGAAAACTCTGCTCAAGCTACAGCAGGTCAGGATCCCCTAAGGGGTAACAATTGTGGCTATGAGATTAAAATAAACAGCAAATGAGTTTTTGGGCTGGAAGCGTGATGTTTCCTTTGGATGCAGCACAGGCCTGCAACTCCAGAAACTGACCTGAAGGCCCCAGAGGGCCTCCTGCTGGGCAGGACACAGGGACTGTGGAGCAGCCTGCCCCAGGGAAGGCTCAGGAGGGAACCACTGTAGGAACTTCCTCCTTGAAGGACCCTCAGGCAAGGGAACAGAAAGATTTAAAAATGAAAAGAGATTGTGTGTATTCTTGGAACAATGCATCTAGGAATTTCCTATCACCTCCCGTGTTCTCAGTAGGTGTTTCTTCTCTCTGCAATGGAAACCTCAATTTGTGTTCAGGAACCAGTAAGAGGTTTCTCTTTTGTGAACAGCTTAAATCAGGCAGGTGTCTCTCTTTCCTTTCTTTTTATCTTTTCAAAGTCCCCTTTGATTTGAGGGACTTCACTCATCTAGTGGGAAGTTCACCATCAGGATGGGGAACTCCAGGAGCCAGGCAGTCCTGGGTCAGTCAATGCCTCCCTGTGAGTTGCTGCCCCCAGGGAAGACCTACTAACCTAGAGACTGGATGGGGGGATTTTTGATGGTGGGCGTGCCTAGCTCCTGGGGTTTTCTCACATGTGGTCCTGGCTCCTGCATCAGAATCAATGGGCAAGACTTGTTTAGGGATCTGACTCCTGTACCCTGCTGATTCTGAATCTCTGCCAGGGCCTGGGAGACCATATAATAAACAAGCACATTGAGATGATTCTGATGCCCACCTAAATTTCAAAGTCATTGCTAAAACATTTAAAAAGAATGGGGACAGACGTCAACATTAAAGTTGATGAAAAGCCACATTAAAGTTCTTAGGGACTAGCTGGCTTTATTAGAAGATTCTAGGGTAAGTTCATTGTCCCTTGGGTCCCCCTTTGTCCACTTGTGGACACCTGGAGTTGCTAAAGAATGCCAGATGAGGCCTGCTCTAGCCCATTAAATAAAACGAGAAAGACAGGAGGAGGAGGGCTAGGTATTGGAAGAAAGAGTATGTCACCCAGACCAGGTAAACTCTGGAAACGCAGACTAACACTGCAGTAATTTTATGGGTTGAAACTCTCATTGGCCAGAGAAGGACCCCAGCTATATATACAGACAAATTTGATATAACAGTGCTTGCTGGAGTTTATATAGGGCATCAGTCCCAATTCTGTTCCAATGGAAGAGATTTGACATTTCTCTAATTTGCCATTGAAATTGTAAAGGGTCACAGATGTTCAATTAAAATATTATGGGTAGAGCTCAATTTAATTTTTTATTTTATTAAAACTAATTTTTTTTTTTAACTAAATTACAGCAGCACAAGTTTGATCCCCAGCCAGGGAGCTGACCCACATGACGCAGACAGGATAAAGGCATTTTTTAAACTAAATTACTTGATATTAATAGTCAATCATAATGCTTAATAGAGGAAACAATACAGAAATTTCTTAGATTCACTGTTTTAGGCCGTAAATCTGGAATGTTACATTATGATCAACATATATTGACATTAGATTATCTTCTGCTCTCTCTTTCCTCTGACTTTCTCTATAAATCACTTTTTTGGGGGTAAACAAAGTCATATAGTTCTTTATTGACAGAATACATGGTCAGAAGAGAAGTTTAGTCACATCTCTCTGTATCTACAATTCAGTAGTTCAGCATTTTAATAATATATCCTAACTCCTTGACTGATGTAAATTTCATGAAGACTTAAAACATTTTCTTATAACTGGGCCTCCCTGGTGGTACAAAGGATTAAGTACAGCACTGTGAAGCTATCTGCAGCATCTGCAACACAGGTTCCTTCCCTGGATGGCCAGGGAGCTACCCATATGGCATAGCAGACCTTTCCTGTCTCACCTGCTGCTCCCCTCAGCAGTGTATTTCAGTCAGTCTGCCGTGTTCTGGTCCCGGCTCTGTCTCTGGTGAATCCTCTCACCCCCGCATCGCTGGCCTACATCCCAGTTCTTGTATGATGAATAAATCTTTAAAAAACTTTTTCTTACAACACTTAGCATGACTCCTTCTACATAGTCTGTGTCACTATATTAGCATATGTATGTATAGACAAACATGTATGTCTCTTTAGGAAAATGACTAAGTGCTACAGAAAATAGATTATGATGTAAATGTTTACCAAATCCAGCAGAGGCATCATATCGGATCAAAGGTGTCTTCACGCTTCCTTCATCTGTAACACAGGTCACCTGGAAGAGAAAGGCTGGACAAAAGGTATATGACTCGGTCACCCAACACCAACATGAGAAGGCATTCTTTCAGAAGAGCAAGACCCCACAGCATAAAATTCCAGAGCAAGTGGTGAGGTTTATCCAATATGTAGACTTATTCCTGATTTTAAAAGTCAAGAAAAACGGCGATCATCATTGCAATGAGAACATGTCTGTAAGTAAAGAAACTCAAGAAGCTTAGTTTATATAGCTAAGGAAAAATTATCAGAGGCATAAGTTTCATAAATCAACTGTGCCTTGTTCTTCATGGGGCCTAGACTTGTCCCATGAAAACTTCCAGCTGTGACTTTTACAATGTGGCCCAGAGTTTCTTACTAATAGGAACATGCTCAAAAAGGATCATGGTGATCACAAGGTCTGATGCCTCTTTCATAGCAGGGACCTGAGGGAAGTGACTTTTCTAAGTTGGCACAGATGGTGGAGACCCGTGCAGGAGCAGAGTCCTGTTCTTCTAGCTCTTGGGCTTCCTTTCCATCACTATGGTCTGCCCGGGATAGAGAGAACAGTGACAACGCCTATTGAGTAGTAAAGTATTGTTGCAAGTTTCAAATGCTCTAACTGCATACTGCTGGAGCTCATTTACCTCCACCTATTCTCAAGAAAATTAAAGAATTCGCAGTATGAGTACAGATTGCTTAAAATGGCTATTGGTTCTGTGTCTACACTGAGCAGTAGAAAATGCTTAGTCCCTTGTAAAACTTTTTCTCACTTAATTTCAAAACAGCAAACAGGAGAAGGAGATGTAATTAAACTGGGAGAAAGAATTTGGTTATAGAGAGAAAAGGTTTGTTATTTCAGGAACATATAGATGGTTGGTTAAGGAAATCCCTTACTCATCATGCTTAAGCTTTGGAGGTCACTGTCTGTCTGGGCTCTGTTCAGAAGTTGTGGAGCTACCCAGAAAATCTCTGAAGTCCCTAGAAGTTATCATTTCAGGATACTCATTGTCTACTTGTGAGCACAACCTGCCCTGTGGCTTTGTCCCTTCATGAGCACACTGCAGTCACGTGAAGCCCATGCTTCTGAGGATAGCAGCAGAGCTGCAACACATCATCAGGACAACCGCAAATGTATCATCCAAACTGCAATGCAACATCAGAACTGCAACACATCATGAGAACTGCAGTGCATTACCAGAACTACTGCAATGCAACATCAGAACTGCAATGCATCAGCTGAACTGCAGTGCATTATCAGAACTTCAGGTACATCAACCAGACTGCAACACACCATCAGAATAACTGCACATGCGTCATCCAAACTGCAATGCATCATCAGAACTGCAATGCATCATCAGAACCGAAATGCATCATCAGAACAGCAAATACATCATTAGAACTGCAGATGCTTAGTCAGAACTGCAGTTGCATCATCAGAACTGCAATGAATCATCAGAACTGCAACTCATATGCCAACAGATATGAAGGAAAGCCTTTACTGGAAGGAGGAACTTTGCCCCAAGAAGTGGTCACTTGAACGAACTCATGTGAACGATGAGCATCTGCCGGTCAGCTTCCAGAGGTGAGGAAGGGAACAGAGATCCTTAGGCACTGAGAAGTAGGATTAAGAACTAACTTTTGTCCGCAGTCCTTGGAATACAGAGGGTGGTGTCCAGGCCACTGTACAGGCGCTGCCCTCTGTCTGTTAGCACGAACTCCTTCAGCCGGCCATTTGGAAGGAAAGTGCCACTCCAGTTCACACACACCATCGATACGTTGCTGTCCACCCATACCAGGGCTTGAACCTGTGGTACTGTTGGGAGAAAGGTGCATGTTCTAAAAACAGTAATCTCTAAGTGTTGTGTCTATTTTTTTTTTTTAAAGATGAGCTAATACAAAACAAAACAGAAAAAAAAAACCCAAACAAAAATGAACCAAAAACTGGCACTCGGGGCTGCAAGAAAACCAGTGGGAACATGTGTGAAATGCTTTCTCAGCAACATTGCACCTGCTTTCCAAAAAAAAAAAAAAAAAAAAAATCGATGGCGAGTAGTGTTTCATAAAATAAAACTATTAACATACAATGGCTCTGCCCACCGACATAACCCTGGAGCTCATATTTTGTTGCATTTTCTCTTTTAACAGGTAAAGTATCCTTAACACCATTAACTACAGTAGATAGCTATTTTTCATATCAAATCAATATTTATTGCTACAAAGCCCCAAGGACTAGATGAAGGGAGTATTTTTTTTTCTTTAAACCAAACTGCTTAGATGGTGAATTATGTCCTTTTGGCACCCATTCATTTTTAAAGCTTTTTTCTTGAACCGTTAGTTTGTTTTCTAAGAGAGTTAAAAAGCCTTGCAAACAGCAATTCAAGTATAATAATTCATTGTCCTGACTAATCAATCAATAGCATAGTACATTAGTATATAATCAAGCTCAGGTCTCCTAAGTATTATATCAGATATAGAAGCAACTTTGTGTGCCTTCGACAGTAGGCATTCTGTTCATTTTTCAGTTCCTTACCAATACAAAGGAAAAATAACCCCTAACTGAGGCTCATCTTCTAAATGAATAATTTTTGCAGAAACAAATGAAGGGATCCCATATCAGTATGTCAAGTCAGAAGAGATTTATTTCATGAGCGTTTTCTTCAAAATAATCAATATATTTGTAACAGCATTAAGATCCATCTAGACACTAAATTGGCTTTTAAGAAAAGAAAGGATTGTGGAAATAAATTGGATGTCTTTGTTTCTTTAAAAATTAAGTCTATCCTGTGGCTGATGTTAGATAATATTACAACAGAAGGAATGATTTTGCCTAAGGGATCCTAAGGCTCAACCAGGAGGCAAAATTTGATTTTTATATTTCAAAGTGAGATATTTTCAGAATTTTTCCTGTAAATACAAAAACAACAGTTATATGGCCTCTTTATTTTTTAATTTTTATTTTTTTAAAGATTTATTTATTTATGCATACAAGAGCTGGGGTACAGGCCAGAGGTGTGTGTGTGTGGGAGGTGAGAGGATTCACCAGAACAGAACAGGCAGATTGACAGAAGTACATTGCTGAGGGGAGCAGCGGACAAGACAGGAGAGATCTGCTGCGCCATGTGGGTAGCTCCCTAGCCAGAGATCTAACTCATGCTGCAGTGTCTGCGGACAGCTTCATAGATTGCGTCTTAACTCCTTGCACCACCCGGGAGGCCCCTATATAACCTCTTTAAATATGTCTTTACAACACAAATGTTGTCACCTATCACAATGGAACCCACTGTGGTGTGTGCCTGTGGCTTCTCTCTGCTACCTTATTCAACAGATTTCACTTATCCCCAACACTCTAACAGTACAAATAGACTGGTTTTGCAGATGGTATGACTGTAGAATTATAGGAGCTTTACTTTCCTTGTGGGATTTCAGACCTTCCCGAGGACACTGTGATCAAGCAGTCAAAATCATCATCAGTTACAGCTATATCACACTGAACATGTTCAATCTCATCAAAACAGTCAGGAATAGTTAATTTGGAGAGTGAGGCAGTGGTAACAACTTCTATGCCCCTAACCTATTGCTAGATGTTCCTGAGCTACTTAATTTGTCAGGTGAGGACTCTGACCTTCACCTTCAGAGATGTCAGATATCTTGCTTGAGGTCAGTAGCTGGCAAGAGAGTGAGGGTATGCCCCAAGCCTGCTTCACTACGAAGCCCACGTTGCTGTGTAATGATGAGCACACATTTATTTAAAATCAGCACTATTTACCAAATCATTCTGGGTGTGCCCTGGTAAGCAGCTGGCCATCCTGACTGCTAACTACAGGAACTTTGTGAGCTGGTTTTGAAGCCCAATCATGACTAAAAATTAAATGAGGTAAACTTATATTAAATGGAATAAAATTACCCCAAATTAAAAACTCCTTTAATAGAGGATTGTCCCTTTTTCTTTCTTAGTGAATCTTGCTAAAGGTTTGTCATGACTTCTGGATTATTTGACGAAATCTATGCTTCCATGGTTTTTCCACTTTCTGTATCTAGATGGGCAAATGCAGCTGTGATGGGATGCCACCAGCTCTGTGCAGGGCTGTCACCTAAAGTCAGCCGTGGCGGGAGCATTGAGCATTGACACCACACATCAGCAGGCAGGGCAAGTTGGGAGAAGGCCAGCAGTGAACATTTCTACCTCTCCTCTGCTCTCACCAGAGGTACAGTCTAAGCATCAGGGGCTGAGTGTGAAGTCAATGCCTCTCCAGACCCTTCTCTGAGTGTTTGTGAGATCACATTTATCTAAAACTGCAAATACTATTTTCAAATAATCTCTGTTTGTCTCCTTTGAGCCACATTTTCTCTCAGTATGTATAGTGAGTTAAAATTAGCATAAATGGTGTGTGCTGGCCCCTATAACAGCCAGTTATTTATTGCATTTTCTATCTGTGTGGACACAGTAGTAGAACATTTTCTTCTTTGGTGCTTGGCCAATGTTCAGCCATGTCTCCAATGGGAAAGAAAAGAGAGGAAAACTTCGTAAATGTCTTCACTTTGTTCTTCTAGGAAAAGAAAAAATTATATGGCAAAACGCTGTCATGACTGAAAGGAGAATTGGGTAGAGTCTGCAAACCTTGCATACCTCTTTGGCCTGTGCTTCTGACCAACACCTACAAACTCTTAGAAAAGTATCAATAGCAAAATTGGCTTATGGATATACTGAGAAGGTAACTGCTTCTCAAACATGGTAATGATGCATTGTTCCACTGTATATATAGCAGGTCCTCAGATAACATTTCTTTCAACTAGGCTATTGCATAACAAACAAACAAATAAAAGCAATTCCTACCCAGTTGAAGGAAATGGTGTTATGTGAGGACCTGCTTTTGCTTCATGTCAGTTCACTTAATCTCTGCAGGATATTAAGTGAGGACCTACTGGGGTATTATTTTTATTTTTAGAGGTAAGTCAAAATTCAATTTTCTATACTTGCACCTTAGGAATAAATGTTTCTTACAGTTCCTTCTGTGCTTGTGAAGGGAGGATGGTCAGAGAAATAAGGACAGAGGGAAAGAGAAGTTGATGAAAAATTTCTTGAGAAGTCAATGAAAAATTTCTCCTGGATTTACACTATGGAGGTCATGGGCAAATGTAGGAAGAGATTTTCATGGATCATTTTTATGATGAGGTGAAAACCAGTTTGGAGGAAGTTAAAGAGTAAGGAGAAAGAAAGAAAATGGGCAAAGCACATTTCCCAAGGAGCCCTGTGTACTTGTTTCTGATTATACTTATTTTATTGCTAATGCATTTTTAATATGCCATTTTTAAATAGATATATACACACCTTCTACATTCTGAAAAGTGGTTATTTTTATTTATTTATTTTTTGAAAAGAAGTTATTTTATAAATAAAATAGACAAACCCCTAGACAGACTCACAAAGGAAAAAAGGGAGAAAGCACAAATAAACATGATCATAAATGAAAGAGGAGAAATTACAACAGACACAGCAGAAATCAAAAGAATAATCAGAAACTACTATGAACAGTTATATGGAAACAAGTTCAACAATCTAGAGGAGATGGACAAATTCCTACAACTCTACAATCACCCAAAGCTAGATAAAGAAGAAATAGAACACCTAAACAGACCAATTACAAGCAGTAAAATTGAAATGGTAATCAAAAACCTCCCCAAAAACAAAAGCCCAGGACCTGATGGATTTACAAATGAATTCTACCAAACTTTCAGAGACGAATTAGTGCCTATCCTTCACAAACTCTTCCAAAAAATTGAGAAGGAAGGGATAACACCACACACGTTCTTTGAAGCCAGCATTACACTTATACCAAAACCAAACAAGGACAACACAAAAAAAGAAAACTACAGGCCAATCTCCCTAATGAACAAGGATGCAAAAATCCTCAATAAAATTTTAGCTATCAGAATCCAACAATGTATCCATAAGATAATTCACCATGACCAAGTAGGATTCATGCCAGGGAAACAAGGATGGTTCAACACCTGAAAATCAATCAACGTTATCCAACACATCAACAAAAAGAAATATAAAAACCATATGATAATATCAATAGATGCTGAAGAAAGCTTTCGATAAAGTGCAACACCCATTCATGATAAAAGCCCTTGAAATTCTTGGGATACAAGGAACATACCTCAACATCATAAAGGCCATCGTGACAAGCCAACAGCCAGTATCATTCTCAATGGCGAAAAGCTGAAAGCATTCCCATTAAGATCTGGGACAAGACAAGGATATCCACTCTCACCACTGCTTTTCAATATAATACTGGAAATCCTAGCCAGAGCAATAAGACAAGAGAAAGACATACAAGGAATCCAAATAGGAAAAGAAGAAGTCAAGCTATCACTATTTGCAGATGATATGATAATATACATAGAGAACCCCAAAAACTCCACAGAAAAACTAATTCAACTCATCAATCAGTTCAGTAAAGTGGCAGGATACAAAATCAACACGCAAAAATCAGTAGCCTTCCTATACACCAACAAAAAATCTGAAGAAGAAGAAATAAAAAAAAAACATCCCTTTTACTATCGAAACAAAAAAAAAATCAAATACTTGGGAATAAATCTAATAAAAGAGGTAAAGGACCTATACAAAGAAAACTATAAAACACTGTTAAAAGAAATAGAAGAGGACACAAAGAAATGGAAAGACATCCCCTGCTCAAGGATTGGAAGAATAAACATTATTAAAATGGCCATCCTACCAAAAGCAATCTACAGATTCAATGCTATTCCAATAAAAATTTCAATGTCATTCTTCAAAGAAATAGAACAATTATTGATGAAATTCATATGGAATTACCAAAAACCCTGAATAGCCAAAGCTCTCCTGAAAAAAAAAAAGAAGGGAATGGAGGCATCACACTCCCAGACTTCAAACTTTACTACAAAGCCATAATCATCAAAACTGCATGGTATTGGAACAAGAACAGACACACAGACAAATGAAATAGAATAGAAAATCCAGAAATAAACCCACAGATTTATGGTCAACTAATCTTTGACAAAGGAGCAAAGAATATTCATTGCAGCAAAGAAATATTGTTCAATAAATGGTGCTGGGAAAACTGGGTCGCTACATGCAGAAGAATGAAGCTTGACTACTACCTCACACCATGCACAAAAACCAATTCAAATGGATTAAAGAACTAGACATAAGATCTGAAACCATAAAATACATAGAAGGAAATATAGGCAAACACTCCATAATATGCACATCAAAGACATCTTTACAAACACATCACCCAAAGCAGTGATAGTGAAGGCAAAGATAAACAGCTGGGACTACATCAAATTAAAGAGCTTCTGCACAGGAAAAGAGACAATAACAAAAACAAAGAGAAACCCCACCGACTGGGAGAACATTTTTGCACCCAACACTAATGATAAAGGACTGATCACAAAAATCTACAAAGAGCCGATGAGACTCAACAAAAACAAAGAAAATAATCCAGTCAAAAAATGGGCAGAAGAGCTAAAAAGAAACTTCTCGGAAGAGGAAATGCAAATGGCCAACAGACATATGAAAAAATGTTCAACATCACTTGTAATCAGGGAAATGCAAATCAAAACTACCATGAGATACCATCTTACACCAGTGATATGGCACATATTAAAAAAACTAGCAACAACAAATGTTGACGAGGTTGTGGAGAAAAAGGAACTCTCCTGCACTGTTGGTGGGAGTGCAAACTGGTCCAACCACTATGCAGAGCTGTGTGGAGATTTCTTGACCTATTAAACATAGAGCTTCCATATGATCCAGCAATTCCACTCCTAGGTATTTACCCAAGGACACAGAAACATCAATTCCAAAGAGCACCTGCACCTCTATGTTTATAGCAGCACTATTTACAATAGCTAAGCTTTGGAAACAACCCAAATTCCCAAAAATAGATGACTGGATCAAGAAGATGTGGTACATATATACCATGGAATATTACTCAGCATTCAAAAACGATAAACACACGCAATTTGCAGCAACATGGATGGCGCTGGAAGGGATCATGCTCAGCGAAATAAGCCAAAAAGAAAAAGAAAAATACCGGATGGTCTCACTCATAGCAGGAATCTAGAAAACTTAAATAAGGGACCAGGAAAAAGAATAGCTATAAGAAAGAAATATCAAAATCAACAAATAACTATGAACAAGAGACTCTCTATGGGGGATGGGGGGCGGGGAACGGAGGGCTTGGGGTAAAAATAAGGGGTTGTAATTGTATGGGGAATATAAAAATAAAATTTAAATTAAAAAAAAGGCAAAAAAAAGAAAAGAAGTTATTTTATAGGACTAGAAGGAGGCCCCAATCAGTGAGCTAACTGCCCCTTTCCACACTCAATTGCCTTTTTGCTTTTCCTGATGGTTCTGTCTCATCATTTTCCAGCAATGCTAGCATTTATGGCTTGCCATTTGAAAAGAAAGTAGTGACCAAATTCTTCAAACGATCATCTCAAGTGCTTGTCCATTCTCTTCCTTTCCATGCCTGCACTTCCTCTAAAATGATTTTCACCCATTGCTGCATGAAAAATCATTCTAAATTTGGCCCAGATCTCCAGATTGTGAAATCCCACAGGAAGGCTTGTCAAAAGGTCATGAGCAGTGATGTCTCGGCAGCACTCACTGTAAGTGAGCCCACACACAATCCTATAAAATTAAGTGGTTTCCCCTAGTTTGAGCACGAGGCTCTCGGGCTGCCCCCCACGTCTCAGGCTGATGGTGGCAGCCACTTGTACTTGTTGTAGAACAACCCCGATACAAAACGGGGTGCCTGACTGTGGGTCCTCACCCGCGCGCTTAAAAGGACTTATCAATGCTCTACTGCAGGCACACGTGAAAGGTTAATAAAAGGTTTATTTACAAGGGAAGGGGAAATGAGGAAATGTACAGCTCTGGGAGAAAAGTGGGAGACAAAGTTTTAAATGAGTCCTACCCGATCCGCCGATCAGGAATCCCAAAATGGCGCTCTGAGAGCTGGCCGCCAGCCAGGAGCGGTGAAGCCGGGAGGCGAGAGATCGCGAGCCAGAGAGAGAGCCCAAGGCCCACGTGTTTGGTTTTTTATATCCAACCTGGCTGCCCAACTCCACCCTCAGGTCCCAGCCACCCTCCCCTTGGTGGTGATGGGATTTGTCTTCCCCAATGTCCTGATGGGTTTAGTCTGGAGTGGGGGTGGAGTCCACAAAGCCTGTATGGGATTAACTCAGGACATCACTTCCCCCTAACATACTGACCTTCCTTTCCGGTGGTGAAGCTGATCCATTCAGAAGCGGTGCTGCCCACCTCATTGTGGGCCACCATCCTCACCTTGTAGGTGGAGAAGGGCTGAAGTCCCCCAAGACTGGCGCTCTGCCCAGTCCCTACGTACTTGGTCTCTGGCTGGCCGGGAGCACAAGCAGTGGCTGACTCGTGGGGACAGGTCGGGTAGAGCTGGACCTCATAGCTGAAGGAGAATGGACATGTAAAGAGAAACCACAAGGAAATTAGTGTAATTGTTAGGGGCAAAGGATGTCCTGAGCAAACTCCATACAGGCTTTGTGGACTCCACCTCCCACTCCAACAAGACACTGGGAACTGCAAATCCCATGATCACCAAAGGGAAGGTTGTGAGGACCTGAGGGCAGAGTTAAGCAACTATGTTCTCTGTTTGAGTATTTAACTGGCCATATGAGGGGGGAATCCCTCCCTTGGCCATGCAGCGTGCTTGGTTTTTCACCAGCTCGGTCGGTCATTGGGATTCCAGGTCAGGAACAGGTAGGACACATTTACGAACTTATCTCCCTCTTTTCCTCCCTGAGTTATTTCCCATTTCCCCTTCCCTTGTAAATAAACCTTTTATCAACCTTTTGTGTGTGTCTGCAGTTTAGCATTAATAAGTCCCCTTTAAGCCCGGGTGAGGACCCACAGTCAGGCAACCCCATTTTATATCAGGATTGCTCTGTAACATAACTATCTTTAAAAATTGCTTCTATTTTGGGAGGAGGCATTCAGTTTACACTGAATTCCAATCTCTTTGAAATTCCCATTTGCAGGGACCTGCTCTCAGCAACCCTTTACTTAATGCTGTTGGAAATGAGCAGCGAATGTGAGCAGAGAAACGATAAGAGAATCACCCAGCATCCCAGCAACCTTGTTGGTAGAGATAAGCTACTTCTCTCTTTTCAGAGGAGAATGATAAAATTGTCTCCCTCTCTTTTCTCCTCCAGATTATTTTGACTCAAGTAACTTCTTTGTTTTTTTCAAACAGCGCCATTGTTTTTTCATTATACCACTTTAAGTTAGATCAAGGAAATTCTGATCTAGCCACAGAAGTTTCTTGTGTTCCTGCTAAGACCTGTAGAAGGAGTAATTCCAGGGAATCATGAGGCATGGATTATTCCAAAGATTGCAAGCACATTGCATTGTGTTTCTTATTTACAGATAATGTTGTTCACCTTTCTAGCACAGGCTGATTTGATGTACTGTTGGCTTAAATCAGTTGGGGTAAACGGAACTAAGTGAATTTATTAAAGAATCAAGACTGAGGATTTGAACCCGGGAAGTATTTAAACAGGTTTCATTCTGTGGCAACTGTTTCAACAAACACAAGTTTGAATTTAGTTTATACAGGTAGGAACATTGAGTCACTGGCATAACAATGTAATTATTCTGGACAGGAGAAACTTCTAGTTCCGTGCTATTTGGTTGCTCTACAACATTTTGACCTAAAGATCTATTAATACACAGAGCAGGGCAAATGCTGGGGTTTAATTGCTTCCTTTCTGAAGAATGTGCAGTAGAGATGCAAATATTAAACTTCCATCTTAAAGCCATTTTTCTCTGGCTCCTTGGACAATAGTGGGGGTTGAAAGGCTGGTTTACTTTCAGGTTGCTGATTCCTGCACAGGCTACAGGCTGGAGCCTGCTCTGACTTCAAGTCTGTGCAGATGGCTTTACTCTCTTGGCTACTAGACTGGGGTGGAGAGGTATGGTGAGTGAGGTTGTGGGAGGGACTATCCCAGAATGTTGTACAGTATGTACACAGTGTAAACACCATCTATTTGTCTATTTTGCTGTTGATATCTATTCAATAAACAAGTCTTCCTTGGGAAGTGCTGGGGTCTCTGTATGCTTGGATGCAAGTCTTACTTTGGTTTGTTTTTCTGGCTGGCCCATTACCTTTGAATGATACCATTGGGGAACAGGGGGGCACTCCACTGGAAGGAAGCTGTCCTGGAGGCCAGTGTCTTTATTTGAGGGGGGGACAGTCCTGACGGTGGAGCAGGCTGAGTTCTCAGCTGGGCTGTTGGGCCTTTGCTGCAGCAGTTGAAACAGGTACAGGCCTCCACACCAACAGAGTAGGTAGTGAAGGGCTGCAGGCTGCGGAGGGTCTGCTGGGTGGCCAGGCCTTCAGACAGCTGTAGGGGAGACAGGGCTAGATGAGAGAGTGCCACAGATAAGTCAATGACAAATGTCATGTGTGTCACCTTCAATGAAGAGAATGCCACATTTGTATCAGGGAATAAAAGAAAGAATCCTATATCTTTACAGAGAGAAATCTCCATAAAAAGGGGAGGTTTCATGTGCCTTGCCCTAATCAGTGAGGGGTGCAGCTGAGCCACAGGATGGAGAGATATTAGATGGAGAGATATTAAAAGAGGAGACAAGCAAGAGAGTCACATGCAGCAGAAGAGACATATGAAGAAAAAGGGAGTGCTTGCATCTTGGCTTTGAACATGCACCTAGGACTTGGGGGACATGAAAGAGATATGTGGAGGAGAGACATGTAGAGATACGTGGGAAGGCTGACAGTGGCAGCTGCTACCTTGATTTGTTCTTTGATTTTTTTTCCTTTCATCCTAGACTTGCCTGGCCCTTCTGCATCTTTCCTAAGTTTTCCCTCCAGAAGCTACCTTAGACTTGTGGCAAACTGCTGGGCCTCTGCAGCCCCACTTTGAACCAATCCTGTTTGGTTGTGCATTTACCCACAAGGGAGTGGGTAACTTTGAGTGTTTTATTGAGAATATTCTTTTTCTTCTTCTCTTTTCTCTCTATGCACATTAATTCTATTAGTTATTTCACAGTAAGAGTCTGCTTTGTCTTTAAGTGGCAGATGGCAGAACCTCTTTAGAGCATGCAAGTTTGGGGTCCCAGGGTGCCCCTCAGTCTGCACACTAACCGTACCCCTCTGGTTTCTCCTTGGGCTGAATGAGTCATCAAAACAGCAGTAGCCAGGTTAGCAATGTGTTATTAAACTCTCCAAATTTGCATGGTTATACACTTGAAAGAATAGTGGAACACACCAGAGACAGTGCCCTGCATTTAGGGAGCTGGGGCATCAAGAACGAAGGAAGAGACTTAGATTACAGAAAAGGAGGGGATGACCTCATCTTCACTCTGGGAAATACACATGGGATTCTTGTAATAAGGAAACATATTCTTGTAATAAGGAAACATGCAACACATACACCTGCATGAGACCCCCCAAACTACACTCTTCTAGGTCATAAAGGAGGGAGCATTGATTTCTTCTCCTATCAGGAAAGAGGGCAGATGTTTAGGGAGTCATTTTGATTAGGATTAGGGAGGGGCTGAGGATTGAAGTAAGGATAGAAGCTTCCCCTAGCCTTTGGGGTCTCACTGCTCTCAACCCAAAATTTTTTCAGTCATGGGATTAGATCTCAGTCATGGGCCCTTGGCTGACCTCTAGTTCCCATACAAGGTGGCAAGAGGCCTTGTTCTTCAAATACTGTGAAAAGTTTATCTGACCCTTTTGGGGAGACTGACCCCAAACCAGCCAGTCCTGGAGATGTAAATGGGCATTCAGCACAGCGTTTTCCCTCATGGAACTACTAATCCAGTTGGAGAGACATGACTTAAACATGCCAAAAACAGAATGATATAACGATTAAAAGAAGTTTGAGGTAATGGGATAGAAATCATAAGGTATCACGTAATCCATTACTATTGCCATAGATATTAGAAAATGGCACAGAACACATGAAATATTGAACAAATTCTGTGATCTTATCTCAGAATGATACCTTTCAAAAAAAGAAAACCTGTATTTGGTTTATATTTCTAGTCAATGTTCACTAAGTCCATATTCTGCCACTGTGACTTGCATATAATTTTTAGGTCAAAAATTCCCTCAAATCTTTGTTATGTTGGATATTTGACAGTTTAAAATACAGATTCCATATATTTACATAATACATATATTTATATGGACTTAACAGTTTCAAAATCCATCTCTTCCTCTGAGGGTTTTAGTTTATACAAACTACCTTAGTCTATTTCTCATTGATCTTTAATGCATTATAAACTTTTTGGCTTATTTATGGTATTTTTTAATCTCATGATGATTATATCAAATACTCTTGGAAAAAGAAGAGTTCAGAAACTGGAAACTAATTTTCACATCGATATAAGCAACATATAATTAAGAAGAGCTATCTATTATTTAAAAAAATGCATACAATGCACTCTAAAGATAAATTATTTTAGTTTATTAATATTATCATTTTATAAGCATGGATAATCAAGGGCTGATTGTATTTACATCATCTATATTTATTGAATACGAAACCCTGTAGAAAATATGCTAATATTCCTTTAACATTCAATACAAGACTTCCTTGCAGGATAGTTCTCTTTTGAAATTGTGTTTCAATACCTGACACTGAGACCTCAGAGGATTTCTCCACAGTTGTCCAATTGTTCCCTAAATTGGTCTAAATAATTTATAATGTAAAACTGGGATCTGCAAAGTTTCTCTATGAGGTCTGTGTGAACAGTGTTATAATCTATACTTTTCGGGAGAAACATGTGAGACACAAGCTGAGCCACAGAGAAAACAGACTTGACCCACTGGCTCTTTGTCTCTCATTTAAATAATGCAGGAGCTGGGCTGGCTATGCCTCCTGCCCCTTCCAGCCGATGGCCGATGGCGTGGCTACAACTGTGAAAGATGATTCCCTTAGCAGCTCAGCCTGTCTCCTCAGTGTGCCCCAAACCTGTTAATATGTAAACAGTGGTGCTACAGGTGTGCTGTTGGGGCTTTCTAGAACTTTCTAGAGGTCTCCAAAGTCTTATTAGAGATTTGCACACGTCCAAATGGAGATCCGGGGATATCCTTTGTTATTTTTTCCTCTTTTTCATATTGACATTTACACTACCAAGCAGGACTTTTTGTTGGTTCCTTACTCTATGCCATCTCTCCATTAAGTGGTTGATCTGTTTTCTAGTGAACTTAATTTGATTATGCTTGAAGCCTTAGGTTTCTTATTACCTTTGTGGGGTCTCTATGACCTCTAACACTTCTCTTCCTGAATATTTACATGTTTTCTGGGTGTTTCTTAAGAGCTCCTTATTTCTCGCAGAGGGAACTTTGTGCTGGGTTCACCACAGGCTACTGAAAACAGATGGATAAGAAGGAAGGATCAAGGAGGAGAGGAAGCCAGGGCATGGCGGTGTGAGCTTTACAAGCAGCCACTCCTGGAATGCTCTGCTGCTCACCACGGTCTCCACCCCGCTGGTGTTGGAGAACAACCTGTAGAGACTGATGATCCCGTTGGGTGTCCTGGGGGTGCTGAAGTTCACCACTGCTTGGGTGGACGTGACTGCATGGAACTTGGGGGCCCCGAGTCCTTCTGGGGGTGCTGGCCCAGTTCTACACCATGTCCAGATACTGGCGGTTTTTCCTGCTGAATTCACAGCCCAGACCTCCAAAGAGAAATCAATAAGACCAGTCAAAAGCAAGACAAACTCAGGCTGGGGAAAAAAGTTGGCAACCAGAGAGCAACTACACAGCACAGGATGAGATAAACTTTGATCTCGCAGCTTTCTCATCACAAAGGAGGCAGGTTCTTCCTCTTTTTTTTTTTTTTTTTTTGCCTTTGACCATATGAACCCAGAGGGGGCCAATTAGGAGACCTGATTTCAGAAGGAACAGACTGACCGAAGCCTGATGAAGGGTTGCTGTCACTGAGCGGGAAGACAGCATTTTTGTCAGCTTCCGTGAATTAGAAGGCTCGGCAGACTGCACAAAACTCAGCACTTCCAACACTGCACCCACCAAATCTGCATGGAAATTAAATTTCCCTTTCATCAAGTTGGGAATAAACATCTGGAAGGATGTATAATCTTATTTATCAAGAACCATTTGTATAATTAAACACGAATATCCTAAAAGGTTGCCTTAGGTCGTCATTTGCATGACTACCTAATTTGTAGAATGTCAGGTACAATAGGCGGAGGAGATGGATGTGCTAGTGGATAGGGTTAAATTAGGCCCAGTAATAGCCAACTACACAGTGATCAATCAGAATGATAGATCTAAATGGCAATACAAGAGGACGGTCTGCCTATTTAGGAAAAGGAGTATCCCTTAGTAAGCTTTCGTGCTGTGTAAGTCTCACTTCAGGATTTTTTTTTTCTTATTTGGTATCTTCATGTATATATTATATATATAATATACAACACTGTATGTGACTTCGGGGTACAGGCTCACACCTTTGAATGTATGTCAGCACACCACACCTACCATCAAAACACACATCAACCTCTGCTGTCATCCTGCCTTGAATGTCTAAAGATGAATTTGGAAAAATTTCATTGTACCCAAGTTCCAGAGTGCAGTGTTGAAAAGCATGCAGATGTGGAAAATAGGGTCTATTTAGAAAAAAAATGTGGGAGAAGACTTTGAAGTAAGAGTTACATTTCATTTTTGTTCTGTTTTTGCTTCAATAAGATGTTTAAGAGAATAAATACTGAATGATATTGAGGAGTGAGGCCAATTTCTAGCAAGATTTTCATGCATTAATTTTTGGTGGATTCTTTCATATAAGTGAACTTCCTGATGTGGAATTGCACTTAAATTACTGTCAAATACAAGCCTCGGGCCCTTGCTGACAGCTTTGCCAGAAGCCCCATTGGAAACACGACCATTCACCCACTTACATAGAAGAACCTGATTTTTGGATTCCCAGTGCATTTTCTCACCATTTGCCCAATAATTATTCCTTTTGTATAAACTATTCTACAAAGCACCTTAATGTATGTTAGCTGACATTGTCCTCATGACACAACCTCATCAGGGAGTTAAGGGATGTCGCAATGGAACCCCTTTGATGAGGAAATTGAGACTCTGAAAAGCTGGTTCTTGTTCCAGGTGACAGAAGCCACCACTGCTGACACGGCAATTCTGCTTCGCAATAAAACTGCTCCTAATAAGTTTGTGTATGTCTCTTTCCATGAGACAGTGCTTTGATTCTGTGCCACCACACCCACACATTAGATACTCATGAAGATCAAATGACTCATTCATAGACCAATACCTGCAATTCTGGCTTAGCCGGAAGGCTCCTAGTTTGCAAAGGTGGGTAATCCTGCCTGCTAGTGCAGGGGGTACACAGTGGAGGAAGGAGCAGGCCTGGGGGAGCCAGACTTCATGGAAACCAGAGTCCATATCAGAATAAGAGCTATCACTCTTCTCATTCCTTCTGAAATGGCCGGGATCAATCTTACAGCACAGTTGGGAAGAGGAGGATATTGATGAGGAGGTCAGATTTCACCACTGCTGAGAAAGAATCCTTGGCTCCTCAGCCTGTTCTAGACTAGCCTTTTTTTACTGCAAATGTTTTCCTACAGGTATGGGAGGACCCTTTCTTATTACACAGCAAGTGACAAGGTTTGAAATAAAAATATAACTGGGAAAGGGATGCCACTAAGATGCAGCTATTACTATCCAATTCTTGGCCAAAGTGTAGGACTTTGGTGGGTGATTTATGGTGCTAAGAGATTAAACAGAGGCATAGGAAATATTTTGAGTTTATTTGAGCAAAAAATTGATTCTCATGGGGAAGCGCCCAACTGAAAGCGATTAGGAACCAGGGAAATGAGTATATAGAGGAGACACAGGAAGCCAAGAAAGGAAATATTGATTGGCTATAGCTTAAAGCCCTGTTTATGATTGGTTGTCTTGAGTGCTTTGATTTTGCACCCTGGAGGTATTTCCAGACTTAGATTTTGGTTTGTCTGATAGGCCCCCATGGCATTAGAGCCACCTCAGCCTAATGGCCTCCTCGTTTAAATAATTCAACAAAGGCATATAGAATTTTAATAGAGGTCACAATGGATGGGAAAAAAAAAACCAGGAGGAAAGTACAGCGATATGTAATAAAATAAAAATTCAGCAAGTTGCCAATTAATTACTGGGCACCAATGGGAGGCAGCGATCGTGCATGCATGCGGGTGTAGAAAGAAAATGAAATGAACTAGTGTGATTCATAGAAAGCACTTAGCACAGTTAGGACCCAGAGTTATGAACATTAACTTTTCTTTCATTGTTGACATAGATATAGAATCATAAATACCACTAAGGCTTTTTAATGCTGGTGTTGGCAGACAGGACTAAACTTTATGCCTTCTCATATTACACAGACCTCTACTGGGTGGAGTCCTATTTCTAAATGTGATTGGTTTAATCAGTGGTCTTTTAAAAAAATCACTTGAGTCTCAATATTATAATGTTTTGCTGTATTTCTTTCTTTTTTTAAAAAATCTTATTTATTTATATATATTTTATATCATTGTTCATTTTTAAACAATGTTTGCTTTTATTTTTCTTTTCCCTCAGGTGTAGTTCCCATAAAATTTCCTCCGTGCTGTATTTCTTTAGAAATATTCTCTTTTAAAAACTAGGCGATTCAAAATTCCCCATCACAAAATGGGAATGTATATGATTTGTGTCTTTTGTCTTTGACAGGAGACCTTCATAATACAGAGCTCTTTCCCTTAGTCTTTCTTTTTGGTATTCAATCAATTTGAGATCAAAATAGCATTCATATAAATCAACATGCTTATGCAAAGCAGGATCAGCCTATTTACATGAGACACTCTGAAAATGAAAGCAGTTACAATGAAGAGAAAGCTGACAGATAATGAAGCATTATGGATTTCAAAAAACTTGCCCGGCTGCAAGGCAGTGGCTGCGTTATACCAAACCAACAAAAGGAAAGTGAAAAAGAAGCTGTCAATGATATTCTCCCTCTGTATGTAAATATTTCCCCTGAAAATTGCTGTGGGTTTCTGTCTATGTCCAGCTATACAAGAGGTAAAGAAACTGAGATGCATGTAGTTCAGGGGTTAAAATAAAGACACTAACAGATCATGCTTATGATTCCTACTGAGAAACAATACCCCATGATGGGTTTATCCTTATAGGATGGAGAAAGAAGCAGAAGAGATCTTCTAGGGGAAATTTTGAGAAATACGCCCTACTCTCTTAATTTTAATGTACCAATATAAAAATCAAGAAATAAAATATTTCTTAAGGAGTCATGCAGTTGCCTACTGTTGACCTAAGTTTACTTAACTGACAAGTGAATCCATTAGGTATCTATTGTGGATTCCTTCACACAATCCTTGGGTATGTAAACATTGTGTGTGGGCTGCTCACAGAAAAGAGTGGGCTTTACAGAGGGTAAGGGGGAATCTAAGGCTTATGAGTTCCATAGTCAAGAGAAAACAAACTTTCATTTTTTATTTATTCATAATATTCTTATATTTGTAGCACTCAGCTGAGCATATTTCCTTATAAAAAATTTAAAGATGATCAGTTTCCACTAAAACAATTTGTAGTTAATGAACACATGTACATACACATACACACACACACATAACTGTAACAGGAACCTCTGACAGAGGGGGGATTAAGATGTGGTGTGTGTGCGCACACGTGTGTGCATGATGGAATACTACTCAGCTATAAAAAAGATGAACTCTTGCCATTTATCACAAAATGGTACTTTCCACTAGACAGAACTGCAAAATAAGTGAAGTAAGTCAGGAGAAAGACAAATACCAGGTGATTTCACTCATGTGGAATGTAGAGAAACACAATAAAGGAACTAACAAAACAAAATCAAACCCAAGAAGTCTGACTGTAGAATTGTTGCTACCAGGGTGGCAGGAGAAGCATGGAAAGTAAAGTGTGGAGAGGGCCTATTGGACTGTGGTGGAGGGTCTGGGGTTCTCAGGTTACTGTGCTAGCTTGACTTCAGCACAATTTCCAGACTGGACACTTGCTGGAGTAGTTTTCTTTTAAGGTTTGTCTCACTCAATGGTTCATAATTTTCAGAAATAACATCCCATAGGACTGGTATTTTCCAAGCGTGGTCTTGGGGTAAAGATATACTCAATGTAAATTCCCACGGTTTTCCTGATATGTTTTTCCTTTATCCTAATATCAAACAGTTTCTTCAAATGTGAAGACATTTTAGATTCTTTTGGCTGAGGAAATTCTACAAATCTTGCTGAAGTCAAAGGAACATACTCAGTGATGCTTCTATACCATCAGTACCTAGCAGAGGTCTTCTAGGTCTTGGATTTGCCATCATTTTTCACATAAAAATGGGATTCAGGAATGTATAAATTCAGCCAGTCATCTTTCACCAAAAATACCTCTAATTTGTTGATGTTTAATGTAAGCAATGGTTTCTGTTGTTACCTGTGGAGCCATTTGAGATTTTACTCTTTTTGTTAGACTATTTACTTTAAGAGTTTATGATAACTCTCACTCTCAGAGGATAAATATATGGAAGAATTTTTCATTCTCTTCAATTTCTGTGATAATCTACAACCTACTTCCTTGTGGAATAATGACAATTTTAAATAAAACAAAAGGCTTTCTACAATGCTGAGGCTGTCTTTTTATCAGGCAGCACTAGAGAGGCAACATCATTGTTTGTAAAAACTGGAGAACATGAATATATCTTTCTGGCAATTTATATCAGAAATAAAAAAAATTCCAACATGAACAGCCATGCCAGTAATTAATAAGTAGAGTAAGTAGGTTGCATGTTAACAGGCAAACAATTAAATGATTTGTTTCCTAGGGGCATGTAATGAGATTGTTATCCCGTTCCCATGAGAGAGACAAATAGATATTAAAAAGGTCTTTCCAATACCTGTATTGGTGAAGGCCAACAGCTCATTCAATAGATTCGATCAAAATCACCACTTCTTTCACTGCTTCTGATTTATGACTTTGGCTGTAGTTAGTCATCGCTCATTACAGTTTGCTCCCCAGTTCTCATAAATTATGCCTCATAAATAAAAAGATACAATCAAGGAAATCATATCAATTCATCTACAACCTTGGAGTATATTTTCCCCTGGTACTCAGGCTAATGCCTTTTTAAAGGGTAGCTTGTCATGGGCTTTTGAATATGTTCGACTAGCCATATGCCAAAATGGACTTTGTCAGGGTGGTGGTTAGAGAGGCTCATGGCTAAAAAGAAGGCAATAAATCTAAAATTATATGATTATAAGGTTATTTTCTTTCCTGACCAGTCTTGCAGGCCTCAGTCATAAAGGAATAATGTGCTGACAAGCTGTAAGTAGTTATCTATTTTCCTCTCTACCTATCTGATACCCTTTCATCATCAAATGGACTTTTTTCAGCATCTCTGTTTGCAGGGAACTTTGTTGGGTACATTAGAGTTTTACAGAAATAGTCTCTGCATTCCAGGCTCCTTTCATCTCAGACACTTTGGAATAGGCAAGTTGGCATATGATTTTAATTGAATTCCGAGACCCAGGGAAAGAAAGGTGTCGTCTTCCTTTCTATTGGTACTTTGGAAATTCAGAGATGTGAAGCTACTGAAGAAATTACTAAACATTTTCCTGGTTAGAAATGGTTGTCTTCTGCCACAAGTGTCTTCCTCTTCAGAGTCACTCAATAAAAATGAATACAGCTCTCTTCTAAAATCTGAGGAAGGGAAACCTGGCTTCAATATCAGTGGGGAATACTGAAGCTAACATCGTTGATTTTAGTGACAATATAATGAAAATTTTGATTTTAATTTTATATGTGAGTGTCAGTGCTCTGGCCTTTAGATTAATTTAACGTGTGTCGATTCATTCCAATTTTACAGTTAAGGAAACTGAGACTTAGAGAACTTAAATATCTTGATGAAGATGCAGAGTTTATAAATGCTGCAGTCCAGATGACCATTCTACACAGTTCCCCTCTGATGGGTCAGGGGCTCACACTTGTGACTGGGTTTGGGGGTGGGGGTTGGGCTCTTGAAGAAGCTGTGGGTCAGAACAATGATTCCTGGACTTGGTGTCAAAAAATCAGTCTTGCATTCTGACTCTGCCCTTTTTTGACCAAGTAACTTGCTCAGTTGTTCAGGCTCCTGGTCATCCAGAAGGAACGATACTCACCTCACAGGGTGATTCTGAGATTTACACGCAGTGATGCTCTATACATTTCTGGGGAGTGGGTTGGTGGACAAGTCCATGTGGACACATTTTATGAAGAGTTTGAAAGCTACAGAGCTGTGTGCAAGTGCAATTTGGAGCGAGCAGAGGTAGCATTTAAGAACACGGTCTTTGGAACCTCAATCTCAAGTTTCGAATTTGAATTCTTCCACTGTACCTCCCTGGACAGGTCACCTCACTACTCAGTGCCTCAGATTTGGTTCTTCATTATAAACATCACTTCTCTCAAATGATTATGAGTTAAAACCTGTGAAGTACCTAAGACAGTCCTTAGCACAGAGTGATCATGAGATGAATAGTGGTTATAATGACATTTTTTTTTTTTTTTGTCAGAAATTCAGGAGAGAGTGACTGGAGGTTGGAAGAGAAGTAAGGAGAATCCTGTAACTGCCTTCTGGGTTCTATTTAGCTGTTTTTTTTTTTTTTTTTAATTTGAAAACCCTCTACAGAGTTCTGAATTTAGCTCACACTCTCTGTATATCTTTCTCCAGGTATTTCTCAGGTTGGAAATTTAGAATAAATAAAAGTCTGGACTTTCAGAAACTTTGTTCCTACTTCCAGAGTGGGTGGTTGGATGGCATTATCTATTTTGCTTATTATTAATTAGATTTTCTCCAAAGTACCCTAAAATATGAGCAAAAGGAAATACTGGAGGAATTCAATGGTCTCTTTAAGGGAAAATAATTTTATTTTCAGTTTCCATTACAAATATGCCTGTAGGCATCAAGCAGAGAACTGTACAGTTTCTAAGATGCTTATAGGCATCTTAGTAATGATCAGATCCATCCACAGATAGATAAATCAATTCGCAAGAGAAAGTCAGAACCATCTCCTTAAAGATTACAATTGACGGCATCTCATTTACTTAAACGTGTTAAGGTTTCTGTTTCCACCTGTGGACTTGATTACTTCATATAGACCAAGACATTTATTTAGAATTTAATGGAAATATACCTTCGGTCCAAGTACTTAAGTGCAATCCTCCTTAAGCCTTCAGAGTCACTTAGTCTTTTATCAATAATCATAGCATGGCAAGTTAAAGCTTGCCAAGTGATCCTCTAGCCTAGAAAGGATTCTACGTCTGAAAGCACAGTCTGCTCTGGGGGAAAAGTACCACAAAGTGAGGATTGGAGATGTGCTAGATATTTTCCATTGGACTCCAGATCCAGCCTCTGCCTCCCTTCTGTGCCCTGCCCTCTTCTCTGCGAGGCTAGCTCTGCAGATTTCCTCACCTGGATCTTTCCCCTTCTGAGTCCTTTTCAATTAGATTTGATCAAAAAGGAAAGTTTCAAAGTAGAGTCCGTGATTCTTTTGCTCCAGCATTTGTGGAATGTTCTGTCTTTTCATTTGTAGTTTGTACAGGTGGTGGCAGGGATAGCATTTCAGACTGTTAATTTTATATCCGTTTACATGATGGAGAACTGGTGAAAAGGACCAGGGCAGCAGGGTACTGGAGGGTCACCTCCAGTTGCCTCAAGGATTCAAGCTCCTCCTGTGCTATGGGGGGCACTGTGACCCCCTCTGCTGAGCCAGCTCCTTGGTCTCAGTGTCTCTTATAGCCTCGCATCTGCTTCCACCTCTTGGCTGTTTTTGAATTCTAGACGCAGCAGCCCTGGTGCGGATTGCAACTGATATAGGGATAACAGGCTGGGAGTTGTTCTCTTTTCTTTTCTAGCAATGAGCCTTATCCTGGGTGGGTGGGTGGGTGGGTGGGGGCTTGCTCCTGTTATTTTAGTTTTAACTTTAGCCCCGGGGTGTGGAGCAAATAATTTGAACATCCCAGAATTAGTTTCCAATAGTTGCCTCTTCAATGAAAAGTCACAGGTGTTGATGTAGGTTCCAAGTGTTCTAGACTGGGAGCGTCTGACCAAGGCAGTAACGGGAAGACTCTGATCAAGGCAGTATCACTCTGCACCCCTGCTGCTCCCATCAGAGCACCCTTCGTCCTGGGTGCCAACTCTGTGCACCCCTTATGCAGGGCATTGCTGGGTCTCAAGTGTCCCAGATGTGGCGTTGGCCCTGAGTCATCAACTGTAGGGCCCCCCACATAGCCACCACCCTTTCGTGGGTTGCGCTGTTCAGTATCACTATAAACATAATTCATTTGCCTTTCCAGTAGGCTGTCGCTCCCAGTGTGTGATGGGGTGGTGCGTTTTTTTCCCTCAGAGATTTGTGGCTTGTTCTGCTGCATCTAGTTGGGGATCTGGAGGCAGCCAGTCCCTCTCCTGCCCTGATCTTCATCACTAGGAACACGCTCTAAGTGTGGTGGGAACTTAATGACAAGTCATTCAATATTCAACTTGTCAATAAAGAGAAATACAAGTAGCATGTCTCACCCTTTCCTGGGTATTTTTATGAGGCCTGCGTTTGAGATAACTAAATTTCCCAGCCATCTCACTGGACAGGAGCCACTTGGGGAAGACCCATGAGGGCAGGTGGGAATTACATGTTTTCTTCATTCAGTTGGAGAAAATTTGATTGCATTAAACATTTTATGTGCAGCAAACACGTTTCCAACAGGGAGACAGGAGGATCACACCAATGAAATACATATTCTTGCCACATCCACATGCCATGGAGAATGGACCCATCCTCACATGAGTAACTTGTCTCAAAGGCAATATCAAAATTGCCAACAAGGGGAGCTTAGGCATTGAATCCTAAAGGACACCAGGAGAGAGAGGAAAAGAAAGAGGCATGCATCTGTGCGAGCCGACCAGAGCGCACTCCTGGCCATGCTCACACACGCAGGTGCTGATGATTACCCCCTCCTCAACCCCCCATCATGGAGCCAAAGCCCCTGGGCAAAAGTGATTGGTCCCTGGTCAGGGGCTGCATTTAGATTTCTATTCATGGGACTGTTCTGATGGTCCTCTGTCTAAGCAGTAGCACACAGGCGCCAAAGTTCTGGAACAAATGCATTGCTTGAGTCAGATGATATCAATAAATCATTTCAAATCTTGAACTGTGGGAGTTGGAACTGGAGAGCTCAGTTCTTCTGGGAGAAACTAACCAAATAAAAACCTCTGTGCCGCTCAGAAATATGTGAGTGAGATTAATACCTAATTAAATGCAAGTCCAAAACCAACAGAAAACGTGCTCGGTGAGTTTTCTCTAAATGTGATATGGAAATGCTTTGAAAGGGTGGGGTAGAGGTGAGAGGAACAGAAACCAGCATTGGGAGCAAGCGGCCACACAGGAACGCAGAACTGGATGGTGAGGGGTGGGAGGGGCCTGCTTCTTCCCCAGAGGAGAGGTGGAGACAAGGGCGAGGGAGGGTGGCCTGCCCCACTGAAGGACCTTCACAATCTCGGCTGGGATTTACATTCTACACATACGAATGACTCACTGACAGGAGAGTTCTCTTCCCTGGGCAGTTTTCCTTTTGGAAGAAAGTGTTTTAGCAAGGGGCCTGCGGGGGCAGTGGGAGGACACCCTACCATGGAGCCAGCATCCTGGTAGACACACGAGATTGCTGAGTTCTCACACCCATTTGTTATGAAAACATGTGAGGCTGTGGGAAATTCAGTATCTTGCCCAATGCTATGATTTCCACTTACTTTTTTTTAATGTGGGAAATAATCAACTGTGAACATCTGATGGGGGAAGCACATAGGAAAAATAAATATTTCACAGTGGGTGTGTGCACTGAGCGGCTCTCAATTCTGACTCAGGTCTTTCCTGTACACTCATGAAACCTCACTTGGGGGCTCTGTGAACTGTCTACTCACACACTTGGAGGCTCCACACCCAGTCTCTGCACTCATGGTCCCCCATTCTGCTGGTCACAGTAAAGTACCTGACCCTAGGGGTGAGTGCCCAGCTCTGGGTTGACTTGTGAAGACTGAGACACAGCGACTGCTCCACTCCTGACATCTCCTATATTGTGGGGAAGGCAGGGAGTGGGCTGATTGGCCTTGGGGCTGCCCCCTTGTCCAGTGACAAGATGTCTCTCTCACGGCCCTGTGGCCAGTTTCAAACCAATCATTGGTTTGCTTTCAGCGTGTTGTTTATTCTTTTAGTTGAATCTAGTTAAAGGCCAAGGATGTTGTGCCATTTCTGGCCTGCTCTCTCACAGAGCCATGTTTCTATTCACAAAGGAGACCAGATAATCGAGAACAGGGGTAAAGATGGCGAGAAAGAACAAAAGGATGGCCACCTAGGTTCTGGCTGTTTCTAACAGGATTTTGTCTCCAACAATAGCAGCAATAGGTATTTTGTTCCTCTGCAATATGACCCACAATCAATGTCCTAAGCCTGTGAGGCCTGATATATTTTTCATCTTTTTTTTTAAAAATATTTATTTATTTATTTATATGAGCACTGGGTACAGTCAGAAGCGCAGGAGGGTGAGAGAATCCATCAGAGCCAGAGCGGGGAGCAGAGCAGGCAGAAGGACTGCTGAGTACACTGCTGAGGGGAGCAGCGGGCGGCAGAAGAGGTCTGCGCGCCATGTGGGACCCTCCTCCTGTGGCTGGGGAGCAGCCGGGGATCGAACTGGTGCTGCAGAGGCTGCGGGCAGCTTCGCAACCCAGGGCTCAACCGCTGCGCCACCGGGGAGGCCCGAGGCCTGATGTATTTTTAAATAATTTTTTTTTTTTAGATTTGGGGAAGGTAATAAATTTCACATGCTGTATATTTTGTAATGTCCCCAGTATGATCTTGTACTAAAACACAATATTTATGCAGCAAAATATATAAACGCTTATATTAAATGGGCTAAATAAATGCTTTACAAAGTTTCAAGTCTGTTTACGTTGAGTTTCGCTGTCAAGTGGGTTGGGCCAAACTTAAAACAAACTTTTGCTTTTAAGAGAGGATTAGCTTTGAAATTTTGAGCAGGGGACTATGGATTTATGTCTGTGTACTTTTCCAAACCCTCCAATAATTTATTTATAGCTTCATTTCTTACTAAATTCATTAGGTAATTTGTCTCTTACATTACACATTATTAGCCAAAACTATACTCTTTTCACACTAAAAATGACACCAGTAATAATTGTACTTATGGATTTGCTCTCCTTTTCCTGGTGATGTAGAGAGTTTATTATTTTTTGGTTAAGATGAGCATTTCAATGTTCAGTTTCCTCTTAAAAAGTTGAGCTTGCACTTAGTGCTGATTCAATCAGCAAGCTTCTTCTGGGAGAAAATACAACAAAGTGACTCTGACTTAAACAAAAAGAGAATTGACCAGGACTACATGGAATTAAAAGAATAGGTGAAGAATCATGTGGACATTGGAAATAGCAGGAATAAGAAAAGCTTTCAGATTGAGGCTAGGGCTACTTTATCAAGAGTTCTCACCTCCACTTTTTAAAACTGAGTCATGCTGCTGGAGATCAAGCCCCACCACGGGGCTAGGAGACAGCTTGATATAATGAGGACCCCTATCAGGCCTGAGCAGGCGTGGGGGATCACGCCCCACAGGAAATGGGCTGCTATTACAAAAGGATAATGCATTTTGACAGCAAAACAGACCTACCAGAAGCCCTCCCAGATTTCAGGATACAGCCTCTTCCCCCCAGGAACAATGTGGATTTTTGTACAAATTTTGATCCTCCCAAAGTTTAACTAAAGTTATCCGTTGGTATTCAAGGGGTGATTGGTTCAGGATACCTCCTTATATCCCATGCCCCCATATTAAAATCCCAGGATGCTCAAGTTCCTTGTCTACAGGTTCTGAATCCAAGAACTCAACCAACCAACATGTGCAGTTGGCTGGATCTGTGAATGTGGCTATGGATCCTGTGGCTATGGAGAAGCAATGGCATTTATTGAAAACAAAACCCCAACCCCAAAAACTAAGTGTAAGTGGACCCAAGCAGCTCATGCCATGTTACTTATGAATCAATTGTACATTCAAAATATTTCTTACAACTCTTTGTGGGGATAGCTGAAGTCCTATTTTCAAGGCTGTCCCTGTACAAAACTTAAATCTTCCCAATGCACAGGTCCATTGTTTTCCTCTAGAATTTTCTAGAATATTTCCTACCTTTCTGGAGCACATGCTTTTCATAAGCTTTTATATTTACAAAGTGATCTTCTATGTAGGTGTATCCCCCAGCAAGGCAAAGCTGAGAGAGGAAAGCTTGGTGGTGGATACCACATCATTAATAAGAAATGCAAATACTTAGCCTGAAATCGACACAGGAATAGCAAGCATATATCATATGGATCAAGAACCAAGAAAATAAAGAAGGTAAATTAATATGGACTTCTGCCCCTCATTTACTGCTTCAATTTTTTTAAAGATTATTATTGAATTCCTCAGCTCCATGTTTCTTTAAAGTGGTTTCTCAAATTGTAAGCAATTTTCACAAGCAGGTGTAGATATGCGTGAGCATCTCAGAGTGAGTGGTGACTAATACACATCTCTTACCTGATACTCATAATCCGTGAAAGGCAGGAGTTCTGAGTCCACATAAGAGCTGGCACTTCCATTATAGGTCAGCACGGGAGTTGATCTTTCAGGCTGTGCTGCTACTTGTCTTCTGTACACTTCATAATACAAAACTTTTCCATTGGGCTGAAGGGGTCCCGACCATAGGAGGGAGACCAAGGGCTGGAATCCCCCTGGAGTCCTCTGGACCTCTAGATGAGGGGGTGGCTGCAGCAGTGGTGCAATCTCGGGGGTCTGTGTGGATGTCCAGTCACTCAAGGCACACCCCAGACAGGTGCAAGCTTGAATTCGGACTTCATACCTGCAGGACCCAAGGCAGAAATGGCCCATTACTGGCAAAACTGATTTCCATTGTAGGAAGCCAAGGGTTTTCACACATACACAAAAGACAAATACATTTCATTTATTCTTATTTACAGCTACCTTTCAAACAAACAAACAAACAAACAAACAAACAAGAAAGTCATTTTTCCATGGAAATTTGAGGACATTTTAAAGCCTCCTGTCTGTGTGGAAAGGGTGGGCATAATCCTACCCCAAACAAGGAAAGATGGACTAAATAAACTTCTGGGATACTTTCTAGCATGAAAGTATCTGCTGGATTACTGAATAGAAGGATGAAGAATGCAGATGTTGGGAGTCTGAACCAGTTTTCAGCAGTCCTGGGCTCCTCCTACTTCTGCATCTGAAGCTCAAAGACCCTCAGGAATGTTTCTAGGTCATGAAGGAGCCTCGTGGAGTGAAGGTCTCAGTGGTAATAAATCCCCTACCTGATACCTGACATCTTAAAACAGGCTCTCTTACATCACACAAGGACCTTGTGGGGCCAAAGTGAACCCAGCTACACACTAGATTATCAATCACAGAGACACCTTATCACCCTCTAGTTCAAGTCAAACAATCAATTATGCTTTGCCTCATGGCTGATCTCCTGTCACATGGAAAGGTCTATACACATAGCAGGGACGACTGCCTTCCCACAAATGGGACTCTGGGTTAGTACCTGGTGCCTATGGCTGCAGTATGAGCTCTTCCCTCTCCTCTTATGCCCCAGTGATTTTATGGCTCCTCTAATTTTCCAGCAAGCCTCTACCATCTTTCTCTCTCCCTTTATTTCTTTGAGTTCTGGCCTTTGTCGCTTCTGTTTGCTGCCTCTCCTCTGCTTCTCTGCCCTCTGTTCTCTTGCTTTCTTTCTGTTTCTCCTCTTCCCATTCTTGATTGCACGGTGATCTCTTTCTACTCTGCTCCTCGCTTCCCTCTCGTCCCTCTCCTGCACATCTCCACTGCAAGGTCACAGGGCTACCAGTTTACAGGAGCACGAATCCATAGTAATGCAGGGCCAATCTGACAGACATTCTGAGGTCTGTTTGATTTCCCTAAGCATTTGATTTCCCTAGGCATTTTCTGAATTACCTGTGGGTAAAAAAAAAAAAAAACCAAAACATCTGGGTCATTTTCCTTCTGCCACTTAGGGTGATCCACCGACTGGCCAGGTGGGGGTTGTGACAGCAAGGACACACTAATTAATTTGCAATATTCAGTAAACATTAATTTGCTGGAAAATCTAAAACTACATGAGCTTCATATAGAAGTGGTATTCTGTTTTAAGTCATTCATTTCACTTACATCTTCAGTTATTGCGTATAATGAAAAGACATCGCTTGTCTACTAAAAATCTTTGCTGGGTTTGTGATCAATCAAACTTTATTTTTCTAGTCTGGGAAAAAAAAAAGTGCTCTTTTCACATCTGGAAATCTTTTCCTTCCTTGGAAATCTTTTTGAGTAAGAGTTTCAAAAAGTTTCCCTGAAACTTGCAGGGAACCAGCCAGGCAAAGAGGAAGCTGGTATAAAATGTAGAGACTGTAGCTCAGTGGACTCTTTTTAGTGTGCTGGCAAGGGGAAGGTAAAATCCAGCCACACCACATGTGGATTACCATGGAAGCTACCTGTGGAAGTTTTAATTATTGTTTAATATTTAATGCAACCCTAAATAATTGTCACAAGTAGTCACAAAAGACCATGAGTGTTTCATTTCAACAGCACTGTATATCAAAGATAATTATAGGAGGACCCAATCTACACCCCAGTAGATTACAATAATGGCTGAATTTTACCAATGGTGGTTGGAAATCAACACTTTCAGCCTTTTATATTTTTAAAGTGGTTCTGTTCATTTTACTAAATTCTAAGCATAACATGTCTTTTATTACTCTTCTCTCTGGGGATGTAACTTGCTTAAAATGTGCTGGGGAAAGTGCCAAGCAATTCTGTAATCTATGGGCTGCTGGTAAGTTTCCCTAGTGTGGAGGGTAACACACACCCATACACGTCTGTGAGCACAGAGAGGAGCACAGCAAAAACAGGCAGGAGCAAAGCACCACCGTCCTGAGAAGCCGCAAGGTCAGAGCTGGGGGAGGCCTAGGAGACTAAGGAAATAGAGAAGCCTCAATATCCTGGAGAAGAGCTGTATTCCATAAGAAGAGGGCTCCCCAGAACCAGTTTTGGTGGGTCTCAGCAGGGGAGGGTAAAGGCTCCCGTTCACTGGTATTTTTTTCTACTTTAACTTAATATCCATTTCCATTCAGTGACCCACCTGGGGCTCTCAGAGCTGTCCAGGGGCCAGTGTGCTTCTAGGAGGGACTGAGATTTAGGGACCTGGCCCCTCCTCTGGGCCACTTGGTCCAGACAGTGTGGAATCACCAGCGTGGGAGCATTTTGCTCTAGAAGTTACGCAAGCAGGTTTGGACTGGGTGATGTGTCCACGAGTTGGTTAGGTGGGTGGGGTTTGGGGACATCATAGAACTTTGCTTCTGGAATCTTCATTTAAACTGACTGAGTGCTTAGATGATAGAAAGGCCACCTGGAGGTGCCTACCCACCTGTGAAATGGCTTCAGCTGGCTTACTACTAGCGACTGTGTGCCTGCAGGCTCCTGAGTTGAGTTTGTGTGTATGGCTTTTGTTTCTCTTTCCAGCAGCTCATGGATGAAGAGGGTATAGTTGATGAGCTGGCCATTTGTCCTCAGTGGAGGGTCCCAGGTCACCATGATCTCATGAGGACCCTTGGCCTGCAGTTTGGGGGGTTCCAGGCCTGAGGGTGCTGAGGTGCTGGTTTGCTCTTTGGCGACTGGACTCAAGACACTCCCTTGACTGTTGCTGGCAGCCACTGTGTAGCCGTACTCCACGCCCGGGGCAAGAGTAAAATCGTGATAGTGAGTGCCCAGACCAGTGTACACCAGCGCTCCATTCCGCCACAGTTCATAACCTGTGATCTGGCCATTTGGATTTCTGGGAGGGTTCCAGGTGATTTCTATGGATGCTGAGCCTGTGACTTGCAATCTCGGGGGGTCCATGGACTGAGGGGGCGCCTCCATGGTCCGGGCAGACCGGGGCTCGCTAGCTGTACAGCCCCCAAGCGTGCAGGCCACTAGCGAGAAGTTATACTGAGTGTGAGGCTGCAGCTGGGAGACCAGCAGAGTCAGGCCCTGCTCTGCTGGATACTCTGTACCATCACACCGTAGTAAATATTTTATGATATTTCCATTTTGAATTGATGGTGGGGACCAAGATACATTTATTTGGGTAGCCCCAATGACCCGAAAAGCTGGAGGGCTGAGCCCAGCTGGAGCAGCCTCCAGGGTAGTGATGTTGGCAGGGCTGCTGGTGGTGCAGCCTCCCCTGGTGCAGGCTCTGAGCCCGTAGCTGTATGTGGAAAAGGGAATCAGCTCCTCATCAGTGTAATTAAAAGTCATAGCATCAAAGCTGAAAGGAAGGAGCACCCCATTCCTTAGAAGCCTATAGGTTTGGATGACACCATTAGATTGTTCTGGAAGGATCCAGGAAATCAGCAGCTTGTTGGGATTCGCAGACACATAAGTTATCTTGGGTGGAGAAAGACCTTCTGGGGGTGCTTGCATTGTCCTTACCATAGTCCACGAGCCACTGGTCTGGCCTGCTGAATTCCAAGCATAGATTTTATATGCACACGGAGTCCATGGCTGCAAACCTGTATCATTATACATAAAGGTCTCCCTTTCAGTATTATATTCTGTGAAAACTATCTTTTCCTCCACCGGGATTGTCAAATTTCCCCCAGCTCCTTCCTTGAAGCATCTGCGCATCACTTCATAGCGAAGGATCTTTCCGTTTGGGTTGACAGGCTGAGTCCAGCTCAGCTCCACGCTGGTGGGCCCCACAGACTGCACGGCAGGAGCCGCCTGGGAGCGGGGAGGGGTTTCCCCCATCCGTGAAGGCTGGGGCGCCGCGTGTGCACAGCCTGCCCCGGTGCAGGCCTCCAGGGTCAGCGTGCAGAGTGTGAGGGGGTGAAGGCGTCGGAAGAGGAACTGACGCTTCAGGCCGGAGTACTCCAGCACGCTGTCCCTGAAGACGTGGTAGGCCTGCAGGAAGGAGAGGGGCAAAGCAAAACAACTTGAGGCGTTTGATTTTCTTGGTAAGCTATTTCATCCCTTGTACCAGCTATTCCGGCTCAGGCGCCGAATCCCTTTAACCCTTTCCCTCATTTTCATGCCTCTAGTTCAGGAAAAAAAAAAGAAATCCTGATTTTAATTTTGGGAGTGTAAGTGTCTTTATTTTTTTATTTTTAAGGCTGAATATTTGTAAGTATGTATTTGTTGGACTTGATTCCTGGACTTAAATACAGACCTTCCTCAACTTACAATGGAGTTATGTCCCGCCAAACCTCTCGTTAAGTTGAAAATATTCCAAGTTGAAATGTATTGAACACACCTACCCTACTGAACATCACAGCCTGGCCACCTTCCATGTGCTCAGATGCTTGCAGTCACCGTGGTCCAGCAAAGGCCTCTAACTCAAAGCTTATGCTGGAAGAAAGTGTTGACTATCTCACATTATTTATGGAAAACTATATTGAAAATGAAACCAAAATGTCTAATTCAAAACTTGACATAGAGTTTCTACTGAAAGCTTATCACCTTTCCACCATGTATGGGTTGAAAAGTCAATTAAGTTGAATCAGTGTAAGTTGGGGGCTAACTATAGTATTCTTGGGGTTTCCTCCTATTTTTATGCTTTAGAAGTCAGGAATTGTATGTAAATCTCCTACTTTGCAGGTATTATCCAGTCAGATCTCAGGCTGAGGATGGTAAGTCAGGCACATCATTCTCTCTCCCAAGCTATTTATAGGAGATGACACTAGACTAAGACACTAGTGATTACTCAGCCACCCCCCCAGGGGCCAAGGCTGACAGTTCGTGTACCAGCCCTCACAGATGCATGGATATGCTACACCCACATGCAGATATATAGATACAAGCTTTGATGACCAGACAATGGGAAAAAAAAAATCCTGTTTTCTCTTACCAGCCATGGAAGAATACTTTGGAGCAAAGGATTCTTCTGTCCTGGGAAAACCACCTGCATATAAATTAAACAGATACAGAGCACATTTTTATCCTATATATTCCTTGTTCTTTAGGAAAAATGGGAAGTAACTTGAATGCTTTTAAACAGTGGTGTCCTAGTCAGTGCACTTGAGAGGTGAGATACATTCCTGTCCAAGATGACCCCCTAGGATGCTGAAACCCCAAAAGGGAGGGAGACACATGTCAGAGTCCCAAGCAGGGCACAGCTGCCTTGAAAGTTTCCTATAGGTGTTTCCTGGGGAAGGAACTTCACCTGGATTTTTGATACACATGAGCATTACTTAAGATTACATAGCTTACATCTATTCAGAATCATAAATCTTCTATAATCTTAAATCTTTGGTAATCTAATTACATTGGGTGGTAGTATTTTGGTAGGATTTTCTTGTTGGGGCCTTAGGGCAAGACAATACCCCTAAGGGAAGGTGGACAGTGTCTTTTCTGAATCTTGCCTGCCTGCCCTCTTGCTGCTCGTTGGTCAATATCTTGGTCAATATCTAACTGGTGTTAAATTTGGCTCTTCCTTTGTACCCAAGCTCCCCCTGGGTTTGGAGAAAAATACCTATACATGCTGATGGGTCTCACTTCAAATTTCTTACCCTAAATTCTAAGCAGGTGATAACCAACTTAGAGTCCTATTCTATTTCCCAAAATGTTTACTCTCTGACTTTTCAGAGTGATTATTTCAATGTGTCTCTTAACCCCACTAGCCACCCAAATTCTCTTCCCTCCTTCACGCTGGCTGTTGACATAACCACATATTCCACTGAGACAGTAGAAGCACTGAGGAAGGAGTGTTCTCCCGTTATGTATTACCCCCCACCATATCCATGTGAATTCAAACTTACATTACTTTCCTGCCTTCTGTTTGCTATGGATGAAGTACCTCTGCCCCGAGCACGGGATCCATCACTCTCGTCTTTCTGAAAGATTTCACACCTGCCATTACTCTCATTATCTCTTGTGTCACCAATTAATCTCTCTCTACTGGGCATATTCCATTAGTATTTCAGTGTACTCTAGTATTTTTATTGATTTTTAAAGAAAATTTGACACCATGGTTCCCTCACATGCTGCCCTACTTTCTGCTTTTTTTTTTTTTTTTTCATGCAAACATCTTTAAAGAGTTGCCCTCATGCCTCACCTGCTGTTCTTCCCTCAAGTCATCCCAGTCTGGCTTTCCCCTTTCACCACTTGAGCTTCTTGTCAAGATCAAAACCACTTCTTCTTTTCCAAACCCAGGGTGACTCCTCTGCCCTCATTTGACTTCATTTCTCAACCCAGTTTGTCATATTTTCTCTTCATTTTAAGGACTGACCACTCATCTTCTTCCTCTCATGCCTCTCTCACTCTCCTTTGGAGGCTCCTCACCTTTCTCTTCACCCCCCAAATGTTAGTATTCACCAGGGCTTGGCTCCTGGATTTTATCATCTCTATTTATTCTCTTCAAGGATGATGTCTTCCAGACCCATGGGCTTAAATATCAGCCACCTGCTGACAAATTCCAAATGTCTACATCTCAGTGAAGAACTTTCTAGAAATTCCTAGACTTGTACCTACAACTACTGACTTGTCCTCTCAAACTAGTACATTTTCCAATCTTCCCTCCCCAGTTTATGGTCCCAGAACAATCCCAGAAGTAATTCTGAAGTATCCCCTTTCTGTTTCACGTCGGGTCTAATAATCACCTTTCATTTCGACTTTCTGAATCTATCTTCAACCCACTGCCATTTCTCTGTCTTCACAGTCCCCTCTCTAATCAAGCCCCCACCTTGAATTCTTTAGTAGCTTTCACACTCTACTGTTCTCTTTTTAGTCTAGTTTCCACAGAGCAGTCAGAGTGATTTTTAAAAACATATATTTGGGCAATTTATTTTGCTGGAAGCCTTCAGTAACTTCTCAAACTCAGTAAATTCCAAACTCTTGATCAAAGCCTCCAAAGTTGGGCCTAGTCTACCTTCTACCAGTTCCTCTCATCTCTTCTAATGTCATCTTTCTCTCCCTCCCAGCGCAGTGCCCTCCATACTGGCTTTCTTCTCTTTCTGTGAATATGCCAAGTTCATTCTTGGCCTTAGGCCTTGTGTTTGCTGCTCACTTTGTCTGGAACATTTTGCTTCCACATCTTCAGATGAGACTCTGTCTTGTCATTCAGGGCTCAACTCAAATGTCAATTCAAATTCATTCCAAAATAGCCTGAGCAGACACAATTACATTATTGTGTCTAACTTTCTTTATGGCATTCGTCATTCTCTGAAATTCTCCTGTTTATTTGTGTCCTAGCTTTTTGATTGCATCTATATACCCTCACCATGTGTACACACACACACACTCACACACAAACTCTCACATATACTCACACACACACTCTCATCCATATTCACATACACTGTCACCTCCCCCCACACACACTCACATACATACACAGTCACTCACACTCACACACACACATACACACATGATCTATGATGACTGGGACCTTGCCTGTCTTGTTCATTCCTGAATAAATCCCTAATGTTTAGTAGAAGCTTGATAAATATGTGGTGAAATGCAAGCTACTTCTGTTGGCAGCAGTGGGGAAAGAGACAGGTGCTGGGATCAAAGCAAACACTGTCAAAGGTTGTTGGCGCGGATTTTATGGAAGTGAGAGGAGAGACTGGTCCTCTGACAGGGATTTTAGGACTATAGGTTGGATTGTAAGACTGTGGGCTCATAGGCTCAAGCCTCCTATTCCAGAGGCCTGAAGCTGGGCAGCCATGGTCATGGGGAGCCCCTCAGGATGATCCTCAGGCTATGAGCCTCAGTTGCATTTCTAAGTTAGTATTGTAGATAATTTCCTATGGTTATCCCTCTCATAGGGATTTCAAGGAAGCTTTATCCAAAATTACAGCTTAGGGCCTCCCCTGGTGGTGCAGCGGTTGAGCGCTGGGCTGCAAAACTGCCCGCAGCCTCTGCAGCGCAGGTTCGATCCCCAGCTGCCGAGAGGGTCCCACATGTTGCGCAGACCTCTCCTGACTCACCCGCTGCTCCCCTCAGCAGTGTATTTCAGTCAGTTTGCCTGTTCTGTATTCCACTCTGACTCTGATGAATCGTCTCACCCCCACACTCTGGCCTGTACTCCAGCTCTTGTATGCATAAATAAATAAATCTTAAAAAAAGATTTAAAAAAAAGATATCTGTGTCCCTTTGCTCATAACAGCATTAGCCATAATAGCTAAGACATGGAATAAACCTCGAAGCCCTTTGATGAATGACTGGATGAAAAACATTGTGGAATATATGCTCAATGGAATACTACTCAGCTGTTAAAAAAGAAAATCTTGCCATTTGTGACAACATGAGTGGGCCCTGAGGTGACTGTGTTAAGTGAAAAAAGTCAGAAAATGAAAGACAATTACCTGATCATTTATGTAAATAAACAATTTGTGGACTACAAACAAAGCAAATGAACTAGCAAAACACAATCAAAATAACTCTTTGATCTAGTGAAACCTATGATGACCAGATGGGAAGAGGAGGGGGGCTGTTCAGTGAGCAGAGGGTCAGTTCCATACTGGGGTGCCACTGCACTTTGGTGGTGGGTAAGTGAAACACATGCGCATGTCAAGCCGTGGAACTGACTCCAAAATGAATGAATGGTGAATCGTGAAGAGTCAATGAAAAAAAGACTTTTTCATGGCTACAAAAGGAAGTTGTAGAGTTAACAGGATGGGGGGCTTCCTGTCTTGTGCTTTAGCAAGTTCTGCTCACAGCACATATCCGGCCAGACTCAGCACATGACCAGCAGGAAGAGCCTGGAGGCGGGCGGAACACAGCCAGAGATCAGCTTGGGTGTGACGTCCTAGCTTCCAATCCCAACTATTGATCCATTGCAATGTGGGCCTGGGCAGCCCTTTAGCCTTTATGTGCTCCTGGGGTTTAGCAGTGCCTACTTAGTGGGGTTGACGAGAGGATTAAATGAGATGGTCTACAGAGAGCACTTAGCCCAGTGCTGGGTTCAGAGCAATCACAATGCACATGAGCTAGTTTTTCTGTGATCTCTGATGAAATGCCTGGAGGAGCCATCAAGAAGAATTAAACAGACTGTGAAGGAGCTTCCCACAGTGACCTGATGGCATGTCAGGGCTCATCTATTTATCTGGAGAATACCACACACGATTTCATATTCAGGGTAGACATTACCTTAATCACACCATTGGTTCTCACCGGCTCTGACCACTGCAGGAACAATGCCCGGCCGTTGTTCTCCTGTTCAACTGTGAAGTTTCTCAGTCCACTTGAGGAAGATTCTTGGGTTTGAACCAGAGTCCAGGGGCTTGAAACTTCTCCTGCCTGGTTTGCAGCCACAACCCCAATATGATATGTTGTAAATGGTTCTAACCCAAATAGGTGGGCTTGATGACTTGTTCCCTGTAAGAAAATTAACAGGTTAGTTTTCTTTTAGAAACTGCTAATAGTTACTAGAAGGTCATTCTCTGATCAAGGCACATCAGCAATGCAGTACAAATACTACAGCAAGTTTTGAATTGGTTAGGAAATAACGTGGCTTCTTCCCTTGTTCTCGACAACCTACATATCCAGGCATCTCCTGTTTTTTCAGAGTGGGCATTATGCCACTTTACTTTTATGGAAGATGATATTAATACTTGTTTTCTCTAATTGAAAAAAAAAATCCAAAAAGGAGTTTGCTTTTAGGACAAATGGGAAAAGAGCATCAGTGTTGGTTTTGCAGCAGCCATTCTAGGGCAGCGGAGCCCTGAGCAGCAAGACTGGCCTGTCTAGGCTCCTCTTGGAACTGTTTTATACTGGCTGTGTCTGTACCATGGCATTCCTGCTTTTATCAGATGTTAGTGTGTTATTTGGTAAAATTTAGCAGGCTATTTTTGGGTTTGGGGATGCTCAAACATTTTTTTTTCATATAAATGAATAATAATCTCTCCTTTGCTTTATACCATTTAATTAGGGTAACAAGCTGCATGGCAAGCTGCATGGTGAACCAAGCTGCATGGCAGCAAAGGGGAGAAGCTAAGGTTTTGGAGGTTTAACCTGAACATTCAGGATTCTCTTTCATTTGTCTCCAAATACATTTCTTTATACATATGGATCTCTCCATCTCTTTAATCTCCCTTTCTCAATCTCTTGGTGTGTATTTATATCTTACAAATGCGGTAAAACAAACACCAGAAAACTAAACACCCCTAGCAAAGCCTATTATCAATGGAAAAGTGAAAATGTTCTCATTTGTGTAAAACGCCATAACTAAAACCATGACATTTACCTAAAGTAATTATTAGCTAGCTTTTGAGAATTTGGGTTATTGTGGGTATAAAAAAAATAAGGATAGCAGCATTAGCTTTTTCTGCTTAGACAGCAACATTGAACATATTTTGCATAAATAAACTAGATCTAAGAATCCTAACGTTTTGAAAGACCCTGAGGGGTGCTTTCAACATCTGGGCTGGATGGATATGGATGTGACTTTTTACAGATAGGAGCTATGTCTGCAAGTGGACCAGTAATGTGCATACAGGTAAACACACACACACACACACACACAAATTTTCGGTTGTGTACCATAGCCATTGGATGTGAGTGATCACGAGGAAATTTTGACTAGCTTAACAGGGTATTTATGCTTCATGATGTGTGAGAAAAGCTTTAGTTTATTAGATGTTTGGAATGACAGTTTTCTATTGTCCTATTTTCTTGTTGGCACTGGAGGAGGAATGAGAGATGAAGAAGTAGGTACCTCAGAGCATAGGACAAAGATGTGTGTAAGGAAATTCTGCTTAAGTGTGTGTGTGGCAAGGGGACCCAAGTACCATTTTGAATAAATTCTAAAGCAAGGTGGCAAAATTAACTAGACCATTTTACAAAACCAAACTAAACCTGGCTAGACAAAGGCAAAACACACTTTAGAAATAGTTTTGACATGGTTTTCTTCTATTCTTGGTTATAAGTTTCAACTGTTTTAATGTTTCGTATGTATTAAACACAGGCAGAGAAAATACAATTTTCTTTACTTATTGAAAAGTTGTAAAGTCAATTTTCCTGTTTCAATAAGTCCATTATGATATTACATGCTAACCTCTTGAAATCTTTTAATATTTAAACATTTGCTAAGCGGCCAGACTCTGAAACAAATTTTACAGAAATACTAATTTCTCTTTTTTAAAATATTAAAAGTTAGATCATAAATATTTAAAACTTATTTCTCCACAACATTGGATTGGTCTTTTAGATAAATATAGCACTGAACTAGGATGACCATAATGAATATTAAATTTGAAGATGCTACAAGTCCCGATTACAAACATTCTTTTCTGATAAATGATTCCTTTTCTGTGGAAACAGGGCAAACATGGACAAGATTAATAATGCAAAAAAGAAAAATTCTTTGTTCAGAATATCCGGTAATAGATGCCAAAAAGGCATATGCTCCAAAGCAAATAGTAATCACCTCTAACAGATTACATATAAAAAAGTTAGGCTGTGGGGGACATTTAGAGATAGCTTTTGTCATAAGAAACATGAAAAGCATGTGGGCTATAAAGCAAAAACATATGTATATTGTCAATAGCAGCACCTGCTCAATTACAGTTTATTTCAGAGCTGAGAATTCCATTCAGCCCCTAGATGGCAATGCTATCAAACACTTTTGGTAACACGAGTACTTAATGATTAACAACCGGCATTCAGCCATCCAACATACTCCAGGCAACCATTAAAAAAATAAAACTGATTTCATTATAGATTCTTTTAATAAACATTTATGGCTCCGATCCTTGAAAGCAGAAGTATTCAAAATGCCCTAGTCTCAAACCTCCACCATCCAGTGTAGAAATATGACCTGCTGGTCTGAGGTTGAAGTGTGTGCCTGGTGGGCACAGGGATATTTAGAGTCATGCCTCTCCAAAAGGTAATGACAACAGTTGTTTTGCTAGGTTTGGCTTATATCTATCCTTTGTTTTTTAAATGAAGCAGTGATCCTGTATTGGGATGTAAAGGAGAATTTTTGTATTATAACTTTATATTAAGGACAAGTTCCCTTATTACATTCTTTTGAAGAGTTATAAAGCGTGCGTGCACACCTGCGTGCGTGCGTGCGTGCACACACACACACACACACCCCTTAAATAAACTTCATGAATAGCCATGCTTTTCCTCAAAATTTAGTAAAGCCACACTAATTTAAAAAAAAAAAAGAAGAAAAGTTTTACATGGTAAAACAATCTTTACCATTTTATTCTTCATCATTTTAGGAGATAATTATTCTCTCCTGATTTTGTCTCCAACATGAGTTATCTTGTTTAAAAGCTGGTGTAAAATTTGGGCACGGTTCACTCTGTGGATTAGTTGTACCTATACACTGATTCAGTTACTTGTTATTTTCCTTAAATGTGGAATACTTGCTTGAGCACTCATGAGCTTAACTGTTCTGGATTCAAATCCTTCTTTGAGGCAGTAGCATTCTGTCCCACCGGCTAGAAAGATTTTTATTGACAACTAAACACTCCTTCCCCTTGAGAGACAGTGCTAACTCGATATTCTTACTCTTCTCAGTCATTCTTTTACTCACATCTTCCCTTAAACTCATCCATCCTACTGATTCTTTGGAGATATGTATTTTTTGTTGTGCCTGATCTCTGGATTGCCAACTTATACTTGTGTCCTTTTTTATGTTCACACTCACATAATATTCATACTTTCTTTTATTCTAGAAGTACCAACTATTTTTGTTAGGCAGTTTATGAAAAGAATGACTAAATAAAGGAAAGCAGGAATGATTCATTCTCAGCAATCTAATATTTCCAATGAGACTGATGCTTAAAAAAAAAAAACTCACATGCATGTGGGTCAGATTTGAGATACATAACAGCACGTCCTTTTATGAGACATAAAGACAAGACCCCCTGCAACACTCAGCCAGTAGAAGTTCTGCTGGCAATTTGAACTACATTCTAACCCCTCAATTCTGCTCCTGGGGGCACACGAAACTACTTGGAGTCTTCAGCAGTCTGACAATTTTACACCATCTCCTCTGATTATTTTTGACGACTTGAAGTGCCCCAAAGGTGGCTGTGGGGTCAATAGGTTTATGTAGGTTGAAAATGATCAAAAATTACCATTGATCTGTAGCTGTCAATAAAAGACTGTGTGGGGAAGACTCCCTGCACAAATGTTTAAACTGCATAAAGCAACCGAACTTAGTCATCTTTGAGATTATTGATCTGATGATCCAGCAGTTTCCAGAGCTTTCCCGCTGGTCTTTGTGGTGCATGTTCACTACGCCCACTTGCCTTGGCCCTCAGGATTCCTTTCGCCCTGCTCCTGGTAATAACGAAAACTGAGAGGTGGAGATGCTTCTGTGCTCATCAGCAGGGTATTAGGGGTGCTTACTACCTTTTGCAAAGAGTTAATCTTTTCAGTGACCATCAACTTCATTCCCAGCTAATGGGATTTCTTCTGTCTTTGCTCCTTATCCTGGGCTCCTCACTTTAAAATAGGTGACTTGGCTTATAGATACTAATAGGATTCCTTAACCTCCTTAGTTAGTATGAATATGCCCAGACATTATGTCACTTCCAAAGTTTGATTTTTTGCACGGAGAGTGCTTCAGAGGGGTCTAGATTTTTTCTTTTTTGCATTATTAATCTTGTCCATGTTTGCCTTGTTTCCACAGAAAAGGAATCATTTATCAGAAAAGAATGTTTGTAATCGGGACTTGTATATCTACTTCTGTCTTACTCAATTGGGACATTTGGATGCTATATCTTGGTTTTACCTTAAGTTTAATTTTGCCTTATCATGAGGATAAAATAAAATGATTATCGACAAGGGCTCAAATTTTGGGTTTAGTTAAAAGTAAAACACGAGAAGCACAAAAATTTCTCATTATCCATTACCTGAAAGTTATGGCTTTGGATAGAGTCCATCCAGCCAGTCCATTGGATGACTTTTATACAATTTAATGCTGACAAATAAGCATGAAGAATGTTAACACTGTCAGAAAACTTTCACTGATTTCAAACAAATACATATTTTACTGGTGGTGTCTCTGCCTACATAGCTCCCAGCTGGTGGGACAGAGAAGATATTTTTTGATGGCATACACAAAATACAGGTTTGCTCCAGAATAAAAGATTCTCACAAAACAAGAGAGGCAGAAGAAACTATCCCCTACTTTCATTGTTGCTCTAAGAGCATGAAGTGTGTGTCAGTGCCAGGTGGCAGTGCTCAGTGGCATGCCAGAGCTGCCACAATGGTCAGTGGTGACTTTCAATATTGCTGGTTAGCAGTTCCATTCCATTCTTCGTACACTTTCACTCACTTTGTACATGTAAGATTCTGTAATACTGCCATGGCAGGAGGCGGGTACAGGACACATAATACAGGCTGCCGATTCTTAGGAACTTAGCACCTCGTAGAGCAGGTCAGTACTGAATTCCAAGTGTGGAAGTGCTACAGCTGAATGCTGGGAAAATACTTCTCATGGGGAGAGGAGATGGTCAAGTCTTAATTGGGAGGTGGTGTCTGGTATAGGTCAGGAAAAGTGTACAATTTGAGTAGACAAAATATGAAGACACTAGAAGAGAGAACAGGAGGAAGAAGGCATAGGATATATTTGGGAAAGAGATAGGAGGTGATTCTAGCTTGACTGTTAGGACCCTAGGGGAATGGTAGTTATTAAAAGGGGCTGGAGATGTGTGGGGAATATTGGAGAGGGCTGTTAATGTCACCCTAAAATTTTTGAACTACGGTTGTTAGGAAACAATGACTAATGTTAGGCAAGAAATTTTAAGAATTGATTATGTTAAAGAGCTCTATGATATAATTTGATGGAGTAATGGGAGGATTTTTAAATTTTGCCCTGTTGTGTAAGCCATGGTCAGTGACTGATGAAATAAAAAATCTACCAAGAATTAATTAGTTCATTCATTGAATTATTACTTAGCCAATATGTATAAATTGTCATATGTAGAAGGTAAAAGGAGTATTTTCTTAGGGATAAGAATTTCAAAATATTTCCTGAAGTTTATTTATTGAATAGTCATTCAATTTCAATATTTGAAATTACCCTTTGGCCACCATGTCTTGGGCCATCATGAAGGTGGAGGCGACAATAACTGAGCTGAACTGAAGCCAACTGCTCTGTTCTCTGTCCCGACCCACAATCAGAATAAAATCATTTGTACTTGGGCTGTGTTTTTTCCTGAGTGGGGACATGTTTGCACCATCTACCCCTGACCAAGTCCCTTGTCTATAACAAACAACCAGAGGAAAGATGGAAAATGTGAGGGACAGTACTCATGGCTGAAAAATAGAATGAGGATCATTCAAAGGTGGACACAGGTGCCAAAGCATTCTTAGCTCTGGATTCTAATTAATGTTACATGTTTGAATGAAACTTTTTATTCAAAATGAACCTTTCATTTAAAAGAGTTCAAGAAAGAATAAAAGCATATGCTCTCTTCCAACAGCTGTGATAGATATCATTTTAATTGTTTAACCAGGGTCATTTGTTGTCATGATTGTAAATTTCAAACTTAAAATGTTCAGTTTGGGATATTCCTTTTGTGTCTTTACTCCCACAAATATCTACATTCTGAAGACAGAAATGATATGTGAAAAAGTGGGGTTCTTTTTTTTTTCCTTCTCTCATTAGAGTCCATCATTCATTTCATAACAGGGGGTGTCAGAACAAAAAGAAGATTCAATGCAGACATTTTCTTTATGGACAATGGGCTCTATCAGTTACAGCTGAAGCTGGAGATCTTGTTAAATGAGCGATGGTACCTCAGTTCCCATAAAAACATGGAGGGGGGGAAGAATGGCTTTGAAATGGCTCATTTTTCAAAGGAGAAGAAGAAAAAAATTAAATTTGTGATAATTAAATTTTAAAGTGGCAAATCAGTCACACTAAATATTAAAAGGCAGTACTTCTGATCTATCAAAATTAAAAATGTGCATGCTCTGTGACCCTGCATTTCCACCCTGGCAATCTATTTTATGGCAATCCTAGTAAAACTGCACTAAAATACATTTACATAGAATTCTTTCCAGTCATAGTCTTATATTTACTCCACCTTGGATTAAAAATGCATCGATGGAGGGGTTCCTGTGTACAAAGCACCCTCCTGAGCTCTGAGGATAGAGCAGATAGGGAAGAGATGGGCATGACCCTTCTGCATTTCACATTAGATTGTGGCAACTGATGTTGGGGACAAGCAGAGTGAGTCACTGACTAAGGTTGGAGCTTCAGTGGAGGGCAAGAGTGAGATCCTAGGCTTGAGAAGATGAGTAAAGAAGCCAAGGCAACTTCCATTTAGATAAGATAGGAGAAGAAAGCAGTCACGTAAAGACACTTTGAGCCAAAAGAAAGAGCTTGGTATTTGGCTGCCAGAAAGAAGTTAGTGTGTCTGAGCCCATGAGCCAGGGGTGGGGAGGGGGGTGGGGGTAGGGTGGGAGAATGACAATGATAAGGTCAAACAATGGGAGGAGTCAGATGCTGTAAATCTTTTTTTTAAAGATTATTTATTTTATTTATTTATTTATTTATTTATTTATTTATTTATTTGTACAAGCACTGGGTACAGTCAGAAGCGCGGGAGGGTGAGAGAATTCACCAGAGCCAGAGCGGGGAGCAGAGCAGGCAGAAGGACCGAGGTACACTGCTGAGGGGAGCAGCGGGCGGCAGGAGAGGTCTGCGCGCCATGTGGGACCCTCCTCCGGTGGCCGGGGAGCAGCCGGGGATCGAACCTGCGCCGCAGAGGCCGCGGGCAGCTTCGCAACCCAGCGCTCAACCGCTGCGCCACCGGGGAGGCCCCCCATGCTGTAAATCTTATGCACCAAGATGAGAGTTGGAGTCTGATCTAATTTCAATGGAAACTTATTGAAGGCCTTTCAGCAAGGGAGAGACGAGAGACATGATTTAATTTAGGTTTGGTGGATCATATTGTGGCTGCTCTAGGAAGAATAAGGTAGGGGTGTATTCGCTTACTCAGGCTGCCTTACAAAATACCACACTCTGGCTTACAAAACAGACATTTATCTCATGGCTGGAGGCTAGAAGTCCCGGATGAAGGTGCTGTCAGGACTGGTGTCTAGTGGGGTCTCTCTGACTGAAGACAGCTGCCTTGCTGCTATGTCCTGGAGCAGACTCTTCTCTGGTTAGGGCAAAAACATGAATTTTTGTGGAGGAAACAATTTAGTCCATAGCAGGGGACAAGAGAGGGAGAGGAGTCATTGGTAGACTTGCGCAAAAGCCCCAGGAAGGAAGAGTGGCTTGGATTGGGTTGCAAATGGTGGAGTTGGAACTAAGTGGCGGGGTTTGTGTTTTGGAAGTAGAGGCATCAGGATTATGATGGATTGCATGTAGAAAGAAAAAGAAACAAGAGTCAAGGAAGAATGGTGGTGTTGCTTTAAGAGTGGCTGGATGGTGGTGCCTCTTAATGAGATGGAGATGCCTGAGAAAGCAACAGATTTGGGGAAGGAGGAGCTGATTTGGGCCATATTGTGACAAGATGCCATGTGGCATCAAATTTATAAATCTCTAGTTACGGATAGACTGGACTAAATATACACATTTGGGAGTCATTGAACATTGCTTCCCAAACCCCCGTCTCACATCCAACTGTCCTCTCAGCCCCTCCATCTGTATGTCTTACACAGCTCAGACTTGAGAAGTCTCAATATGATCACTGATTTCCCTTCTGTGCAGTTTGTATTATGTCAGATTAGTTAATGTGGGACTACATTTCTGAGAGTTCCCTTCTGTCCATACCTAAAGGTGACCCCACCCTGAGTCAGCCCTTGTATATCTTCTTCCCCTTGAGCATAGACAGGACCCTAGATTTACTTCTAACCAATGGAAAATGGCCACATTGAGGAATGTCACCCCCAAGAACATGGGAGACGCTGTTTAGCACACCAGAGATGAAATTCTGTAAGTTTCAAGAAAGGAGCATGTTATGAGAAGACCAGAAAGAGCCATATGCCAGGACCTAGTAGGTGTTGAATAAATGTACATTGAAGAATTGAGTTAATTGCAAATTATTCCTTGTTACTAACTTCACATTTGATCTTTGGAAATGTACTATACACACACAAGCGAGCTATAATCAGTATGATTTTTAACTATCTAGGAAGTACAGTATAATACATTATGATACAGTTTTTGTGTTTTTATATAGCCTGCCACTAGGGATGGGTTAAAAAGTTAATATTCTTCTCCAATAAAGAATAATACTATTCGGGGGCCTCCCTGGTGGTGCAGGAGGTTGACTGCAACACCGTGAAGCTGTCTGCAGCCTCTACAGTGCCGACTTGATCCCCGCCGGCCTCAGAGCAACCCACATGGTGAGCAGATGTTTCCTGTCTCGCCCGCTGCTCCCCTCAGCAGTGTATTTCATCAGTCTGTCTGTTCCCAGCACTGTCTCTGGTGAATCCTCTCACCCTCCTGAGCATCTGGACTGTACTCCAGCTCTTGTATAAATAAAATAAACTGTTAAAAAAAAAAAAAAAGAAGGGCCTCCCCTGGTGGAGCAGTGGTTGAGCGCTGGGCTGCAAAGCTGCCCGCAGCCTCTGCAGTGCTGGTTCAATCCACCGGGCGAGGGTCCCACATGGCGCGCAGACCTCTCCTGCCGCCCGCTGCTCCCCTCAGCAGTGTACTTCGGTCCTTCTGCCTGCTCTGCTCCCTGCTCTCGCTCTGGTGAATTCTCTCACCCTCCTGCACTTCTGACTGTACCCAGTGCTTGTATAAATACATAAATAAATAAATAAATCTTTTAAAAAAAAAAAAGAAGAATACTATTCTGTAGTACAAAAAATTTGCATCAAGAGTCTGGTGCTATAAAAATCCAAAATGATATTTTTCAAAAAGTCTGGAGTATTTGGATGGCTGATAGTCATCAGTCCTCATGGACAGGCTATCCTTTGAAGTAGGAAGAAATGAACACTTTCATAATAATTAACAGAAAAATGTACATAAAAGTACATTTAGCAACTTCTAAAAAAAAATCACACTCCGTAGTACTTTAAAATAAAACATAAACAAATGTGCACCTACCCGGCAGGCCCTGAACTGGCTGTTTCCTCTGCCTACTTTACCCATCGACTCCATGGGTAACTCAGTCATGCTCCTTTAAAATTGCAACCTGGGCCTCCCCAGTGGTGCAGCGGTTGAGCGCTGGACTGCAAAGCTGCCCACAGCCTCTGCAGCGCCGGTTCTATCCCGGGCCACCGGCAAGTGTCCCACATGGCGTGCAGAACTCTCCTGCCAGGCCCGCTGCTCCCCTTGTTAGGGGGAAAGGCTGTCCTAAAGTTAATTCCATACAGGCTTTGTGGACTCCACCCCCACCCCAGGCCAAAGCCAAAGACACTGGGAACTCCAAATCCCATCACCACCCAAGGGAAGGTGGCTGGGACCTGAGGGTGGGGTGAAGCAGCCAGGTTGGTATAAAGGCAGACATGTGGGCTTTGGAGGGGTCCCCCATTTTGGCTCTCCGCCAGCTCGCAGCGACCGGCCAGCTCTGAGAGTGCCTTTGGGTTTCCAGGTCGCCGGATCGGGTAGGACGCATTAAAGACTTTATTTCCCTATTTTCTCCCTGAGTTGTACATTTTCCTTATTTCCTTTTCCCTTGTAAATAAACCTTTTATTAACCTTTTTGTGTGTGCCTGTAGTGGAGTATTAATAAGTCCCTTTTAAGCGCGCGGGTGAGGACCCACAGCCAGGCAACCCGTTCAATATCGGGGCTGCCTTATAACACCCTCAGCAGTGTATTTTGTCAGTCTGCCTGTTCTGCTCCCTGCTCTGGCTCTGGTGAATTCTCTCACCCTCCCACGCTTCTGACTGTACCCAGTGCTTGTATAAATAAATCTTTAAAAAAAAAAAAAGCTACCGTGAAAAAAAAAATAAATAAAATTGCAACCTGCTCACTCTCTCTCTTCTTCCTTCCATTTTGCAAATCCCCTACTCCAAAAAGGTCCAGGACCAGACAGTTTTACTAGTGAAGTTTTTGTAATTTTTTTTTTAAGATTTATTTATTTATATAAGCACTGGGTATAGTCAGAAGTGCGGGAGGTTGAGAGAACTCACCATAGCCAGAGCGGGGAACAGAACAGGCAGAGTGATGAAATACACTGCTGAGGGGAGCAGCGGGCGCAGCAGGAGAAGTCTGCATGCCATATGGGACCCTTGCCTGCAGCCGGGGATTGAACCGGTGCTGCATAGGCTGCGGGCAGCTTCGCAACCCTACGCTTAACCCGTGCGCCACCGGGGAGGCCCTTGTAATTGTTTTAAACTAAGTCTTTGAGTAGCAGCTAATTGATGTTTTCTGCAAAATGTTACAGAAAATAAGGAAAACAGACCAGATATCAAACTCAGTATATGATGCCAGGATGATACAAAAATGACTAAGAACTCAACAAGAACAGATTTTATAGACCAAAATCACTTGTGAGATTAGAGGAAAAGGTGATAATATTAGCAAATAGCATCCATCGGTATATTAAAAAGACTACCTGGACTATCTAGGAATCAGCCCTTAAAAAAGGTGATTTATATATGATTATCTCAATAGAATTAACAAAGCTCAACACCCCTTCATGGTAAAATCTTTTAGTCAATGTGAAAATAGAAATTATTCTTACTCTGGAAAACAGTATTTACTAAAACATACTGTAAACCCTATTTTAATATAACAATCACCTTCCCATTTAATATAACAATCAAACAAGACAGGAAGTTCCCTTTATTCATTATTGTGCTGGTAATCCTGCACCAAAGGAAAAAAAAAAAACACAGCGATATTATTAGTGCTCACCAACAAACCATCTACTTTCCCACATTCCCCAGCTTCCCTGCACCTAAGTGGGGTTATGTGACAAATTCTTGTAAACGCATTCATATATGCCACTTTCTGTCCTAAGCCTTAAAAATAACTTCCAGAGCCTTCTAGCATGTTCTCCCCTGTCATGGTCTGACATTAACAAAAGATGAAGATGGGTAGGCAAAGCCCCTACATGCTTTTCCTACCTTAATTGTATGAAGCACTAATATTTGCTGTTTTGTTACCCCAGTATATGCTACCCTATCCTTATACCCATTATATTTTATCTTACCCTATATCCCTGCCCTACCCTTCCTTCCCCTCCCCTTTCTCTTTCCTTCCTTTTCTTATACTCTGTTCTACCCTTCCTGCCCTACCTTTCCCCTCCCTGCCCCTTCCTTTCCCTGCCCTACACTACCCCACCCTGCCCTACCTTACCCTGCCCTATCCTACTGTATCTTATATATCTTTTATCTTGACTAATACTAGGTATATATATTTGGAAGGATGAGAACTATGGTTACTGACTACTTAAAAAGCCCAAAGAATCTAAAATTAAGCTATCATAGAGTTCAGCAAAATTAGGATCAAACCCAGAAATCGATTGTATTTTCCAGTAAGAAATATGACAACCAAGTTTGAAAACCTAGCCTGTACAGTTACAGGAAAAGTTGGCGATGGCGTACTCAATATTCTAGTCAAGAATACTTAGCTACCCAGAGCAGAAACTCATTTTGATTGGAAAAGAAAGAAAGTGAAAGGATAGAACTCCAGCACTTGAAACACAGTGTTGGCTGGCTCTTTGAAATTGGAAAACTGTCAGAACTTGGAGTTGCTCTCTCTGTCTCTCAGGGACTGAGTAGTATTTCTGCCTTTTCTTTCTCAGAACTTGCTTGATTTCTTTACAGATTGCCCAACATGGCTGCCAATTCCAGTATATATAACCTTATGGCTCTACAGCGCATGACCACATGACCATCGTCTCTGTGGCTTCAGGACGAGCACCTGAGTGTTCAGCCAGGCAGCAGGTTTGTTAACTGGGAGCCAGTTCTGGCTGCTGAGGAGTAGGGTCTAAAGTCAGAGACTGTCTCCTCCAGGTATCCCATCTCAGCATGAGTTTACATTTTTATTTTTAAACATCTTTCTTTATTTTTTTACAATATGGGATTTCCCCCTCCCCATGCCCACCCCGCCCCAGATGCAGTCACCGTAGTTCCCATGGAGTGGCAGACTTCCGTGAGAGGATACATGCTTATCCTAAATCAAAATCTGCCAAAGAAGGGCATGTCTTTGTTATTACTTGAAAATTTGGCTCAGTTCTCTTTCTACCGTCTCTGGAAAAGCCTTTCCATTGGCAAGACTTACTGGTCTGGTTAACTCCCTGTCTCTTAGGTCTGGAAGGTGATGAAATGATGGTCCCTTCAGGTAGTGGTAGCTTATTTTCTGCCTCTGAATGTCTCAATCTTCCAATGTCCCTGACCTGTTTTCCTTATCCTATTTCATTGCTGTAGTCCAGTGGAAAAATCAACTTTGCTGATGCAGTCAAAGGAATGCTGTACGCTGCATCTGGTTAGAAAGTATTGTGTTAGGAAGGGTCAATCCTCTGCAGTTGATTTTCCTGAGTTGTCTTCTGCCCCCCATGCTCTGTGCCTGTCTACATTTACACTCAGTGCTTCAGCCTCATGACTCAAGGTCTGGCTACAACACTCCTCCAAGGCTCTTGCTTTTGCTCATGATTTCCCCATGGGCAGGATGCCCTCCCATGCCTTGCAATGCCTGGCCATTCTTAAAAATACGAATTTAATGTCCTCTCCATTTGCAAGAGTTTCAAAGTCTTTGGGAAGTTACTACCTCCTCCTTTCTGCTCTCTTTGTTGTTAGTGGCATTTTCAAATTACCCTAGAGAGGCCTGCCTACTTTCCTCTCTAGACTTTGAACCCTGGCAAGACTGTGGCTGGGATACAAACTGTGTTTGGCACCATATTGGTATTTAATAGACATCTATCAACAAATAAATTATCTTTTATTTAAATTCATTTCATTTTTATTAACTAACATTTTATTAATGACATGATCTCATTGGTGACAGGCTAGTTGTTTTCAAAACGTATTTATCATGAACTATATCTCAGTTCTTTAGAATCTAGGATTCCATTTATCTTTAGACACATTTATCTTGTGTAGAAAGAAAAAAACATGCTTCCAATTGAATGAAGATACAATGCTCTTTATCACTTAGAATTTTTATTTTATATTTATTTGCTAAAGTCAACTTTAGACTTGTACAGGCATAAGCTTTAAAAATATTTGACTATTAAGCTGCTGTTCCTCTGCCTTTCTGTGTGCACAATAACTTTTCATTTTAATGCCAAATCACAATGTAATCTTTTTGAAGACATTTTAAGTGGCAATTAAACTCAACGTGTGGTGCACCGAGAGTGCACATAACTCAGCTGAAGTGACGAGAGTCTGAGCGGCATTGATCGAGATTGTGCAGGCACAGGAAATGACAAGTGTGTAACAACTGCCACCTACAGCGATGGTAAGATTGTTAGATGCCTGTGATTTCAGAGATGAAGAAATGTGAAAAAATGTTCCTCACAAAAATCAATGCTATATCCGTTCTCTGTTTTCTCAGCACCCTTCTAGCGGAGAAGGATGCAGTGGTAGAACACCAGGTATGACTTGTGGTCCATTTGCTGCAGCAAAGTGCTGTGTGTGTGTAATGACAATAGGCCCAGGAAGTTAAAGCTGGCCTAAGGGGCAAAATATACTGTCCTCCTGGCTGAAGTGGGACTCTAGCAAGGGTACAAAGCAACAGCCAGACCTAGGAGCTCTCCGAGGGCATTGTGAGGATGGCAACAAACAGAGTCACTTCGACTATGGTGGCGGACACGACACTGATCTGAAAGACACACCTGACCACTTTCAGTGAAGGAAGCTGCTGCTTTCAAAGTTATTCATCAAATACCTTCTTTACGCTTTTCATTCTTTTCATAAAGAATATGTTCAAGTATCATAGGGGCTTTCCAAGTATAGCAGGTCTCAAATCATGTTTTGTTCAACCTTCATTTAGCACCGAGGAGGAAAAGGACATCTGATTCCAGGGGCCACTGTCAGTGTGGAGTCTGCACATGGGTTTCACCACACATCCCAAGAGATGCTCCTGAGGGTCACTGGTGTGTCTACGCTGATCCTGTCTCAATGGTGTAGTGGTGTCTGTTATGTCCACTGCGACAGAAGACCCCATCCAGGATGGGCCTCACCCTAACCCTGAGCTGCGAGGCTGGACAGCAGCCACCAGTGACCCTGAACTGGAACAAGCCGGTTGGAGGGTGAATGAACGAATGCCTACAAATGATTATTTCACATTAGAGGTGTTTTAGGTCTTTAGTTAAAAGTTTGGTAATGTTTTTGTGACCAGACATATGCTATTGATTCTTAACTCTGGCTAACCTAGGATCAAATTGGTTTTGCTATTTAAATAAATAAACTTGTAGTTTCCAAGAACCTATCCTCAGTCTTAAGTGTGGGCTCCCTGTGCTTCACGTATATTAAATTTTGTGATCCTTAAAGCAACCTCATGAAATAGACCTTGATTTTCAGATAGGGAAATGGATGTCAAGCTAGTTGAGGCAAGTTGTCCATAGTCCTCTCATTACAACAGGCAGAACCAGGGTTGGAGCGGAGGTGCTCAGACTGCAGACTAAGCTCAAAGCCTTGAAGGGGGCCTGAGAATTACAAGGATACTTCTTAACATCCCTACCTGGCATTGGGAGGTGAAAGCACAACTGTGCCATTTCTTAAAAAGGCAGCTTCTTGGGCTTCCCCTGGTGGCGCAGCAGTTGAGCGCTGGGTTGCGGGGCTGGCTGCAGCCTCTGCAGTGCTGCTTTGATCCCTGGCCCCTGGCAAGGGTCCCACATGGCACGCAGACCTCTTCTGCCATGCCCGCTGCTCCCCTCAGCAGTGTGTTTCAGTCAGTCTGCCTGTTCTGTTCCCTGCTCTGGCCCTGGTAAATTCTCTTACCCTCCCACGCTTCTGACTGTACCCAGTGCTTGTATAAATAAATAAGTAAATCTTTAAAAAAAAAAAGGCAGATGGAGAGGCTGCCTTCTGACCTATTAAATCCTGTTAACTGTTCTGGGGGTGTCAGGCTGAACAGTAATCTCCAGGGAAACAGAAGGATTGCTTTTCCAACAAATACAACTCCAGTAGTTTGTCTACAAGTCAGGAAGAACAGATGTTATGATGACAGTTTCAACTGTCATCAAAAATGAAGACAGTGGAGACCAAGAGAAAAGGCAGACCACAGAGAAACTTCCTCAGCCCATTTGTACTAGGTTTCCAAGGGGTCAACTGGTTAACAAAATCAGAACCCAGGGGGTTAGGTAGATGTTTGTAACTCACTTGAACAGTTTGGACATGATAGAGAGTTGTTGCTTTGAAAACATTTTAATACAATAGGATTTAGATATTCCCCTTTCCTTTGAATTTTTCAGTTAATTTTGAAATTAAATTAAAGCATTAAGTCAACCAGCTTAGTGCAAACCAAATTATGTCAGATTTAGCATCGAGGGCTTCGTTAAGGAATATCTATTGACTCAAGCTTATTAACTTGTAAATCCTCTAGTTTTAGATTATGATCTATTGATTACCTGCCTTTATTTGCATTTAAAAATGAATAAACAAAAAGAAAATGATCATGGTTTAGTCATTACACCTTAAAAGAAAATGCACTTAAGCTAAGCATACGTAATTAAACATAAAGACAACTTTTATTTATTCTGAGAGCTAAAGGTTGTGGTTCTTATTTTGATTTAGGCAAATCAAAGATTGTTTTTAATTTTGCATAATCATTTTTATCAGATATTTGGGTGAAACAGGAAAAAGTTCTTCTTGAGGACAGAAAAGATTGCGATGTTTGCCATTTTGAATGAATTATTAAAATTGCTTTACAAGCTATTGTTTTTGCTGGTCTTGTTTCAGCAAAAAGGCAAAAATGTCCTCTCACATGCAGGAGAAAATTTCTCTGAGAAGACCTATGACTATGATATAGATTTTTTCCCATTCTAAGTGGGTTTATAGACTATATTAACTGGTTTCAACTTTACTATTTTGGTAATGTGGGTGATTTTCAAAAATCCTGAAAGAACAAAAAAACTATGGTTCATATATAATACTAGTAATTCATACTTTATGAAGAGCAAATAAATGGCCTATTTGATATTATTTTACTTATGACAGAAGCTCTTTCTTTTTGTGTGTGTGTTCTAGGCACAGTATGAGGTATAAACACCAATAGATGGGTCATTATATTTAATAAAAGTTTTGAAATTATCAAGGGGTCCACTTGGAATATGAATTCACATCAAATATTATTCACAAGTCTTTATATTCTGTGCCTTGAGATAATCATGGCAGTATTAACTCATGTTTAATCAAGTGTTCTATTGATAATTTTATTTATATTGATTTAAAAATTTCTGTTTTCATAGATAAGAGTGGTCTTCAGCAGTACATATTTAATAATGTATAAATAAGCAAATATATGTAAAACAGGGAAATGTGTTCCCAACATTATTACTTAAACAATGCACACCCTAAAAATGTTTGAAGACAACTGGTTTCTATTAACAATCTTCCTTCCTTCCTTGTTCTTTTATTAAGAAGGGATACAGAAAAATCATTTTCCTCTCTGAAAAATAAAATGAAATCCTGTCCCTAGTTTATCATGACTAAAGTTCTAAAATTAGAACAAGTAACTCACTTAGATCACTGCCTTGTAAGGGACAAAGTCCAGTAATACTTTTTTGGAAGATAAATGCTTAAAGATAATTTGTAAAAAAAAAAAAATACAAAAACAAAAACTCATCCCTTTGACTAATTTCCCAGTGGGAAGTGCTGACTATTTTTGATAAAAATGATACCGATAGCCATTGCCCAGATGACACTTTGAAGAATAAAGTTGGAGACAAAAGCCTATAAAATGTGCGTGTCACAAAATCATACCGAATCCTCTATTATGCACTTGGGCTATTTTAACCAGTTACACCATTACATTTATTTCATTCGTTCTTTTGACTATTTCTCAGGTTGAATGATTTGATTTTTCTGTTCAGCTTAAAGACTGAAGTGAAGAAGACCAATGCAAATCTAAGTGGTTTGGGCAAGTTATAAAATATTTACACTGCTGCTCACTCCCATGTTACTTACAAGATTGCAAGTCATCAGTTATACTGCAGAAGGCACCGTACTGGACGGGAGGGAAGCAGGGAGCTGCGAGGACACAGGGCACCCCCACCCCAGGGAAGTGATGCTCAGTTATCACAGTGACTGTCATTTGAACAATTGTACAAGTGCATCATTCACTGTGGCTGACTGGAAACAGATGAAGAGGAGCTGAAAAATGGAAGTTTGTCTTGTCTCCTGTCTCTCTGATAACTAGGCAGAGTACCGAGCATGAAAGATTAGGTTGCCCAGCCCAAGCCAGAGCATGTAGCCAACCATCTGGGCATTTTAAAAGTAGGACACAAGAAATGTTCAGATGTATACCCCGTCAGGATACAAGAACAGAGCAGTGGAAGAAAACTACAGTGAACTACGACGACTTGCATACGCGCCATCATTCTAGTATAAGAGGATGCAAGAATTTGCCAAACTCCTTTACTCAGGTGCATCTTAAGTGCCCACTCCTTTGTTGACAAAGGTTTCCAGGGTGGGTCTAGGTGTTGCATGTGGCATGTAGATGTAACCAGCAGAGGGCAAGCTCCTCAAGGGAAAAAGGGATTCACTCTAGGGGCTGCTCAGCTTGAGGGCTCAAAAATGAAAATACTCAGCATACCACCAACATGAAAACAGTTATTTCTGCTAGAACCATTCACTGCTGAAATGAATACTGACTTTGCCAATGATACATCTGAGTTTTGAAGATGCACCCAGCTGAGTCATTTCTTACATATGCTGCCAGCTTCAATCCTTTGTTTTCTGAATGGAAATTGCTGAGTTATTCAAAAGTTAGGAGACAAGTAGCACCAACATGATCTTTCTGGATCTTTTGTGACAGTTCATAATTTATTGAGCTTGGAAACCTCTATCAGCTCCTAATAGATCCTCAAGACACCCAATGCAGTAAGACTGCCTGATGATCCTCTGCTGCATCAGTTAAATAACCCTCCAACTCTTATTCTCCTCTCTTTTATTCTTCAGACACATGTTTTTCAATAAGAGAGTATTATTTATAGAAATAAATGTCATACACAGAAGCATATCATTTTTGACCACAAAATGAAAATGCATGTAAATATGTAGAATACATATATTTTCATTATATGGGCAGATCCTTTTATAATCCCTTTCTTAAGCTCTTTCAAAAATGAGTCCTCACAAAATCAGGTGAGTTCACCAGCTTATTTGCTGTATTGTGGCCTCAGGAATACGGGAGCTACAGAATGGCATGGCTTATTGTAAAAAGCAGCATTAAAACTTCCCAATGAAGCTAGTAATTGCTGAAAGTGATTTAAGATGGCCTTTCTGCCATTGGAAGGGAAGAAATTCTAAGGAACTTCAAATAAGAGAAAGAGAACTTGCTTTAGGGAGAAAATGTATCAAAAGAATCTCCCTGTTTCTGGGCCTGGCTGGTGGCACAAGGGGTTAAGCACGGCACTGTGAAGCACTCTGCAGACTCTGCAGTATGAGTTTGATCCCTGGCCGGCCAGGGAGCAACCCACATGGCACAGCAGACCTCTCCTGACTCGGCCGCCGCTCCCCTCTGCAGTGTATTTCAGTCAGTCTGCCTGTTCTGCTCCCCACTCTGTCTCTGGTGAATCCTCTCACCCCCACCCCCGCATCCCTGGCCTGTACCCCAGCTCTTGTATGCATATATAAATAAATCTTAAAAAAAAAAAAAGAATTTCCCCATTTCCATTTCTTTGCTTCTAATTGAAACTCCAGACACACTGTAGAGGGAAATTCCTCCAGATTTTTTTCTGGAATTCCCCATAGCATTTTTTTTGCAGGGAGGTCTCTCTATTTAATACATTATTTTTATTCTAATCCTTGCTTGGAATTCTTATGAGCCAGTCTAACCATTCAATTTATCCTGCCTATTTTGTAATGAATAAATAGCACATACTGTTAATTGACCACCTGGGGTTCTAAGAGGGACAGTGTCTGATCTCTATAATGTGCTGACAACACACTGACCACACTCTATTTCACAAGATTGAAAATCCAGCTTCCTTGCCCTCCTAGCCCCTCCCTCCCCTTGCTCCATTTCTTGACCGTCTGTGCAACTAATACAATTTTTAAAAAGTGATTTATTTCTAACAGATGTGATCACCCAACCGCAGGGACCTGGATGCACCATGCCCCTAACAACTTTAATTTCTGGATATAATAAGCATATATTCCACTAATAAATAATTATTGCAGTTAAGGAAAAGATGTCAAAACAGGAGTTATGATGACCAGGACCTTCTGAGCAAGAAGGAACAGTCAGTGGGCTCTCCCGATGCCTCAACAACGTTCAACCGAAATGTGCTATTTATTGAATTTCTAGAATGTGGTGGGTCACAAAGCAAGAAAATTATGATTTCATGTGTGCCACAATATTGCGAAAGCTAATTTTGGGATCCATGAAGATTCTTGTAAATCAGCTATCACACAGGATTTGGTAAGAGAAGATGGCAGCTGAGGTCCTGGTGGAGAGCAAGGTCCAGAGGACAAGATCAGACTATTTGCCTCTCTTCCCAGCAATCTGAGCGATGCTGGTGGCATCTTAAGGGCAGAGCCTGGAGATGGGTCCCCATCGCCTTGGCTGGATGTGCGCTGCATGCTGATCTGGTCTATTTCTGTCTGCTTTGTTTCTCTGTATTCCACATATGCGTGAAATCATCCCATATCTGTCTTACCGTCAAGAATTCATTTTTTTTTTTTAAATCCTACCATCTTTTTTTTTTTTTTTTTTTAAAGATTTATTTATTTATTTATACAAGCACTGGGTACAGTCAGAAGGGCGGGAGGGTGAGAGAATTCACCAGAGCCAGAGGGGAGAGCAGAGCAGGCAGACAGACGAAGTACACTGCAGAGGGGAGCAGCGGGCGGCAGGAGAGGTCTGCGCGCCATGTGGGACCCTCGCCTGGCAGCCGGGGATCAAACTGGCGCTGCAGAGGCTGCAGGCAGCTTCGCAACCCAGCGCTCAACCACTGCGCCACCAGGGAGGCCCAAGTTCATCTTTTTTTTTTTTTTTAAGTAGCACAGTTTATAAATTAGATCTCAGGTAGTTGTAGAACTATTCATATTGGTTTAGTGCTACGTGTGATAGAAGCTGGATAGGCCATTATATCCACTATTTCATTTTTCCTCCCATCAACCCTATCTGACAGCTAGGATTTCTTGAGAGGTCATGAAAACATAAGATTAAATGTGCTTAACAGATGCAGGCAATATGACAGATGGAGTCCCCCTCCTGCATGGAGCCTACAGTCTAGTGGAGAACAATACCTTGCATCTGGCAGTGGAACTGTGGTTACTTCCAGAAGGAGGGGGGTGGAGCAAAGGTGTGATGGGACCCAGTGGACTATGGAGGAAGATCACTGGTGATTATTGGTGACAGGTGATGGGCAAGAACATACATTTGCAGAAGTGTGAACCTGAACCCCTGAAAACACACAGTATCGTAAACTAACATCACCTCAATAAACTTAACAATATAAAAATGAAACAAACAAATCAAAAAGCCATGATAAGTTAGGGAGCACTTGCTGTGAGGAATCAGTCAGGGAAGGAAGGGGGAATAAGAATAGGAGAAAATGTTTTTTAAAAGTTCTGGACTGGTATCCTGAAGCGGGATTCTGTCAGCACATTAATGCGATGGCACCTTGGCTGGTGCTTCTACCTCGTCAACCCAGTTCAGATCAGGAGGCACCATATGCAGAGCTGTTGTCACTGTTCCTGCTACTCTGAAATGCTGCTCCTCTGAGGAGGTGTCTGAGGCCTAACCTCCCCAGGAGCACTGCAGCAGGTGCTAAGCCAGTGGGGAGCCCCCTAACCCATGCTGCAGATAATTCTCTTGGCAGCTCTGCTCGACACCCTTTTGGGAATCTTTGAATAAAGCTGTTTTAATATCAGCCCAATAAATGGGGACAGAGTGGAGACATATCCTGCTGTCTATCTCCCCAAGAAGAGACTTGCTATCAGATGTTTAAAAAACAGGCTTCTCTTTCTTTGCCTGAAGAAGGAAAAGTGCTTCATCTTCTCCCTGGTTGAATCCTACTGCTTGTTTAAGACACAGAACTCTCCTCAAACTCTTCTCTGAACTTTTCAGCCAAATTGTTCTTTAATTCTTTGCATCTTTTAGAAATGGTTTTCCATATTTGTATTAGACAGTCATATCAAACTAGGTTATATCTTTTACTTTTGTTATATTGAATGACAATTGGTAGCTTTCGTTGACATTTAGGTTTTTTTTGTAAATAAATCTGTTTCCTCTAGGTTGATATCTTAAGAGGCAGCACAGGTAGTAGAAAGAAGACCCCAGAAACAGGGAGACCTGCATTGAATCATAGCTCTGTAACCAGCTGTGTGACCTCAGGCTTGTAACTTACACTCTCTGGGTTTCTATCTCTTTAATTAATAAATTGTAGATAATAATACCCACGACACAGAGTGGTTATTAAGATGAAATAGGTGGCAATATGTTTTCTGTAGAAAATCTTCAGCAGATAATTACTTATAGATTGAAACATATCAGTGATTCTACCTCCATTTGACTTCTCAGTGAAATATGGATCTCCTCTTGGGCCAAACAGATAGCATTATCTAGCAATTGAAAAATAATCTAGAATATGACATAGTTCAAATAGAAACAAGAAATAAAATGCAAGCTATCTCATTAGATTTTATCCATTCATTTGTTCATGATAAATGCCTATCTAAAAGTGACAACTATTCTAGTTTCTACAAATTAGAGAACATAGTAAGCAAAAATCCCTAACTTCAGAGGCTTATATTCTGGTTGGAGAAACAGGCAGTAAATGAAACAGTAAGTAAAACATATACTTCTTGATAATGTTAAGTATTAAGGGGAAAAAGAGAGGAGAAAGTGTGTGAGATGGAGAGGTGGTGAGA